>NC_066329.1:10218946-10530404 GCF_022539315.1 Serinus canaria
CTTTGTTTTCCCTTTTCCAGGGTTTTTAATTCAGCAGCTTCTTCAAGGGCTTTGCTTCGTTCTTCTGTTTCCTCCGCCAATCCCAGAAAATATTGGGGTTGGAAAGGGAATTTAAAATTCGCCCCATTCCACCCCCTGTTGTTTTCCACTGTCCCAGGTTGCTCCAAGCCCCATCCAAGCTCACCCTGAGCCCTTCCAGGGATGGAAGGAGTGCGTTTTTCAGGGGTATAACCTACCTTGATTACACCTGGCAGAGCAGCTCTCCCTCAGGCAGGTTTCCATTCCCACTTTTCCTGCCGGTCTCCAAAGCCTTGTTTCCCTGAAAACTTTCCAGCTGCTCGATCACAGCCAATTTGCAAGGCCAAGACATTTCAAACACCCCGAGAGCAGCCGGGGATGAAAGGTGTGAGCTCCAGCAAGGTGAGAGCTCCTGGAAACTCATCCTTTGGGAGAGTTCTGGAGATAAGGCAGAGCCTGAATTCCCCCTCTGGAGGTGCCACCTGCCTTTAGAAAGGAGCCGGAGTCACAGGGAGCTGAATGACTCGGATTTTAAAAGGAAAATACTCTTTGTGAGAGGCTGAATAAAGCCCTGATTTGCCGAGGCTCTGGAGATCTTGGCACTCAGGGTTTCCATGACAGGGCTCTTATCAGGGAGATACCGATCAGCTCCCGGGCTCTGCCCAGCTGGCCCCTAATTAACGATGCTGACCCTCATCAGGCAACAAAGAGCAGTGACAGAGACACCCGCGAATTTCTCAGGCTCCTTCCCTCTCAAATTCGGCCCATCCTCTTTACAAGCACCCCCAAAGCTTCTCAGTGGCAATTCCCTTTGACCTGAACCAAATTAAATTCTTTTTTTTTTTTTTTGCTCCTTTTAGTCTGTCACAGCTTTTATTCCTCGGTTTGCTCGGATCAAGGCGAGCCTTTTTGTTCAGACAGCTTTTGAAAGGAGTTTGTGGGGATTTTTTTTTCCTAGCAAACCTGAGAAATCCTTTATCTCTGCAGCCCTAATGGATTCGGGGAGCTGCTCAGATCTCTGAAAGCAGAAAACTGCATTTTCCAGCCTCATTCCAGCTGCTCCATCCAGCTTGGAAGGCAGGTGCTGGCATCCCACTGCCTTCCAAGTGGGAAGGGGGCTTGCTTTCACTGCCCAGCATTCCCAAAATGTCCCCAAAGGAGCTGTGTCCGTGTCCCCCACACTGAGGGGGACCCCCACCCGCTGCTCCCCTGCTCCCATCCCACTCCTGCCAGGCCCATTTTCCACTCCCAGCTGATCAGAACCCACCTGGACTCCAGGAAAATGCAGTTTTCCAGCTCTTGGTGCAGCAGCAGGATGGCAAGGGCTGGATGCACAGGGCAGGGACTGGGGGAGGGAGTGATCCCCTTCCCACCCCTGTGGGTATGGGAATAACATCCCAGCTAAACCCAGCCTCTCCCAGTTTAGAGCCATTCCCAGTGTCCTGGACAGTGCTGCTCTGGGAAATGCAGTCCCCAGGAACAGCTGAGGTGAGCTCAGCACCACAGCCAGGCTGGGATGGAGCGGAGTTGGCTGGAAAACAACAAAACCATGGAAGCAAAGCCAGGGGATGATGAGAGCAGGGTGGAAAATGTTGGATTTGTGTGCTGGTTTCTAATGAAATGCCACTGTCCACACTGGGCAGCAGGGGCAGGTGCACAAATGATCCCAGCTGTGCCTGGCATTGAGTTCCCATCTGCTGGAGATCCCATCCCATCCCATCCCATCCCATCCCATCCCATCCCATCCCATCCCATCCCATCCCATCCCATCCCATCCCATCCCATCCCATCCCATCCCATCCCATCCCACCCCCCCACACAGGGGGCATCCCTCACTCTGACTCCACCTCCTGGGCTCTCTCCCAGTACAAACCAGTCGCCACTGTGCCCAGTTAATATTCAAGCTGGGCTCAATCAGACTCCCTTTCCTTTTCCCATTCCCTTCCCGTTATCCCACGCTACTTTTCTTGGAGTGTGGAGTCTGATGGAATCTGGGATTTGTGGCAGCTGCAGACCACTCCTCTCTCCAGTTACTCTAAGTTACACTCCCATTCTGCACTAAAAAAAAAATTGTATGGATTTTTCTTCCCCAAAAAAGGCAGGAAATTCTCAAACCACTCCAACACAGCTCCGTATTTCAGGCACAGGAGGGGCTGAGCATCCCCTGAGGGTCTCCACTGCCCTCTCCCACTCAAGATCCAACATTCCCCTGTGGAAAAAAACCATCCCAAACCCCAGATTTTCCCTCCATGGCCTCTCCAGATGCCAGCAGGACCCTCAGCCTGCAGTGGCCAGCAGCCCAGAGGAGGTGGTAGCCACGCTCTGGGCACTGGGGTGGGAACAGAACCATTTATCTGAGGCTGAGGACTGATGAGATGAAAGCCATTGATCCCAGCTGGTAATTACATTGTTATCTCTGCCCTGGGAGATAAAGAGATTTCTCCCTGCTGGCTTTTGGAAAAGCTGGGCTCCAAAGCGGATAGAGGAGGGATTTATTTGTTTGAGCTCCTCTGTTTTTTAAGTGAAATGTTAAAGAGGAAAAGCTTGGTTTATTTATTTCAATTTTTTTTCCTCCCTGGAGATGGGAAGCCAGGGAAGGTTTCTCTCCAGGATCAGGCAGGAGATGAGGAGAGCTCCATAAAATGGGATTTTTAATGAATTATCCCACAGGAGGTAATCAGGAAACAGCACTGCTGGGTCAGTGGGGGCTGCTGTGACCTCCTGGAGCCACAGGAGCCTTGGAGAGGAGCCACTTGGCCACACTGGGATTCACAGGACTGGGACAAGTCCCCAAGCCTTTGCCAACACCTCCATCCCATGGCTTTTCTCCAGGGATGGTCCTGGCCCCTCTCCCAGACCAGCCAAGGACCTGCCTCAGGTCCTGGCAGCTGCCAAAGGTGATGCTGCCATCCCCAATTCCCAAACCCCTGGATGAAGAACAAACTGGAACTGATTTCCCAACCAGCACCAGGACGAGAATCCAAATTTTGGCTTCTCCAAAGGTGCAAATCCAATTAGCACAGGAGGAAAGGGGCTGGGAGAGCAGAATGGTTCAGGTGTGCTGAGCTGGAATTAAAACTGGGAAGGCACCTCCAGAAGCAGGAGATTGAAAGGATGGTCCTGGAGGAACCCAATCTGCAATTCCTTCTGGAGAGGCTGAGAAGAAAATGGGAGGAGAAATAGGAATTAGAGGGAATAAATGTGCCTCTCTTATTGCCATGGATTTGAGCAGAATCCCTCTTTGGAATAAATTTCCAGGCAGGAATTCACAACCAGCCACGGCTGGAGCTGCCTCATCCACAAACACCACAGCACCTTTATCCCTGGGAATCCTCATCCCAGTCTTCATCTGAGGCTGGATGGTCTCTGCTGGGGCCTCCTGGGTTGGGTTTCTTGGCTGGGGGGTCTTGGATGGGACTGGAATTCCTCCCCTGGGATTTCTCTGCTGTCCACCCGCTGGGCAGGAAACGGGAAAGAGGAGGGAAAATCAGTGAGAAGAGCACAACGCTGGAAAACAAAAACATCAAAAACAAGTTAAGGCTCAATTTTAAGGCTGCTGGGAACGTTTTTTTCCCAGAGAACAAAATCTCAATTCTTCCCTGCCGCTGAAGGTTTGAGCGTTAGGAGCGATTGCCCCCAAAAATTCCCCAAATTCCTGGAAAAATCGGGACATCCTTGCGGCACCTCCTCCTCCTCCCCGCTCCATACCTGGAGCTCCAGTGACATCTGCTGCTGTCTCTGGGCATCGCCACCAGCCCGGGGACACACGGAGGGGCCGTGTCCCCACCCTGGGCTCGTCCAGGGGCTCCCACCCGGGGTGGCGTTAGCGGGAATCCCAGGAGGAGGGAAGAGATGAGGATTTTCACTCCGTGTTTCAGAAGGCTGATTGATTATTTCATTATATATAGAAATTATATAATTATATTATATTACATCCTATTATATTATCTTATATTATATATTATGCATATATTATATCATTATTACTATTATACTACTTATACTATATTACTATTACCTATTATTCCACATCATCTCCTCTCATATCATCTACTCTCCTATCATCTCACTCTACTCTCCTATCCTCTCCTCTCTTCCTCTCCTCTCCTCTCCTCTCCTCTCCTATCATCTCACTTCTCTCCTCTTACTCTTTCTTCTCCTCTCTTCTCCTTCTCTCTCTCTTCGCCCTCTCTTCTCTCTCCTCTTCTATCTCATTCCTTCTCCGCTCTCCTCTTCCCCTCTTCTCTCTTCTCTTGTCTTCTCTTGTATTCTCTTGTCTTCTCTTGTCTTCTCTTCTGTTCTCTTCTCTTCTCTTCTCTTCTCTTCTCTTCTCTTCTCTTCTCTTCTCTTCTCTTCTCTTCTCTTCTCTTATCTTCTCTTCTACTTTATTATATTATCCTGATGTCCTCCAGCTATCCAAGGAAAGCAGACATGATTTCATCAAGGAAAGAATGGAATGACAATAAAATCTTGTGACTGACCAGAGTCCTGACACAGCCGGACTGGGATTGGCCATTAATTAAAAACAACCCCACGAGACCAATCCAGGATGGACCTGTTGCATTCCACAGCAGCAGATAATTGTTGTTCACATTTTGTTTCTGAGGCCTCTCAGCTTCTCGGGAGGAAAAAATCCTGGCAAAAGGATTTTTCATAAAATATGTTTGTGACACCGGCCCTGGGAATTGAACCTAAAACACCCCAATAAAAGAAGGAAATCAAAGGAAAAATCAAAGGAAAGAAACAAAAGGAAAGAAACAAAAGGAAAGAAACAAAAGGAAATCGTTGCTTGGTTGGAGCTGCCACCACCCAAGGGAGCAGCTCCTGCTCCCCAAATTGGGGCTGAGGGAGGGAACTGGGAAGGAAAAAATTCTCCCACCACCACTCCTGCTTTTCTTCAGGGCTGTCACTCCCAGGCACCAAGGGAGGGGAGCCTGTGGATGATTTAAACCTGCATGGCTTTACCCAGGATATTCCCAAACCCAGGAATTCCTGTTACTCCGAGCCAGGATCTCCCTCCCAACCACCCCAAACTTCTCAACAGCTCCAACCCACCAGGAATTCCCAGAGCCAGGCCCCTTTGTCCACCCCATGAGGTTCCTGCTCCCACAGGGAATGAAAGAAGCCAAAAAAATCTGATTTTATTTTTGTTCTTTTCCAGTATTCTCACTTTATTAGATACCACACCAAGAGAGGATGTTGTGCTGCATGCAGCGGAAGACTGGAGGATTTCTAATTCCTGTGTAAGGTTTTCTTTTTCTCTTTTAACAGTTGTAAACTGATATTTGGCTGTAAAATCACTGCATGCGAGTCTGAATGCAAACAGCAGTAGAAGAGGCTTTGAATTTTCTTTTTTTTTTTGCCTTTTTGTTTGTTTGTTTTTCACCATTCCCAATCCATAGGTGCATGCTTTATTTACAACAAAAAGAACTCATTCAGGGCAGGAATTACCATCAGAAAAACTGAGAAGAGAGGGGTGGGGCAGAGACCAGGGCTGTGGTTTTGCACGATACTGAGGAGATTGGCAAGTTGCACTTGATTTTTGGAGGTGCAAAGAGATGATCTGAGTGTCCTTTTCCCAAAGAAAGCAGGCTGAACAGGGAATGGGAATACAGGATGGGAAAAGGGTAACCTTAAGGGAGTTGTTCTGCACGTACAAAGGAGGCTGGGCTGCTGCAGGACTGGGAGAAATTAAGGAATTGCTTAAATAATGATTTTTAAAGGTTTTTTTTTTTCCACCCTCAGCCCCACATTTCCCCAGCACAGCTCCGTGCCCTGGGTATGAATAGGAATTTCTTGGAGCAGGTCCATCCCTCTGGAAAGGATGGTGGCAGCTTGGAGTCATTAAGGTTGAAAAAGGGAGAGTCCAACCATTGCTCCTGGATCCCACCACCCCACAGCTCAGCTGGGCCTGCAGCAGGGAGGGTTCAGCACGGGGTGCAGAGGGGAACAGCCCAAAAAACAGAGATTGTTTCAGTCTGGGTCCTGGCCAGGGTGGCTCAGGGATGTCACCCTGACTGGCACAGAGGCAAGAATTCCATGAGAAAGGGGAAGATTTCCAGGTGCCCTCTTCCATCCCACCCCAAGTGATGGATGATGGAGGAGGATTCCCAGCTGGACCCTCTGGGGTGGCTTGGCTTGGCTTTTCCCACCTGGAGATCCAAGGAGGGGAGAGCCTGTGCCAGCTCAGCACAGAGGGGTTTGTGTCACCCAGGGCTGGGGACATTCAGGGCACATCAGCAAGTTCTGCTGGGGCTGGGGGGAGATAAAGAAAATACCAGGAGAACAGAACTCATCCAACTCCAAGAGAGGGGAGCAGCAGCAGAGGGTGCAGGGGGAGGTTTCACACACCATGCTCAGTGTGACAAAAAATTCCATATATTCCATAGTGCTTAGTGTGCTCCTATCCACAGGGCCTGGAGTGTTCCAGAGCCAGGGAATGGTTCCAGAGCCAGGGAATGGTTCCAGAGCCAGGGAATGGTTCCAGAGCCAGGGAATGGTTCCAGAGCCCAGCAGCAGCAGCTGCAGAGGTCTGTGCTCTCCCGCTGTCCAGAGCACTTCCAACAGCTCCAGGCCATCCTTAAAGTGCAGGCTGAGGGTTCTTGTGCGGAAAACTGGGAAAAACGAAAGAAAACCAAGCCAAAACAAGCCAAGTTTGGAAGATCTCAGATAGTTCCAGCTAATTCCAGGAGCTGTGGTGGTTTAAAGCAATAATCCTGGCACACATTGGGGGGGCCTGGGGGGGAACAGCAGCTGCCTCAGCTTCCCTCCTGAGGAACAGTAAATCCTTGGAAGCAGGAGGGGTCTGAGGGGACCTAGGAGCCCTTCAGGGCTCAGCCAGTCACTACAACACAGCTCAGAGGTGAGGAGGAGGTAGTCACAACCCTAAAACACAGCTGGGCTCCTAGAGCAGCAGAGCCCTCAAATTCCTCGGGCGAAGGAAAGGACAAAACCCGACCCAAACCTGCTCCCCTGCCAGCACAGAGCTCCCTAAACCCTCCTTGTGGCTGTCATGGTGCTGGAGGTGGATCTTCTCAGCAAAGGATGTGCCACAACATTGCTCAGGTGGGCCAGAGCAGAGGTGAAGCTCAAGCAGGACTCGCGGGATGACGCCGGTGACACCGGAGTTGGCCTAACCACGACGACACGGACACCAGGCGGCGGTGACACCCACACCAAAGCCAAGGAGCTTTTTTCCTTATTGCAACTGAGGTATTGAGATCACACAAGCAAGGACAGGCTGATGCTCCCAAGCCCAGCACTGCCATCTCCCCTGGGAGCGGAGGCTGGAGGGACACAGAGCGTCAGAAACGCGACGGGAACGGAGAGAGAGAGAGAGAGAGAAAGGGTGGGGGGAACAGTCAGGAGGGAACTATTGCTTGCCAAAATTACACACCAGGGGAACCGAACAGCCTCCCTCCCCCAGCTGAAAATAAATAAAGGAGAATAGAAAAGATTTGAGGGAGTTTCCAGAGGAGGGGGCTTGGAGGAGGAGGAGGAGGAGGAGGACCCTGGGATCAGAGGCTGTAGCAAGGCGTGGCTGCGCTGGAAGACGGGACACCAGGGACACCAGGGACATCAGGGACCTAGAGGGGCGTGGCAGAGGGCAGGGAGGGCTGGGCAGAGGCTCCCTTTAATCGCTGGCCACGTGGTTCTCGTTCTGCAGGGTGTGCCAGCGCTCGATCTTCTTGTCCTTGTTCTTCAAACACTCGTACCAGTGTTTCAAGCGCTCGCCCTTGGCCGTGATTCCCAGCTGGCAACCGCCTGGGGAAAGGGGAGGAGAGCAGACTTTGCATCCAGAGGTGATGCTGATGTGCCAGGAAATCCTGTCACGGGCACAGACCTCACACCCCGAATTGCCTTTTCCACCTCCTGGATGAAAAAATCTAACGGAAACGCCTAGAGATGCTTTTCCTGCCCGGATCTCCCAGGATGCTGGAGGTGGGGCAGTGTGGGGGGCTGCACCCACCAGATTCCATCATCCCACCTGGGCAGGTGACCCAGGGCCCCCTCCCACATCCAGCAATCCCCATGCCAGGCACCAACCCCTTCCCCAGAGGGCAGAGCCTGCCAGCTCACGGCTCACCAATATAATCGTTGGATTTCCCGATGTCGTAATCCCAGACGGAAATGTCCAGGGATTTCTTGGCCAGGTCACTGTGTTTGATGTCATAGAAGAACTCCTGCAGGAATGGGAGCAACCCAGGTCACACCCCAAATGAAAACACAGCCCAAAGGCTGCAGTTAAAGGGTTGGACCTGATCTCTGCTCAGCCTGGATTCAAAATCCAAGGAGAGGACGGTTAAAACGTAATTAATGAAGGAAAAACGCTCATTCCCTGCGGCACCTCTTTTCCAGGAGCTGAGCTCACCCCTTGCACCTACGTGAGCCCTTTCCAGCTGTCCCATCAAAGCAGCACCAGTGGAGAATTTCCAGTTTCCACCCCCAGGAACGCTCATCCCACCCACATTCCCAGCTGGGATGCAGGGAGCTTTCAGGGTGTGTGGCGCTGCCATGGCAAAGTCATTCCCAAAAATACTCCTGGGCACAGGAGTGGGAAAGGAGCTTGAGCAAAGAGCCAAACCTTGGGGAGTTTGTCTTCCACCTCCTCCACCCAACACAGCATTCAGTGAATTGATTTAACAACATAAAAAATACCCATCCATACCTCGTTAAATTCAGGATTCAACGTTTTCTTCTTAATCTGTGTCTTGTGCTTGGCCTTTTTTCCCATGTCAGGTTTCAGCCAACTGGGGGCAACAGAAAACAGCTCAAAATTCAAGTGCAAGAACAGTGGGAGTTTGTAAGCTAAAAAAGGGAGCTTCTGGGCTGGAAGAGATTTATTTGGGGCCAGTCTCTCTTCCCACCTTCCAGAGGATGTGGGAAAAGTGTGGGGCTGGGGCTGTGCAGCCTGGCTGCAGATCCAGAACTCAATTTAGGGCTGGGATTAATTAGATCTCTGTTAGAAGCCGATTTAAAAATGTAAAGCCACCATCTTCTGCTTGTGGAAATGGAAAATGCAACAAATAAAGAGAGACTGGGAAGGGAAACTGCTCAGCTCCATGGAGCTACAAAAAGATGAGCAGAATATGTTCAACATGAGAGTCACTGAATGAGTTATAGGGAGAACAGAGGTCTTTGTCTAAAGGCAAAGGAAAAAAACAGCAGCAAAAATCCCACCAGGAATGGCTGCAGGGACCTCTCCATGGTGCAGCTCACGAGGCTGGAATAAAAACCTCCTTCCCTCACCTTCCCGGGGTCACGTGGGTTTATGGGGCAGCAAGCAGGGCACGGGGGGACACGGGGCCACCTCTGTCCTGCAGCCAGGCTGGGTCAGAGGTGGAGAGAAGGATCCCCTTTCCTCCAGCTTCCACTGTCCCTGGACTCCCACCACGCCCTTGGTGAGTCACGGGTGGGAATCCCATTCCTGTGGATCCCAGGGAAGTTGGGCATCATCCCCAAACCCACCCCCCATCCCCCACGTGCCATCTGCTTGCAGACACAAGGTGATCAGTCAAAGCCTGGTCTTTTCCAGCTTTTAACAACCCTGGGATTCTCCAGGAGGCAACCACAGGGATTTGGGCACTGGGGAGTGACAGACCCAAGGGCTGGGCCAACACCACCAGAGCTGAAGCTCAAGCAGGACTCGCAGGGTGACACTGGTGACACCAGATTTGGCCCAACCACGTGCTCCTGCCGCGCCAGGGCTCCAGGGGAAGGCCAGCAGGTGTCTCCAGGCCGGAGCCGTTCCCAGCTCACTCACAGCTTGACGAAAGGATCCGAGTATCCGTTGGCGTCCATGGCCGCCAGGTGCACGCAGCGCACGATGCCCACGATGAGCCCGCCCTGCTGGGTGCTGTACATCAGGGACACCAGGATCTTCCCGCGCTCCTCCACGTCCCCACCGCGATCCACCTGCGGGAGGAGCCGCCAGAGGCGGCGTCACCCACTCGCTTTATGGAAAATCCCTTCCCTTAGGATCTTTTTCTCCCGAGAAGCCGAGAGGCCTCAGAAACGAAATGCGAGCAATGATTCTCTGCTGCCGTGGGATGCAACAGGTGGATCTGGGATTGGTCTCATGAGGTTGTTTTAATTAATGGCCAATCTCAGCCACAAGATTTTATTATCATTCCATTCCTTTCTATTCCTTGCCAACCTTCCAATTAAACCCTTTCTTCTATTTTTTTAGTATATAATTTTTATAGTTTTAGTATATAATTTTCTATCATATATCTGGTTTAGTTTATAATTTTAGTTTATAATTTTAGTTTATAATTTTCTTTTGATATAATATATATCTATTCTTTTACTATATAATTCTCTTTTAATACAATATATTATCATAAAATAATCAATCAGCATTCTGAAACACGGAGTGAAGATTCTCATCTCTCCCCTCCTCCTGGGACCCCGAGAACACCGCCACAGAGGTGGGTGTCAAATGTGGTAATAATGATTCCTTCCTCACGCCCCTCCTCTGGCTCAGCTGTCTGAAACCTCACTCCTGTCATGGGCTGGTGCTGGAAATGACCTGCTGGAAGTTAATTGTAAAATCACAGCTGTGGATTGTAAAATCCTGGTGGGAAGGACTTGTAATCTTTTTTAATGGCATCTTGGTTGAGGCCTCCAGATCCCAGCCTAGGCTAAGGTAGTAAAAATCATAATATTGCACCTGGTATTCATGCCATGGGAGCAGATATTTTGCCTTAATTTTTCCTTCTCCTAGCCAAGCTTCTGTCAGATCAGAGCGCAGTTTTCAGTCAAGGTGGTTTTTTTGTTTGTTTGTTTTAAATTAATTTTGTGTTCTACGAGACAGAGCAGACTGTGTTTTAATTATAATTTATGTCACCTATGTGTGTGTGTAAATATAACTATTTATTATTTATTTTTATTGTGGGTTATTATTGCCTATTTGATAATTCCATTCAGAATGAAGGTGCAGCAAACAAAACATGAAGGTCAGAGCTGGCGTTGAACACTACATTTTTCTGATTTTTATCTCTCTTTCTCCCTGATCTCTTTCAGTCACTTCCCTCCAAAGCCATCTCTTGTGCCAAGGAACCTCTCTTGGAGGGAAGAGGGAAAGCTCAGCCTGGAGGAGGAGGGATGGGATGGATACCAGGGAATGTGGGATCTCCAGGACGGGGGGATAGTGGGGTTGCACACAAGGGCTGGTGGAAAGGACACGGGTGGAGCTTGTCCTGCTCCAAGGACTCACCTCCTCCTCGTACAGAGCCATCCCACGGGATGCGCCCGTTGTTCCGGCGCGCTTCGTCTGGGATGGGAAAGGGACAAGAAGAAGCCATGAGTGACTGGGAGAGGCACCATCCCACAGGAAAAGCACCTGGGAATGCATGCAGCCCAGCTCCTGCACTGCACTCCAAAGTGGAAGGGCCTCAGGAATCTCCATCTGCTCCATCAAGCCCCGTCCCAGCGGATTCAACGGGGGACAGAGCAACTTGTCCCCTCCCCCATGGTGACATCCATCCCCAGGGGCTGGCAATGCCAACAGGAGCAGGTCCTGGAGTCACTTCCCATGGATTCCCACCAGGATCTTATCTCCTGGCCATGGGATGTCATTTCAGCCCAGGCACAGGTGGGAATGCAACTCCTGAAGGTGCCAGGGAAGTCAGGCACCTCCAGCCCCTCCCTGCATCCCTCAGGTGCCATTTCCAAGGGGAGCAGAAGGAATTTTCATGGATACTCACTGGTATTACTCTCTCCAGGCAGATGTTGAAGTTCTTTTTCTGGTTGGCTTTGAGTTTTTTCAAGGCAACTCTGGTTTCTCCAATGAACTCGTTGTGGCCAAATTTGTCCTCGTCACACACGGAGATCCTGGAGAAAAGAGGGAAAAGGGAACATCAGCCAGGCTGGAGCAGTGCCTGGCTGCAGAGCCAAACCCATCCCTGCAGGGGCACTGCTAGGGGGAGGGAAAAGCAAAGCAAATCCCCCCCAAACCCACCCTTGATCTGGATTTCCTCTGACCAAAATCCATCAACCCTCAAATTTCTATCATGCCAAAATATAAAATATATAAAATAAAATATAATTTTATATAAGATATAAAATAAACTATAAAAAAATCAACATCTTTAATATTTGCTTTTTGATGGGGCAAGAAATCAAGAGGTGGAAGTCTTCTGTGGGGGGAAAGAGCTGTAAATTTTAAGAGATATTTATATGGACTTTTTTCCCTGGGCTATTGTCAACTCAGCAGAGATGCACATCTCTAGGATGATAAAAACCACAGCATAATCAATAATCTACTATAAAATGGCAAGGTCAAAAAGCCAGTTCTCCTCTCTTCAAACAACCAAATCCGTGTTGATTTTAACCCGAATCCGCATTTCCCACATCCCAAACCCCCCCCTGCACTCCTGGGGGTGGTGCTGTGAGTGAGGACAGGCAGAGCCCCATCCCCTGGGAGCCCTGGGCTCCTGCTGGCCGTGCCTGAGGGTTTTCCTCTGCATGTCCTCGTCGGTGATGCCGTGGTACACCAGGGTCTCGTTCCACACCGGGTTCCTCGTGTTGCGCAGCGTCTTCGTCCGCAGCTTGTTGGACTGTGGGGTCACACAAACACGGGGCAGTCACAGCCCAGCGCTGCAGAGTGACCTCATGGCTGACCCCAGAACCCAGGGTTTGTCCCCTGAGGATTCCCTCCCAGGTGTGTCAGTCACCTCTCCTTTCCCCTCCCAGCACTGTCTGTCAGTCCTGGAATTCCAGAAGGGCCTCGAGTGAGCAGAAATCAAAGCAATTCCCAACGTCACACCTGGATTTCCTCTGAACAATCCCAATACCCCAAAGCTGTAAAAATAAATCCAATGATTTTATTATTGGTTTTCCCCTGGTTTGACTCCGGGTTCCTCTGAGCAGAACTCTGCTGCACCCTCTAAGCAAAGAGGTGCTCATTCCTTCCTCAAGATTTGCCCACCCAGATCAGCTCAGCTGGGCTGGGGAGGGAGATTTCCAGGAATTTCCATGATAGAGCCAGAGTTTCCCCCACGGTTCTCTCCCCACAGCTCCAACAAGAACATGCTGCAGCTTCCAAGCAAATGGATAATTCCAACCCTGGCCATAATTCGATTTTTGGGCAGATGTTTTGCAATGCATTAACAGCAATGCCTTCTCTGGAGTTTCCCTCCATCCCTGAGCAGATTCCTGCCTGCAGGATGAGCTGTTCCTCGAGTCTGGGAGAGCATCTGGGAGCATCCTCCCTGTTCAGAGACACCCCCAGGGAAAACAGCAGCGAGCAGAAAAATCAACAGGGAAAATCTGATCTGAGGGAGGGACCTGAGGGGGATTTGAGAAACCTCTGCTCCATCCTCAGCACCAAACCTGGCAAAGCCTCACCTTGCTGGCTCCAGGCAGGAGGTGCAGCTTCACATAGGGATCAGCCAGGCCGTTGGAATCCATTGGTTTTAAGCCCTAAAAAAGGATAAAGGAAACAGAGGATGTGAATCCTCCTTTAGCAAAGCCAAGGAAAGGAAAAATCTGCCCATGAAAAACGCAAAGAGAAAATGTGTTCAGTGACCCAAGAGCCTCTGCCCAGAGCAGCTGTGGGTGCCAGGATGTGCTGAACCAACCCATCCCAGGAAAAATCAACATTCTAGATGGTTTGGGTTGGAAGAGACCTCAAACGGTCTTGGGTGGACCAAGTTCCACCCCCTGCCACAAGCAGGAACAACTTCCACTATCCCAGGCTGCTCCAAACCCTGTCCAACCCGGTCTTGGACACTTCCAGGGATGAGGAAGCCACAGTTTCTCTGGGAGGATTGTTCAAGGGTATCATCACTCCCACAGATCTCTTGGAGCCACACAAGGAAAAGCCCCCAACCCGGAGCAGCTGTGCCTGGAGCCTCCCAAGGGAGCAGCCTCTGCCAGCAGCCACATGGCTTCCTTCCCATCGTACCAGAGAAACTGGGAGCCAGATGGATTTAAATCAGGGGAAAAAGGGGGGGAAAGAGGAGCCTTGCCTTGGCCTTGATGAGGGTGCAGTGCAGGGAGCTGTTGTCCTGGTCGTAGAGCAGGCTGAACTCCAGAGCTCCCAGCGTGGCTGGCAGGGAGGGAGGAGGAGAAGGAAACAACCTCGTTAAAACCCCAGCCAATAACTGCATTTAATCATCCCCGATTAGTAATAATTAGAAAGATTTGCGGGTCAAATGTAAAAGCTGTTTACTGCAGTGGCACTGCGCTGGCAGCGGCCAAACCGCCGCAAATCCAGGCGGATTCGGGAGCTCTGCACAGCTTTGGAGGGCAGGGGCTGCCCAGGGAGAGCAGCCTGGGGCTCTGGAGCTGACTCCAATATTCTCCAGGCAAGGGAGGAGTGACCCTACCAACCCTTCCCACAGCAATTCCACCCAGGACCGCCCTGAGGAGATGCTCCAGCTCGGGACAGCAGCTCCTCCCAAAGCTGGGCTCAGCACCTGGCTCCTGTCTTGGCTCCCTGGAAACCAGCTCAAGGCTCGTGCTCCTTCACCCCAGGGATGAAGAGCAGGCACAGAGGGCATCAGCTGCTCCAATCCAAGCACCTGATCCCGACCCCAAACAGCTCATCCCACCCAGGATGTTCCACAACAGATCCTCCCCCTCAAATCCCCACCCATCATTCCCCAAGGACTTTCCCTGCTGGACACCCACCGCCATCCAAGGTGAGTCACGCCCACCCAGCAACCTCCTCCAAATCCCACATTTCCCAAAGAAACTCCCTCCCTGCCCGGCTACATACTGCCTTCATCCGAGTCGTAGCTGTTGGCATCCTCCTCCTCCTCCTCGCGGGGCTGCTGCTGCCGCTGCGGGGCCGCGGCTGCGGGCGGGGGCTGGCTGGCAGCAGGGGGCTGCCAGGCTGGCCTGTCCTCCCTGCCGGGGGGCGCGGCAAAGCCCCCTCCCCGCTCCTCCCTGGCGGCACCGCGGGCCAGCTCCGGGGGGCTCGCTGCGGGAAGGACCCCGTTAGCCCCCGGCCCGCTGTGCCCCCAGCCCCCCGCAGCCAGCCCCGGGTTACCTTGTCTCTCCGGGAAGCGGGCGGGACCCCCGGCACCCGGCCTTGCCGCTGCGGCCGCCGGCGCTGGGGACAGAGGTGGCATCAGTGCCTAGGACCTCCCCTGGTGGCCTCTCCCTGAGAGCCACCGCGCTGAGCCCTGCCCGTGGGGTGTCCCCAGGGGCCACACCCTTGGCCGAGCTCCCATCCCATGCCATCCCATCCCATCCCATCCCATCCCACCTGCGGGTGCCGCTGCCGGGGCAGATCCAGCGGCGGATGCGGCAGCCGGACCGGCGGTGGCCGGTGGGGGTGGCCGCTGGCCTTGCACGGAGTTGGTTCTTTTCACACCTGCAAGGACAGGGGACAATCAGCAGAGAGCACCCGCAGACGGCTCCCGGTGTTGTGTCCCCCCATCTGTCCGTCCAGGGATGCAGGAGCAGTGCCGCTCTCACCGGGGCTCCGGCTGACGCCGCTCTCAGCAGTGTAGTCCCGGCTGTCACTGTCCCCAGCGGTGTCCTCGCCGCCGCACGGACCCGGCCGGCCCTCGGCCGCTTTGCGGCTCCCCCGGGCGGCCGCTGTGCCCTCGGTGCCTGCAGGGAGAGGGAAAAAGGAGCAGTGAGGCTGGAAAAGCGAGCTGCCATCCCTGGCCTGGGTGCCAGCAGCAGGGGGACAATGGGTACGGCCACTGCAGCAGCACCTCTGAGCCCCGGGCACTGCGGCAGGAGGGCTCTGCACCATCAAACCTGCACACAGCGCTCAGGAAATCCCCAAGGACACGAGAGTCCCGCAGGAAAACAAGGCCTGAGGTATCCAACACCTGGTCATCAGCACCCATTAGACCCCTGATGGCACCACAGCTCCACATTCCTGGGATTTGGGGGGGGGGGGGGGGGGGGGGGGGGGGAATCCTATTTTCCTTCTGCTGATCATCTCCCATTTATTAAGGAGACAGCCGTGGCAGCTACCTCTGCCTCTCCCTCCATCACCCAGCAGCCACTGTCCCAGCGGATCAATCCCAGCCCGGCTCTCCGGGGTGATGGATTGCCACCCCACGGACGTGACGGGAAAGGTCTCGGCGCTCACCTGGCTGCTGCTGGAGACGCCAGGGATAAATCTTTGCCGTGACATAAATGGGCAGTTTCTCCTTGGCTGGGCTCTCAGGGTCACCAGGCGTGAGGACAAAGCGGAACGCAACAGATTGCGGGGGTGGGGGGGAAAGGAGGAGGGAGAGAGGGAAAAACACCCGGAATGCTGAAGAGCAGGGAGAGGGAGGGAAATGAGCATCCAGGAGCAGGAGCCCCGTGGTGCAGAGAGAGCCGTGCAATAAATAAATTTCCAAGGGAGCTGTAGGAAAATCACGGGCACGGCAGGAGCATGCTGAGCACCGGGAGGGACGTGCGGAGCTGGCAAAGCCTTCCGGACTCCAGGAGCCATCAGGATTCATAAAAGCTGCCCTTGGAGCTGGGAGGTTTAACGGCACCGGCTAGGGGTGTGATTAAATCGCCTTAATTAAGAGCTTTCCCCAACTGCTGCTGCATGGGAAGAGGGAGATCGTCAGTTGGGGGCATCAGAACCTGGGCTAAAGGAAGGGTGGGATGGAGGGGACCATTCCAGGTGGGAACTGTCCCCTCAGCCCCTCTTTGCCTCTTGCACGGAGCCATGGAAGAGGAGGGTTTGCAGCCACTGCGCTGTTCCCAACTTAGTGATCGCCCAAATGAGGAGCAGACGGTGTTGGAGGGGGATCAGGGATCCTCAGCCCCTTGGCTTCCTATGTGGAAGCGTGAAAATGGGGGCTGTTACTTAAAATGAACTCCCAGAGAGACCTGCTCACTCTCCACATCTCCCTGACAGGAGCCACGTGGGGGTCGGGCTCTTCTCATTGCAAAGAAGCAACAGGACAAGAGGAAACGGCCTCAAGTTGTGCCTGGGGAGGTTTAGGTTGGATATTAGGGACAATTTCTTTTCTGGAAAGATTGTCCAAGCCTGCCACAGCTGCCCAGCAGTCCCCATCCCTGTGTGGGGATTTAACGGCAGTGTGGATGTGGCCCTTGGGGATATGGGTCAGTGCTGGAGGAATGGTTGAACTCCATGGGCTTTGAGAGCTTTTCCAAATGGAACTGGAAGCACTGGAGGGTGCAAGGAACAACCAGAACAAGCCACTGCTGCACCCTTCACGCTGCTCTGCCTCCCGTGCACAGCACAAGGCTGGGCTGCTCCATCCCCACAGACAGGCACAAGCCCCTACAAGCCTCCTCAACTTTCCCCGGGAGGTTTTCCAAGGACTGCCGTTAAATAACCAGGAAAAAAAAAAAAAAATAAAAGCCCCAAAATCCCCTCCCAGCAGGACCCACCACCCCCGGAGGCGGCTCCGGAGCGGCAGCAGCTCAGCCCCGGCGTGTGCAGGAGGTGGGGAAGCCCTGGAACAACCCGGGCCCTCCGCAGGGTGGGCGGCAGCAGCGGCAAGGAGCGATCCTGCTGCAGCATCCCGGGGGAAACTGGGTGGGAAAACGCCTTGGGAGGAGAAGGAGGCAGGGACGGGGCTGGGCACAGGGAGGGGACAGAGGCCAGTGCTTACCCTCGGTGTCCTCAGCATCCGCCTGGCCTTGGGGGCACAAACAGAGCGAGAGGGTGTGAACTGCAGCCCACGCACCCCCAACCCCATCCTGGGATGCGCTGCCGCTGTTTTCCCAGATTTCCCCTATTTCATCCCTATTTTTTCAAGGCATCCCCATCACCACATCCCAACCCAGGCACTGCCCAAACTCTCAGCCGGGCTCTGATCCCCACCCGGGGCTGCTTCATTCGACAATATCCTGCAACCCCATCCATCCATCCCCACCGGGAACTCCGGGATCAAACACCCCCAGGCTCCACTGCTGGACACAGGCAGCAGCCACACGACTGCTCTGGATGCTTTTCCCCAGAGTTTTCCCTTGCTGAGGATGGGAAGGAACCCCAGAGCCTCGCTGGCAGTGCTGGGGGACAGCCCCCGCTGTCACCTACCTCGGGTGGGTGCCCGGGAGGGGACTTTGGGGTCCGGGGCGGGCGGCTGGGCCGGGCGGGGCTCGCTCGGGGGCTGGGCTCCCTTCTTGCTGATGGGCATCGGCTGCGGCAGCATCTGCTTGGGCAAACCCTTGAAGAACCAGGCACCGGAGCGTTTCCACACCTGTGGGAGCAGGGTGGGGCCGCTCAGGGCTTCACACCACCTTCAGCGACCCCACAGCCCCACCCTGCTAATTAATGAATCAATTAACCCCCCCCCCCCGGCTCATGCTGCAGCAGCCAATCTCTGCCAACAGCAGCCCCAAAGCTCTGTTTTCATGAAATAAAATGTAATTTTGTGAAGAAAACAAAACCATCCTGTAAGAACCACGCTCAAACAGCCACTGGGCGAGGAGGCCCTTGGGAGGTTGAGTCAGTCCCATCTCGGAGGGACTGAGGGGACAGAGGGGACAGGGCCACACGCACCTCCCGCTGCTCGCTGCAGATCTTGCAGAGCCAGATGGCCTGGGGCCGGTTGTTGGTGGTCTGCACCCCACACTTGGTGCACACGTTCTGCGGGCAAAACAAAGATCTGAGTGACACCAGTGCCACCAACACGTCCCCAACAGCAGCAAGGAGAGCTCTGCCTGCACAACCACCAGCGACTCCGGGGGTGCCAAGCTATTGATGGGCATCCAAAATCCACTGTGCCCCCAGCTGGGGGGGTTTGTGGGACTTGGTGGGGGGGTGTCTCACCTTCTTGCAGTCCTCGCAGACGACGCAGGCAGAGCCCCTTGTCCCCAGCTGCTCCCCGCAGAGGATGCAGCGGTTGATGCCGTCCCCCAGCACGCTGCGGCGCATGTCCTCCAGCCGGGTCATCAGGCGCCTGCAGAGAGGGCACAGGGATGTCAGGAAGGGCACAGGGAATGCCAGGAGAAGGGCAGGACACGGGAGCAGGCCCTGCTCCCTGGGGGTGGCCACTGCCTTGGGTCTGGTTGTTCCTTTTCCAGGTGTTGCTGGCCACGGAGCCTCTCCCTTTCCAGCTATGGTACAAACGCACATCCCAGAGGGAAAGGAGATTCCTTCAGGTTTATTTGGCGCAATATGGACTTCCAGAGAGGTGACACCGGCCCCACCTCCGTGGATATGGAAAATCCATCCAAGGCAGCAGTTTTGCATGGAGCAACTTGTCCCTAAATGGAAACCTTTCCACCCAGTCCCGGCAGCTGCCCATGAAGAGCTGAAGGAGGAGATCCTGGAAGGGCTCTAATGAGGACTGAATTAATTAATTAATTAATTTTCTTATCGTTTGAGGAGAAAAATGTTACGTATATTTGATGGCAATTCTTGCAGTGAAATGAAAGCCCGCTGGAAATCAGGCTGTGAAAACACACCTGATTCATGCAAAGGTAAAAAAAAAACTCAAAACCAAAACCAGCAGAGGAAGTTTTGGAAAGGCAGCACTGGCTGAAGGAGTTTGGAAGGCAGGGAGGAGCAGCCGGGAGCTGGCGTCGGCGTCGTGCGCTCAGCTAACCCAGAATCCTGGCCCTAAAAATAGCACAGCAAGGGGGGGAAAAAAGAGCTGCATTATTTATGTCATTCAGTGAGGAAGAAATGAAGAAAGGGAGGAGGAGACCCGAGCCCACCGGAGGGAGCAGCCCCCCGTGGCAGCCTGACCCAAATCCAAAACCCGGCGGGTGTTGGAAAAGCGTTTTCCCACCAGGGGTGACAACTTCAGGTTTGTGGTGACTCGGCTGCCAGGGCCTCTGAAATGCTCACAAACCATCCACAGGTTCCCTGCACACCAAATGCCTCTGGGGTTGGGGTTGGACAGCCAGAATTCCATGGGGAAAAGTTGAATAAAGTAACAGCAGCACAAGGAGGGGAAATTGTACCAGCGTGGAATGGTTTTGGTTTGGAGGAACCTTAAATTCCACCCCTGCCATGGGTGGGGACACCTCCCACTAGACCAGGCTGTTCCAGCCTGGCCTTGGACACTTCCAGGGATGGGCAACCTGTGCCAGGGCCTCACCACCCTCCCAGGGAGGAATTTCTTCCCCAAATGAAGCATTTTAGGATGCGCAACCCATCACAGCCCAAAAAGGCCTCACTGCAGCCAACAGGGGCATCTCAAAGCCACCAAACCCAACCACACTCAGGGATGTGGATCCGTAATTCCACCAATTATCCAGGCAAAGCCCCCTTAACACCTCAGCTCTGCCAAAACCCAGCCAGGAATCTCCCACCCCGATCCCGCTGGGCTCTGGCTGCCGCAGCGGAGCCGCCTCCTGCCGCTTCCAGATGAACCTGCAGCCTGTTCCCAGCTGGAAGCTGGGCTGGGTGGGCAGCAGCAGTGCCAGACAGAGCCAGCAGTGGGGACAAGGCTCTGTTTTCACAGCTCTGGTGTCACCAGACGGCAGATGGGAGAGTTCACGTGTTCCCGCCAGCGCCAGGAGCGCGCGGGCTCGGAGCGCGGCAGTCGCGGTTCTCATCCTTGAGCTGACAAACAGCACCCTCAGAACCACAGCCAGGGAATTTCGTGCTCTCCCACTTCAGGGAGAAGCTCCCTGCCAGCCTAACTCCCTGCCCCAGTGTGGGATGGGGCTTGGAGAAACCTGGGCTGGTGGAAGGTGTCCCTGCCCCCGGAATGAGAGGAGATTTGAGACCTTTCCAACCCAAACCATTCCGGGATTTGTTTGAGAGGTGCTGTAGTTCATCCCTGCCCTTCACATCCCCAGGTGGTTCCTCCCTAGAGAAGAACCCAGCTCTGGAGCCACCATCCACCCCTGGTGCCTTCCCAAGCTCCAGAGCCCGTGGCAAACACAGAAATCCCAGAGACTCCAGCAGAGCTGCACCACCCCACAAACACCCAGCCAGCAATTCCAATTAAAACCTGGATCCTGGCTGCTCCCCAAGTGTTATTTAAAGCAATTAACCCCAGCCCACATCCCATGGAGTGCACGGTCCCCACAACAGCCAGCTTTTATCATCCCCCACCTCACCAAGGGGGAACATTTTGGGGAAAAAACCTCTCTTTTCTTCACGGACAAACCTCAAATCCCCTGCAGCTCCTCCTGCTGAGCTGCAGGAGCTCCAAGCAAAGCAGCTTCCAGTTGGAAATCTGCAAGCCCAAACAAACTTATTATAGAAACTGGAACAAATGGCACAATCAAAGGGAGGGAAGGGAAAAAAAAAACCCAAAAAAGAGGAAAAAGCCTTTGCATTTCAAGAGATTCATTATTTAGCTGCAAAAACCTCTCCCAGGCTCTCATTTACCACGAGCTGCTCCTTAAGTGGGGTTTTTGAACCACTGGAAGAGCTCAGCAGCCAGGACACACCTGTGGCACCACTTGCAAGCCAAGAACATTTCCGTAATTAAAACATCCATTCAAGAGGGAGAAATTGGGCTTTTTTATTTTTTTTTTCCCCACCATGACTCAAACGCTGCTGAGAGAGAACTGTAGAAAAAGTTCAATTTAAAATCCTGGTGTGAACCTGGCAGGAAGAAAGGGGGGGTTGTGCCCACCCCCCCCCGGGCTGAGAAGCTCCTGATAAAGGCAACAACTGAGAGAAAAAAAGCCCAGGTTGGCTTCCAGCTCCATCCAGCATCTCCAGAGATCCAAATCCATCCCATTCTCCCATTAACATCCAAGGGAAGCCCTGCCCTGACCAGGAATGAGATTTCTGCCTTCCCAAAAGCTTTTTTCTCCACTGGAGGTAATTTCCTCCTCACTTTTATTGCACATAACCAGCCTCCAGCTCATCCCTCTGCCTTCCTCCAGCATCATCTTCCTCCCCACTGCCTGCACTTCAAAGAGCAGGAAATATCCAAGTGTTAAAACAGGGGGAAAAATCAGGGAGTGGAGTGATTGGAGCAGGGAGCTGGCTCAGCCCAGCCCAGGGATGGGAGAGATCCCTGACCTGCCAGGGAAACAGGGATTGCAGGGATTGGGCACTGATGGGAGAGGGACAGGAGGAGCTTTATCTGCACCTGAGATAACAGCAATGAGACAGGGCCCTGGCCATGGAAATCAGGAATGTGGCTTGGGAGGGGGAAGGTGGGCAGGGAGGGACATCCCTGGGTGCTCCTGCCCCACTCCAGGGCCCAGGGGCACATCCAAACATTTCCCATGATTTTTGGAAGGAAAAGGATCCCACGGGGATGAGGGATTGCCTTGGGCTGGGTTCAGTCCTGGATGGGACAGAACCCGTGGTGGCTTTGGCAGAGCTGGGTTTGGGGTTGGATTCCTGCACTCCAGAAGTCTTTTCCGACCTAAATGATGATTCCATGGAGCTCCCAGCATTGCAGCAGGAGGAGAGGGATGGGAAGAGGGACAGAGTGAGCAGAACGAAGCGCTGATGGTCCCAGGAAAGACTTAACAACAGAGCAGGGGTTTGCTGTGCTTAAATATTCATCTGCACTGCAGAAACGAGTGGCCAAGATGCCCTTAATGGGCTTTAAATTGTGGCAGGGAGGAATTTAATGCAGCAAAAAAGGGTGGGAGAAGGACCTGATCCACGAGGAAGGACCTGATCCAGGCCACCATGATCCACGTGCTCCTCAGTGCTGTGCAGGAGGCAGCAGGGATGGGCTCAGCCACCACATCCATGGCAAAAGAATTCCAGAGGAACACAAAGGAGGTCACCAAGAGCCTCCAGAACGAAGCCCAGCCTCATCTCCACGGGGAAATCGTGTGCCTCAAAGGGATGAATATTAAATTAAGGCTCATTTTCCTGGTGGAAAAGGGACAAGAAAAGCAGCCAAGCTCCAGATTAAGGGAAACATAATTGGAATTGGGATGAGAAATGAGAAGCAATTTTCCTCCCCTCCAAGTGGGCAGGGAGCTAAAGGTAAAGCCCCACTAGGGTTTTTCCAGGCTGAGCTCTCTCCCACAAAGTTTTTCCGAGTTTCCCATCCCATGCTCATCCAGGTGCTTGCTGGGAATTTTTGCAGTCTTGGAAATAAGAGAGGAGGGGTTTTTTTGGAGGGGAAAGCTCAAGCAAACCCCCACAAAATCTCAAGCAGCACAAGCTGTCCCCTGGCCACGACTGAACCTCATCTCCTCCAGAAACTGGCATTCCAGGAGACGCTCCCAGCTGTCTCCAGTGACCTCCCTGCCCTGCCTTGAGCCTGAATTTTATCTCAGTGCTGTCTGCACACAGGGATGAAGATCCCAGGCTGTGGTCCCCAGACAGCTTCCCTGCCTCTGAGGTTAATGATTTAATCCCCAGGGACTTCCATCTGCTCCCGCATTATCCCTGTGTCATCCCAGCCACGAGCAGCCAAATTAAAATCCAGTCCTGCTGCAGAGCTGCTCCTCTTGGAGCAAAGGTGGCTCCCAGGGGGACACAGCCAGGCCTCTGCCCTTGGAGAGGGGAGCACAGGGCCATGGGCAGAGCCAGGAGGCAGCTGTCACCTTCCCTCTGGGATGCTCTCCAGAAACATCCATTTCCAGCCCGGGATGGATTCAGATCTTCCCCTCAATGCCAGGAGCTGCTGGAGCTCATTAGGCAGCAGAGCAGCCTGGCTGGGTTATTGATGGCCCCCAATTAGAGATGCAGAACGGAGTCAATTAGCGCCTGCAGGTGCTCCTGTGGCAGCTGGAAAACAGGATCCTCATGGATTGCAGCTGGAGTGGCACCACTGTCCCCAGAGTGCCACCAGAGCCACCACAGAGACCCCCGAGCACAGAACGAGATGGGGCAACAACGGATCCATCCCTGCCCACGTGGATGATCCCCTTTCCCTGAAAACTTCCAGCCCTGTGTCCCTCATCCCAAAGGATGATCCTGATCACCCAGCAGCTCCTGCTCCTGCTGTGTCATGTTCGAGATGATTCCAGCTCCTCTCGTCGTCCTCTGCGCCACGAGACCAAAAACTCCCCCCCCATCCCAAGTGTCCCTGTCCTCCAGGCCTCATCAGCACCCAGCTCACGCATCCCACGGGATCCATCCACCCTCAGAGCTAAAAATACTCCCGGACAGGATTAATCTGAGCTGGGTTTGACACCAAGTCTAGTTCCACAAACAACAGCTCAACAAGAGGCATCGATTTGTTCCCAAGGCAAGGGGCTGGTGGGGTGGAGGGTACAGGAGATGGAGGGCAAAGAAAATTTGGGAAGGGTTTGAGGCAAGAGGAGGTTCATCCACAGCCCTGGTTGTGGGATTCAGGATTCCTCAAGGATTGGGTGTAAAGATCAAGTTAATCCCTCAAACACCTTTACTTATTGAGGCAACTCCAAGTATTCACCACGTATTCCCCCTTTGGAATCTCACTCCGTGTGAGCTATTCCTCATATTAACCAAAAGCAATGTTTTCATGGAATAATGGAATGGTCTGGGTTGGACACGACCCCCTGCCACGGGCAGGGACACCTTCCACTATCCCAGGCTGCTCCAACATAGCCTTGGACACTTCCAGGAATGGGGCAGCCACAGCTTCTCTGGCGGAGTTTTAATGGATTTCTTTTTCCCTTTACAGGTATAGAAAAATCCCAAAAAATCCCAGAAAAATCAGGATTTCCATGAGCAGCTCCCTAAAGCAGCCTGGCCAGCCGAGGGCCAGCCAGCACCGCTGCCTCCCTGCCAGAGGCCAGCCTGGCAAACCCGGATTATTCTGTAATGGAAGGAGCTATCCTGGATAAGGGATGATTCCTGATTCCCTACGAGGCTGATCCAGCCGCTGTCCCACATTCCCGGGGCTGAACATCCTACAGCTCTTGTTGTGCAAGCCAACAAACACAAAGGGGCTGGCACGGCTCCCGCTACGCCTCCTCCTCCTCCTCGCAGGAGGGGAATCAGCTGCGGCTGCACACCCGCCAGAATTCCCGGCTCCCGGCCCCTCCACCCGGCTTTTCATGAATGAGGATGATCAAACCTCCTCTGGCTCGGCAAAGGGAAGAGCTGGAAAACAGCTGCACGAAATAAATCTCTCCCCAAGACGATTTGCGGCTCATCCAAGGAGCATCGCCGTTGGAAAGGAATTCTTAGCGGGCTGCAAAAAGGGAAGCGCCAGGGAGAGCTGATTGTGAGCTCTTCTGGGGTGTGAATCACCGCCACTCAGAGGGACAGAGAGAGCCACTCTCACCTGGCTCCTGCCAAAAAGCCTCGAGGGGGAGGCGAGGTGGAAAATGATGCCAAGCCCCGGAGGCACCTCCAGTCAGAGGGAGCAGCACATCCGTGGGGCAGGAGCTGAGCCCAGGCAAGGAGAACAGTCCCTGGAGAGGCAAAACCTTCCCGGGATGTTCCAATCCTAAGCAAAGATTTCTGAAAAATGAGGAAATACATCCAGCTCTCCTCCACAGCTAGAGCACAGCAATATTTGAGGGACAGCAAACTGTCCCTGAGCTGTGAGAAGGAATTTGGCACTTCCCAAAGCAGTGGGGAGCGTGGCTCCTGCCTGGGGATGAGTATTTTCCCTGCTAGGAAAAAAGAAAAAAGAGCAGTGGATGCTTAAACTCAGTGAGAAGAAACTGCTCCTCTGTCAGGAAAACAGGATTGTGGAGATTCCAGTGGGATCATGGAGATCCCCTCTGGAAAACCATTCCCAGCAGAGCAAGGGGAAGGGTACCTCGGCCTTAGCTCGTTTCACCTGGCAGGAAATGAAACACGGGCACTTCCCGCCCTGTGCACAGGCACTGGGAATGCCCCTGGTGAAAAATGAGGTACCAGCAGCTCTGGGGACCCCAGGACACAGAACAGAAAATCCCAGAAAAATCCCAGAAAAATCCCAGAAAAATCTGGCTTTCCAGGAGTAGCTCCCTAAAGCAGCCTGGCCAGCTGAGGGCCAGCCAGCATCTCTGCCTCCCTGCCAGAGGCCAGCCTGGCAAACCCAAGCACAGCCCTGGGCACCACTCAGCCCTCCTGAGCCTCACACAGCTCCTTCCAGAGTGGGAATAACCCATCCCAGAACTCAAACTCCTCCGTTCTCTGGCTCAGCACTGGACAAGCTGAGCTGCTCTCAGCGATCCCTTTTCACTGATTAAAAAACCCCCGGGATGAGAGCAGAAGGCTCCGGCCCCCCGGAGCTGCTCCCTGTGCAGGTTCCTCCTGGCCAGGACCCAAAGATGCCCCGCAGGCTCCTTCCAGGAGAAGCACCGCAGTGCAGAGGCTGCTGCCCAGGAAAGCAGCCAAGCAGAGCCTCCTGCCGGCGGCCCCGGGGTCCCTCTGTCCCCGCCGCGTCCCTCGGTGTCACCAGCCCGCCCTACCCGATGCGCTCCTGCTCCATCTCCTCCATCTTCTCGGCGCGGGCGATCACCCGGTTGATGATTTCCTTCTCCTCATCCGTCAGCTCCTCGCCCTTGCGCTGCCGCTCGGGCTGTGCCGCCCATCCCGCCGGGAGCCTGCGGGGACAGCGGGAACAGGGATCCAGCCAGGGATCCATCCCCACCCCTGGCTGTGCCCAGGCACCAAACCCCAAACCCAGTTCACCTCCTAATCCTCAAAACCCAGCCCACCTCTCCATCCTCCAGACCCAGCCCACCTCCCCATCCTCCAAACCCCAAACCCAGCCCACCTCCCCGTCCTCCAGACTCAGCCCACCTCCCCGTCCTCCACATCCCAAACCCAGCCCACCTCCCCATCCTCCAGACCCCAAACCCAGCTCACCTCTCCATCCTCCAGACCCAGCCCACCTCCCCATCCTCCAGACCCCAAACCCAGCCCACCTCCCCATCCTCCAAACCCCAAACCCAGGCAATCTCCCCATCCTCCAAACCCAGCCCACCTCCCCATCCTCCAGATCCCACCCAGCCTGCAGTGAGCCCCCACCCACAGCTGGGAGCTCTGATCTCCATTTTTAGGGGGTTTCATAAGGAAATGTTGGTTTCATACAGAGGCAAAACTCCTTTTCAGCACCATTCCCATTATTTGCACGTTTCCTTCGGCACCCCGGAGCACCAGGTCTGCCTGGCAGCCGCGGGGCTGGGGTGGTGGTGCAGGAGTGGGTGGGTTTTTTTTGGGAACACTTCTCCAGACATGGGAGTGTTTGTCCCTCTCACATCATTCCCAAAGATCCCAGCCTGGGCGTCAGGCAGTGCTAACCTGGTGACAGGGTAACGTCTGCCACTCAGGGGTGCAAAAGGCAAACATTCCTCAGCTTCCTGCTCATCCACAGAGCTTCCCTGGCTCTTTTCCCTTCTGGATAACAAACCCACATGGCCCTGAGCCTTAAGTTCATTAAAACCCTTAAAGTGTGACACTTCCCAAACTTAATTTTTTAACATCCAAACCCAGTTTTTTCCTGACCATCAAAGTAGCAGGAAAAGAGGAATAAGTGACAAATAAAAGATACTTACTGCTCCTTCTCACTGCTGGGAAGCACAGGGAAAAAGAGGGAATAAGGATTAGGTGAGAGCAGGGATGAGGAGAGCCCAGCCAGTGACACCTCCCACCTCAGGGTGACAGTCCCCAAATCCTGGTCCCTCCCCATGGAGCCCCAATGCCCCCAGAGAGCGACTCCAAACCTCCAGGCACCAAACCCAGCCCCCATCCTGGCTGGAGATGTGCTCCAGAGTGGATGTGGCATCACCTAGCAGGGTGCCAGGACAGAGGGACAGCACCAGGTCCCTGCACACCCCGGCTCTGTCCCCAGCACCTCGCCCAGGGCGTTGAGGAGCAAACCCAGCAAAACGTCCCCGTGCAACAGCACTGAACCAACTCCTGGTGTCCCCACGGGAAGAGCTGGTGTCACCACCCACCCTGGGACTGTCCCTGTGCCCTGCTGTCACCTGGCTCGGAGGGACATGGTCCTGTCACTGGGGCACATCCACCGGTCAGAGGAGCCGCCCAGCACCGCGTCGGTCATCGCCGGCCACCCCGGGCACCAGCCTGGGGACACCAGTGCCCTGCTGGCTGTCACCAACCTGGCACAGCAGGGACTTCAACCACTCTGCTCCCAGGTGCCAGTGAGGAAGTGGAGCTCCCAGCTAGGCTGTAGGGAAAACAAACAAACAAAAAATTCCCTAAAAATCACGCTGGGAAAGGTTTTGTTTGTGGGATTCTAAGAGGGTTTGGAGCAAGGATGGCACTTCAGTCTGGATATTGAGCCACAGGAGCCTCCAGTCACCTCCTTCCCACGAGGGCAGCACAGCCTGGATGTAATTAATGAATCCCCAACCTCGCATTAATTATGAGGCTTTGGAGCCAGGAGGGAAGAGGGGGATGCATTCCAGAGAAACAGCTACAAACAAGGAAACTTTCTCCCCAAATTCCAGCCTGCCTCGCTGTCCTTTCCCACACCACATTCCCTCTGGAAAAAAAAAAAAGAACAACAAAAACAAACCATCTCCTCCTTTCCCATTTTGGTTTAGTGAAGTTTTTGCCAAATGGATCCAGCAGGGAAAACACAGCACCAGGACTCCAACAGGAGGATCTGTCCACTCCTCTCCAAAGGTTCATCCAGAGAGGGTTCTCCAAACCCTTCTCCTTAAAATACCAATGGATGTCGAATCCACAGCCTGATTGTTGCTTTATTCCCATTTTTTGGAGGGGTTTTGCCCCTCCACCCGCTGCTCCTGCTCACTGCAGGGGGGTGGGGATGGATGGATCCATTCATCTGTCACCTCTTCTGAGGGAAAAACAGGGATTTGATAGATTTGCCTGCAGCAGAGCTAAAAAAAAAAATAAATCACAAAAAGCCCTCTGCAGAGTCCAGGCATGGATAATGAGGCTGCTCCCAGCCCATGGATCATTCACCTTCCCATCCTGCTGCCCGGGGATGATGCTGCCTTGGATTCCTCCCTGCCTGGAAGGGATCTCTCAGTGCCCCTCATCCTACTAGGTCCCAAAATCAGCATCCCAGCAGGACCAGAGCTCTGCCCAAACTGGTAAATGAACTTTTGTAGGGCACAGAGAGACTCCAGCAAAATTCCAGCAGAGAAACTGGGGAGATGATACCAAGGAAATGATGGAAAACGGGAGCTTGCAAATCTGCCCCGGCTCCAAGCCAGGAAAAACCACCCAACTTTCCCCAAAAAAAAAAAGGGAAAAAATGCTCTGCAGGGTTCCTCATCACTCCCTGAGGAGCTGTGGAGGCTTGAGGCTCACCTTGGCTCCACGGAAAACTTGGGGATGCAAAAAAGTATTTTTGGAAAAGCAGGAGGAGCGAAGCACGCGGGTAATTAGTGCTCTGCTGGTGCCTGTTCCCGTGCCAAAGCAGGAGGCTCCAATTAACAAGGTCACTTAACGAGGGAAATTGTTCCTTTAAGTCCCCCCCAGCACCTCCACAACCCGCACTGCAGCACAGAATTCCTGCTGGGAATGAAAACATCCCAGGGGTCCCCGGGTGGGCAGAGGTTGAGCAGGGAGCAAGGGCAGCACCACGGTGCCCCCACCCATTTTTGGGGAGATGCAGGTGGCAAAGGGACTGTCCCAAGGTCACACGGGGCAGGAATGTCCACCCCAACCCTGCAGCTGGGGGAAAGAGGGGAAAACCCTCTTTTTTTAGGTTTTTCCCAGCAAAGAGGGATCAGGAAGGAAAACTCTCTTGCCCAGCTGGAACTTTGTGCTAATAAGAGCGAGGCCAGGAGCGCTGTGTCCTGCTTTTGCTGCTCCTGGAGGAATACACAATCCCTTTCTCCACCTATAAATAATAGATTTGGAAAATCTACTTTGCATTACTTCCAGCAACTACCCCCGCTTGCCCTAATGCTTCTTCCAGCGTTTTTAGCACACGGGAAAAAACAAAACAACAGCTCAGGGTGGCTCTTCCCTCCCCTCTGCCAGATCCTGGCTCCCGAGCAGCAGGATGTGGCCATCCGAGCGGGGATCGATGGGATGCAGCAGCATTTCCTTAATGAAATGGAAATATCCCAAACCTAGGAGGGTGCCAAGACCTTCCAGGGTTTGGCTGACCCCGAAGGGTCCCGGATCTGCTGCCCTGGTGTTGGAGGGGATGGGAGGAGCTGTCTCATCCCGAGGTTTTCCGAGGGATGCCGGCAGCTCCCGCCGGCGCCGGCGTGGCACGTCCCGGGCAGAGCCAGGAATAGCAGTGAGGTCTTAATTTCTGGCCTTGAGGAAGGAAGGGCCACATGACTCCAATCATGCAGCTCCATTCCTGCTGTGTGACAGAGCCCGTGGGCTTGGTCACGCTTGACTAAAAGGATTGAATGCCTCCCGTGGATCCCTCTCACTCCCGGGCCCACCTCCAGCACCCAAAACCTGGCAGGTGCAGTGTCAGGAGTCAGCAGGTCCCATTCACCCTCCAGCCAGCTGTGGGAGGGCTGGAAAAGCAGTGGGATGGCCACGGAATGAGCCCATCCCACCCCACGGCGCCGCAGGGCACAGAGCCACCCACAGCTGGGCACCTGCAGGGAGCCTGGCACAAAGAGCTGCCCTGCACAAAGGGCTCCCCTGCCTGCCAAACCAGGGGAGAAAAGAGAAAATTCCATCTTTTCCAAGCTCCCAGGGTGAGGGTGAGGCTTTTCCAGCGAGCTCCACACTTGCCAGCCGATGCCTGCAGAGATTGTCTCCAGCAGCAGACACTGACACAGGCAACCTATTTCTCCCTCCAGCCTCCTGAGCTCTGCAATGCAGCTTTCTTAAATATTGAATAAGTCTGCTGCTCTCACCACCTGCCAGTGCCAATGATGAGGTAATTTTTCCATTGACAAAGCCTGATGTGATTAATCCGGGTGGAAAAACGCAGATTTTGGGCATCATCCACTCACCTGGAACACGGAGCAGCAGCCAGACCCCAACCAACCAACCCAAGCTGCTGCTCTGGTGCCCAGTGGGAGATTATTGGGTGTCATCAGGCAGCAGGAGGTTTGGAAGGGGAATGGATCCAAAGTGATTCCCTGTTGGGATGGTGGGGTTTGCACGTTGGCACCAGAGCGGGTTTGTGCTCCACAGCTGGAGCCAGGGATGGAAATATTTGGGATGAGGATGGAATTGCCTGATGGGGCTCATTTTGGAGTGACAAGGAGCCACTGAGATGCCCCCCACCAAATGAGCAGTGTGAGGAGCAAATGCCAAAGCTGGAATTGTCTCCTCACCACCCAGGGCACACATCCCAAAGCACCAAGATTGGCTGGAAACCCCTCCCAGCTCCTGGGACATTTCCAAGTCCATCAGCACCAGCTCCTGCCCTGCTCCATGCCTGGCACCCAGGAAGGGCTGCAAACCACAGGGAATTCCAAATCCTGCCCAGACACCTGGCACAGACAGCACACCCCACATCCAGGCTTGTCCTTTCCCAGGAAAAGGCCTTTGCCCATTCCCTGTGGAACACCTCCATGGCTACAGGGACAGCAGCAGGACCTCACTGTCCTCTGGCTCCAGGCAGGATTTGGTACTGCTGGATTTACCTGCAGAGAGGGGGGGAAAGGGAAAATATCCCCCCCAATCCCTGCAGGAGCAGCTGTGGAACACTGCAGGATGATCAGCAGGTCCCAGGGAGGGGAAGGAGGGCAGCCCAGCCCCAGAGGCTCCCAAACTCCCTCAAACCCCGACATTCCAGCACTGATCTCATCCCACATGCAAATTCTTTTAGAAAGTTCAGGCAAAATTGGGCAAGCTGCCCACGGGATGGTGCTCAGGGAACACCCACGGCCCAGGCTCTCCTGTGAAAGCAGCAGGGAGGGAGGCAGAGCTCAGCTGGCTGGAAGCTGCAGGGGCTGGAGCTCCTCCCAGACACCTGGGACAATCCCAGAGGTGTCACCCCAGGTGACACAGCCGTGGCAGCACACCCCCTGTGTTCCCACATCCTCCAACAGCCACGGGGTGGGATCAGAGCCTTGGCTGCCCCACGGGAGCTGAGGGCTCCTGGGGATGCAGCTTTTGGGAAAGACCTAGAGCCAGCCAGTCACGGCCCTGGGGTCACCCCATCCTTCAGCTCCACACCGAACCCGTGCAGGGAACAGCAGCCCCACAGCTCCCCTGCTCAGTGTGGTGCTAATTAGTTAATTAAAGCTCAGTGTGACAGCCTCAGTCCACAGGTGACAGTGAGAGAGCAGAGACAGGGAAAGCAAAGCGATGCCTCCAGTGCCCTCCAGTTAAATCCACACCACAGCCTGGGGGAGTCTTTGGGAACACCAACTCCTTTGGGCCTGGCTAATGGCACTGCTGCCCTTAAATTCCCACCAGGGGCTGAGAACTGCCTTTATTCCTGTCCCCCTGAATTCCCAGCTCCCCGTCATCCTCCAGACAAAGCTGCATCCCAAGGCAGCTGAGCAGCAGCTCAGTCAATTTTATTTAAGCAGCACGTTGACATTTCCTCCAGCAGCTCCCTCTCAAACCAAACACGGTTAGGATGCTGTCACAAGGATTTACTCCCCTTGATTAATTACAGGAAAGACAACGGCAAAAAAAAATTTTAAAAAATTAAATAAATAACGCACTCCTGGGTGCATCCACCTCACCCGGGGCTGCCCGAGGGGCAGATCCAGGTGAGGTCTGAGCACACCCCGAGCCCACCCGGGGCTGCCATCGTTCCCATCCTCAGGAGCTGCTTAGCAACGGGAAGATCCCTGCAGGGCTCGGGCACGGGAAGCTGGTGTCGCACCCTCCATGCCAGGGACAGGGAGCGTGGCCAGAGCCATCAGAATTCCAGCAGGGACCCTGGAACAGCGACAGCGACAGCGGGAGGGTCAGCCCTGGGGAAAGGCTGGGAAGCACCAGCCGAGTGAGCTCGGAGGTGGTAGCAGGTCCTGCTCGCTGCCAGAGGAGGGTGACAGTCCCCACCAGGTGCCCCGGGGATGGTGGAGGGCTGCGGTGTCACCCCACAGGAGCAACAGAGGGGGTGGCGTCCCCAGCCTGGGGCAGAGGAGGAGCCACGCAGGGCCCGGCCTGTGGGGAGGGGTCCCAGTGCTGGGGGGACCCCTCAGCACCGCAGTGTCACCGTCCCCCAGGGCTGAGCACGCAGCCACCAGCTCAGGGACACTCTGGGCTCCCGCTTTCCCCCGTTCTCTCCTCCCCACACCCCCCTCTGTACCTGCCTTCACGGAGCCCCCACCAGCGGCACCCCGGATCCACAGAGCTGCATCCAAACCTGCCAGGGCTGGAGAAGGGAATCGCTGCCCCCACCCGTGACCCTTTCTCAGCCAGCACGGCCTCACCCGCGGCCACTCCCCGGCCTGAGGAAGGCGGGGGAATTCATCAGCCCGGCCTGGGGGAGCGCAGCCCCCTCCCTCCTTCCCTCCCTCCCTTCCAGCCCTTGCGGGCTCGGCCGGGACCACCTGGAGCGTTCATTACTCTCAGCGCTAATTAGCGCTAACTAATTAGCACTGACTGCAGTGACAGCGTCACCGGGCTGCGGGCGGCAGGAGGACACCGAGCCGGGGCCACCGGCGAGCTGGCCCAGGGGTCACCGCTGCTGCCACCGCCCCGGGGCCCGCGGGGGACACAGGGGACAGGCTCGGTGCCACCCCCACGACCAGTCCCTCCGAACTCGCGCACAGAGCCGGGCTGAGGCCCCGCACCCTCCCGCAGCAGTTTTCCACCCCTCGCCCTTCCCAAAGCTGGGAATGTTTCACCTCACGCAGAGCCCCGCAATGGGCTCCGGGCTGTCCCTCGCTGACAAAGGGGGATCCAAACCCCCCAAAAAAAAACCCTTTGCCACAGCCCGCAGGAGAGCAAAGGGAAGCCTGGGAAGGAGCAGGGAGCAGAGCTGGAGCCGGGCAGGGGACGGGGTTTGCCAGCCGAGCAGGGCTGGTGGGGCTGGCAATAACTGGATTCCTCACCCTGCAGGTGACGGCCAGAGCTGGTGGGGTTGGCAATAACCGGATTCTCACCCTGCAGGTGACGGCCAGCAGCTCCCACCGCATCGCCCGGCGATGCCACAGCGCTGACCGAGGCTGCTGCGGCGCTCCCCTCCCGCGGGATGCCCGGCCAGGCGCCCACGGGATGCGACAGCGATTCCCGGTGCCGCGAGTGGGGCTGAGCCCTCCCCACGGAAGCCCTGAGCAGGTCTGAGTCAGCCTCCAGCATCAGCTCGCTCAATCCCTCCCGGATGAATGATGCATCATCAAACAGAGCCCAGTGTCACAACATTAACAATATTTATTTTCAGGCTAAGCTGCAGCCTGGGCTTTTGATACCAGTAATTAAAGCAAATGGTTCATCTGTTCTCATCTCTGCATCCCTGGAGCCAACTGGCCGTGTTTGGAGGCTTTACCTCTTTTTTTTTTTTGATTTCTTTTTTTTTTTTCCTTGCAACCTCATGGGAAGAGGGGGATCAGGCTGATCCACACACACTGCCAGGATCCCGGGAGGAGCGTGGCATGGCCCGAGCCCCGAGCAGAGGCACGGCCGGGGCAGCTGCCTCTGCTCAGAGCAGGGAAACCAAGGAGTGAGTGTTCATCATCACACAAAGACAAATTGCTGCCCCAGCTTGTAACCAGAATTATTAGAAAGACCCCAGCAAGAGACAAAATCAGGAGCCTTTTCTGGAAGAACCCATCCCTGGGAGCGACAGCTTCCAGCAGCCTCATTCCCGAGGAGGTTTTGCATCCCGGAGGTTCCAGGCTACTCCAGAAAGGTTTTTGGTGCCGTTTGCATCACTTTGGTCCATCCTGGGAAAGGAGCAGCACCTGCCAGAGCCCGCGGGCCACCCTGAGCCGGGCAATGCTGCCCTTGCAGAGCCCCATCAGGGAGCAGAGCACCCCAAAATGTCCCAGCAGCAGGGTCAGGGCGCTCCCCCCATCCCCCCGCTGCCAGGATTCTGGGAAGGGGCTCAGCCTTGGTGCCACCGCAGCTCCCGCCGGGCGCGCTCCGGGGACGGGGAAAAAAACCCCAATTTTGGGGGCTTCAACCCCCTCAAATGCCCAACACGGCTCAAAGTTGCCCGCACACGGCCGAGACGAGCAGCAGCACCCAGAGCCTCGCCCCACCGGCACCCACGGGCGCTGCCAGCCCCACGCCCCGCCAGGGACCCGCTGCAGCCGCTGCCACCGGCCACCCACGGGCGACACCGCGGGTCTGGGGTGTCACCCACCGCCCGCACGCTCCGGGATGCCGCAACTTTCCCCGGGCTGAGAGCGGGGTGCGGGGGCGAGGAACACCCCCGGACGAGCATCCCGACCTCCCAGAGCCGCATCCCGATCCCTGTCCCTGCGGAGCCCGCGGCACCTCCTGAGACCCCCACGCTGCGGCGCCGGGGGACCCCCGATCCCCTCCTTACCTGGGCCGGGCTCCCGGGGTTTGGGGCTCCCGGGATTTGGGGCTCCCGGGGCTCCGGGGCCGCTCCCCGCGCTCGGCCGCGCTGGCGCTGCGCGACTCCGGCGGCAGCACTGCGGAGGGCGCGGGGAGGGGACACGGGAGGGGACACGGGAGGGGACACGGCCGGGGCCGCCCCCCTCCCAGGCGCAGCCGCTCGGCCCCCTCTGGCACTGCCCCCGGCTGGGGGGGGCAGCGGGACCCCCTGCGCTCGTCCTCTCCTCCAGCCCATCCCCTCTCCGCATGTCTTCCATTCATTCTCTTCCCCAACCCTCTCCCATCCTCATCTTCCATCTCCCTTTCATCCCATCCCATCCCATCCCGGGTGAGCCCCCCCTGCAGAGTCACCCCCAGCTCTGGGATCCCAGCACAGGGAGCCCCTGGAGCAGCTGGAGAGGGTCCAGAGGGACACAAAGAGGCCCCCGAGGATGGAGCCAGGCTGGGAGAGCTGGGAATGTTCACCCGGAGAAAGGAAGGCTGCAGGGAGAGCTCAGAGCCCCTTCCAGAGCCTAAAGGGGCTCCAGGAGAGCTGGAGGGGGATTGGGACAAGGAATGGAGTGACAGGACACAGGGAATGGCTTCCCACTGCCAGAGGGCAGGGATGGGTGGGATATTGGGAAGGAATTCCTCCCTGTGAGGTCCATGGTGCTCAGACAAGCTGTGGCTGCCCCCTTGGATCCCTGGAAGTGTCCAAGGCCAGGCTGGACAGGGTTTGGAGCAACCTGGGAGGGTGGAAGGAGTCCCTGCTCATGGCAGGGGTGGAATGGGATGAGCTTTGAGCTCCCACACCCTCCCCACCTGCAGCACCCCCCAAAAGCTGTGGGAGCTGCTGCCCCTCCCAGATTCCTGCAGATCCCACAGCCTGGCAGCCCTTCCCAAATCCTAGAGACCTCCTGAGCCCCAGGCACGAGCCAGGAGCACGCTGCCTCTGGCCAAGACCTTGGAGGAGCCAAGTTCCTCATTCCTCCTGCTGGATTTCACCACTTCCCCACAAAAGGTTTTTCCCCAGCTGCAAGTAAACCCCCCCATGAAAACTCTGCTTTTGGGGGGGTGTAAACAGAAATCCCTGGAGAGAGAGAGAGATCCTTGAAGGATGGAGCTTTTCCCTGCCTTCAGCCAGGAAAGGATTGCAGCACTGAAGGCCGGGTGTTGATTGGCATCAGCCGGATCCTTGATGGACATTTCCTCCTCTTCCAGGCCCAACTCTGTGTTTTTATTTAGCAAAAGAATTGCCTCACTTATGCAAAATACTTGGAGAGAGCAGCACAGGGGCTTTCAAGCTGATCTGTCTCGACACCTTCCTTGGAGATTCACAAAAAGCAGCAGCAATTTGAAAATCAGATCCAAAAGTGGCTTTCCAGAAAGGAAACAAAGCAACACCTGCACTTGTCTGTTCTAAATCCCTGGCACTTCCACTCTCCTTTTTTTTAGCCCCTCTTCAAAAATAAAAAGAGCCAGTTGGAATTCTTTTGTGGAATTGGAAGTACAGTTTGGCAGTCTGGCAGATCCTCCAGTGGATCAAAGCAGGGAGGGCTATGTATTTATTTATATAGTCATTTTTATATTCATTGATACATTCAGTTATTGATTCATTTACACATTTATTTATATAATTTATATATATATATTGATACATAGATTTATATATATTTATTTTTATATTTATATATATTTTTATATATTTATATATTTATATATATTTATATATATTTTTATATATTTATATATACATGTATAAATTTATTTATATATTCATTTTATATTCATTTATATACTTATTTTTGTGTTCATTTATATATTAATTTATATTATTATTTTTGCATAATATAGCTTAATTTATATTATTTTTATATTCATTTATATATTGATTTTTATTCATTTATATATTAATTTGTATTATTTTTTAATATTCATTTATATATTTATTTCTATATTCATTGAAGGATTAAAAGAGTTCCAGTGGCAATGGATAAACTCTGGGAGCTCTGGCACACAAAAACCCTGGATAACTCTGCTGTCGCCAATTCCAATTCAGGGAAAATAAATCCCTGAGCAGCCCCAAGGAGTTAAATTCAAAAACACAGGAAAGATGGGCAAGGATCCAGAGTCCAGCATCCCAAATCCACCCCCAGCCTCCCAGAGCAGCTCCTGGGAAAAGATGGGGAGGAGGAAAGAGCAGGAGGAGAATGGAGAAGGAGTGATGGGAGCAGCAGGAGATGAATCCACGAGGTTGTCCCAGAACTTTGGGGGCCACAGAGTTTGCACCTCCTTTTTCCAGGAGAGAAAACCCCAAGCCAAGATTTAGGCTGGAGCAGGAGAAAACCATCCCTGGGAATTCTCCCTCGGGACCTCTGAGGGACACAGCTGGATCCCCCTGACTCATCAGCACCTCCAGCCCCTCCAGAAAACCCCAAACCAGGCACAAGCCAGAGGAGCCATCCTTGATTCCTCCCCCCAGGGAAAGTGCTGGGATAAAAAATCAATCCATGAAAAAAGAAGGGAGGAATTTCCCCCTTTCCCTCAGTTCTGGTGGAGCCGCAGGGAAGCCGGCAGCTCCAAGGGCTGGGGAAGGGATTTTCTCCTCTGGAGAAGCTGAAGAGGAGCAGCACCTTGGGAGGGTTCCAGGATGTTTTTCACCACCCCCTGTGCCTCCCCCTGGGCTGTCAGCCCCCTGCTCCCAACCTGCCAGGGATGCCAGGGAGCTTCTGCAGCAGGCAGCTCCCACCCTGGGTGAAATTCCCCCTTCCCAGGCATTTCCTGCAGCTCCACCATCCCACCCTGGGTGAAAATTCCCCTTCCCAAGCTCTTCCTGCAGCTCCACCATCCCACCCTGGGTGAAAATTCCCCTTCCCAGGCATTTCCTGCAGCTCCACCATCCCACCCTGGGTGAAAATTCCCCTTCCCAGGCACTTCCTGCATTTCCACCATCCCACCCTGAGTGAAAATTCCCCTTCCCAGCCCCTTCCTGCCTCACCCCAAAGCTGAGAAAACCCCCAGGGACCCCAAACCCCTCGGCAGCCCCCACCCCGTGCCCTCCCCGTGGTGGCACAGGCAGGATCTGGCAGAGCCCCGAGCTCAGCAGGCCCAGCTCGTTGTGTCTGCAGCTCATTACAGCCTTTTAATGAGATCTGTGCTGGTTTTACATCCATTTCCCATTCCTGATAACGCCCTGCCCTATAAAACTGCTCTGTTATCCTTGCCGAGGTGAGGGGAAGAATGCATTTCCTAGCAGGCTGCCTGCATTAATTTTGCAGTGAGTGCCATCAAAGATTTAATCTCCAGCTCCTCTTTTGTTAATGGGATTAGGAGAACTTATTTGCTGATTTAATTAATTGGCCTGTCTTGCACTCAGCTGAAGGCATTGGCCCAGAACCTTCCTGGGTTTGGGGCTGAGGGGAGCTGGGCCTTGTTTCATTTGGGAGGCTGCAAGGAGCACGTACCTGTGAGCTTTAAATAATTGAAATTCCTCCTGACAGAGCATTTAAAGAGAGGGGAGGAAGCAGCTTTCTCTTCAGCTTTACCTCCCCTCCCACCCCTCCACCAGGAGCATCAGCTCTGCCAAACCATTGCTGAAATATTCCATGGATGGATTCCATAAGAATCCATCCATGAGAGAGGGACCCCCCTGAGCTGCTCCGGCTGCATCCTTGCCAAACACAGGAATTTATCCATTTCAACTCCTCTTATCCCCCTGAGACCCACAGGGATGGTGCTGGGAGGGTCCTGAGCTGCAAACCTGGGGCTGGGGGAGCAGCAACCCCAACACCTGCCCATGGTTTAATTTGGGGAGCAGCAACCCCAACACCTGCCCATGGTTTAATTTGGGGAGCAGCATCACCAACACCTCTTGATGGTATAATCTGGGGGAGCAGCACCTCAGACATCTCTCCCGGATTTTATTTAGGGGAGCAGCACCCCAACACCTGTCTATGGTTTTATTTAGGGGAGCAGCATCACCAACACCTCTCCATAGTTTAATCTGGGGGAGCAGCACCCCCGACACCTCTCCCTGATTTAATTTAGGGGAGCAGCACCCCAAACACCTCTCCATGGTTTGATTTAGGGGAGCAGCACCCCAAACACCTCTCCCTGATTTAATTTAGGGGAGCAGCGCCCCCAACACCTCTCCATGGTTTAATTTAGGGGAGCAGCACCCCAAACACCTCTCCATGGTTTAATTTAGGGGAGCAGCGCCCCCGACACCTCTCCCGTGGCTTTATTTAGGTCACCCTGTGCTCGGCGGCCCCGCTCGCAGCGGGGGAGGTTGGACTTCACACTCCTGCTCCCGGAGCTGCTTTTCTAGGTCACCAACCCACAGCGGTGGTTTAAAATAGAGCCTCTCCACTTCCCATTCCCACGGCCGGGGGCTGCTGCCGTGCCCGGGCTGGGGCAGCCGCCAGCCCGAGGGAAGGGATGGGGACAGGGCGGCTGCAATCCCGGGATTGGGATGCTGGGAGGGGGGAGGTCCCCAAAATTGCCAGCCCCAGGGCGGGCACAGCAGGATGTGCCCGGGCTCCTGGAGGTGCTGCTGTCCCCAAGCGCGGCCCCTGTGGCATTGGTGGCACCTCGGAGCCGCAGCCGGTGGCCGAGGACAATCCCCCCGTGGCTGGATTGATGGAAAGAGATCCCAGCTCGCAGCTCAGGCCGGTTTTTGATCCATCTGCACCAATTGCCAGCTCCAGCCGTGTCCAGGCTGCATTCCCAGGGCTGGGAGCGCTCTCCCGTGGAGAGGGGGGCGGCTCCTGGGAAGCATCGCCGGGCTCTTATCTCGCTCCCAAATGGAAATTTTACACCGGGAAAGAAAAGCCCGGCACGGCAGGTGTCTGCTGGCTCCCCATCCAAGAATATCCTCCCGCTCTGCCAGCACACGGAGCAGGGATCAGCCTGTACAGAAGAGGATTTCAGCTGGCGGCTCCCCCGCCCCTTCCCGGCCCGAGCACCGCCTGGATCACAGGGAGAGGCACCGAGGCTGCCAGGCTCTGGGGATGGCAGTGCCAGCACTGCCAGGAGCAGCCCAGAGCTGGATCCATGGGATTCATCATCCCCTGGTTTTCCTATCCCGTTGTTATCCCGTGCAGACACTCCCTGGCAGCACACAGTGGGATTTGGGGTCCCCAATTTGTTGTTATTTCTCCCTGATTTTTAGAGGGTCCCTTTTCCCACTCCCTGGGCATTCTGCTCTGCTTTCCTAGAGAAGCTGGGGCTGCTCCATCCCTGGAAGTGTCCAAGGCCACGCTGGGATTAAAATATACCTGAAAAAAGAAGTGTCCCCTGGGATGGTGGGAGGTGTCCCTGCCCATGGTGGGATGGGATGAGCTTTGTGGTCCTTCCAACCCAAACTGTTCTGGGATTCCAGGAAAATGTCACTTCCCCATGGGTGGGGGGAAACTCCCTGTTGGATCAGGAGCTGGCAGCAGCCCACACAAGGGAATGAGCAGGGAGAGCCTTGCCCAGGCTCAGGGGTCGATGCTGTCACCAGGTCCTGGCCAGCACTGTCCCTCAGGGGTTTGGCTGGTCAGTGTTCCCAGCATGGAATGATCCATCCCAGGGACAAATCCCAGCCTGGCCAGGGAGGCCCAGGGCAGGAATAAGGTCCAGGAGCTGGATTTGGGACCCCAGCTCAGCGTCCCAGCAGGAACTATCTCATTCCAAGGGCTGTTTTCTGCCTTGTTTTGTCTCCCAGCAAATCCTGCAGGATATCGATCCCCGCTCCGAGGAATTAAAGCAGCAGCAGCTGAAATTCCCAGAGGAGAATGGAGAAGTTGCTGGGCCTGCAGCACAAGGCTTTAATTTGGGAGCTGGGAAAGGGCTGGCTGGGATATTTCCAGCTGCCAGAGTGCCCTGTTTTGGGAATAAACTCAACAGCTATTGCTCATCCAGGGCTGCACATCCTGGGATGCTCCAGCAAGGGCAGGAGGCTCCTCACAGAGCAAACTGGAGCCTCTGCAATTCCCAGCCCCTGGAAGGGTTAATCCTGGAGGAGCTCTCCGTGGATATTCTCTCCAACACCTGCATCTCCTCCAAAGGGAGGGAGAGGAGAGGGTTTGAGAGATGCCAGAAGCCTGGCTTTGATCTTCAGTGGAGTCACCTGGCTGCTGCTGAAAGGGAAAAACCTCTGGGCTTTGATATTCCTGAATAGACAGCAGCAGGAGAAAATGGAAATATTCCTGAATGCACAAACACTGGGGGAAAACAGGGAGGGAAGGGAAGGTTTGGGAAGGGAAGGTTTGGGAAGGTTTGGGAAGGGAAGGTTTGGGAAGGTTTGGGAAGGTTTGGGAAGGTTTGGGAAGGTTTGGGAAGGTTTGGGAAGGTTTGGGAAGGTTTGGGAAGGGAAGGTTTGGGAAGGTTTGGGAAGGGAAGGTTTGGGAAGGGAAGGTTTGGGAAGGTTTGGGAAGGAGGTTTGGGAAGGGAAGGTTGGGGAAGGGGAAGGTTTGGGAAGGTTGGAGGAAGGTTGGGAAGGTGGGAAGGTTTGGGAAGGGAAGGTTTGGGAAGGGAAGGTTTGGGGGAAGGTTGGGAAGGTTGGGAAGGGAAGGTTTGGGAAGGGAAGGTTTGGGAAGGGAAGGGAAGGTTTGGGAAGGGGGAGGGAAGGTTTGGGAAGGAAGGGAAGGTTGGGAAGGGAAGGTGGGAAGGGTTGGGAAGGGAAGGTTTGGGAAGGTTGAAGGGAAGGTTGGGAAGGGAAGGTTTGGGAAGTGGGAAGGGAAGGTTGAAGGGAGGTGGGAAGGTGAAGGTTTGGGAAGGGAAGGTTTGGGAAGTGAAGTTGGGAGGGAAGGTTGGGAAGGTTGGGAAGGTGGGAAGGTTGGGAGTTTGGGAGGTTGAAGGGAAGGGAAGGGAAGGGAAGAGGGAAGGGAAGGGAGGGAGGAAGGGAAGGGAAGGGAAGGGAAGGGAAGGGAAGGGAAGGGAAGGGAGGAAGGGAAGGGAAGGAAGGGAGGAGGGAAGGGAAGGGAAGGAAGGGAAGGGAAGGGAAGGAGGGAAGGGAGGGAAGGGAAGGGAGGGAAGGGAAGGGAAGGGAAGGGAAGGGAAGGGAAGGGAAGGGAAGGGAAGGGAAGGGAAGGGAAGGGAAGGGAAGGGAAGGGAAGGGAAGGGAAGGGAAGGGAAGGGAAGGGAAGCTCCAGCCAGGACAGGAATCACCGATCCTGCACCACAGCTGGAATTTCACACTCTTTTTACCCCTCCACTTTCCCAAATGTGCCTTTCCCTGAGCCTGCAGCATCCCAGAGACCCAAATCCCTTTCCAGGACCCTCTCCAGAGCTCCAGGCAGCCTGAAAACAGCTTCTCTGTCCTTTTCCCAAATCTCTGCCCCGGGAGGGAAGTCAGGAGTGGTGCCAGCCCCTTCCCAGCCCCCCAGGCTGAGCCTGTTCTTCTCCAGGGCTGTAAATCCTGACACAGAGCTTTTTTTTCCCTGTTTTTTCCCATTTGGCAGCTGCTCAGGTTGTATTTGTGTTTTGGCTGCCAGCAATGCAGCATTTACAAACCTGCCCTGGATTTCTCCTCTGCAGAGTCGGGCTCTGTGAATTAACTGGCACAAAAGTTTGGGATGGGGTTGGAAAATGCAGTTTATGATTTAATTTATAGCCAGGATGTGCTGCTGGGCCTCTCCCACCCACGTGGTGCTTCTCCTGCCTCAGCTCATTCCCCAGAGTGGAATAAACACACATTTTCCTTTTCTTCCCACCCTCCCAGCTGAGATCTCCCCCTGTGGCATCTCCTCTCCTGATTTTGGGGTTTTCCTGGGAGAATTTGGGATTTTCCTTCCCACGGGGGCACTTCTGTGGGGTGCTGAGTGGATCCTCCAGCCATTCCATGCTGGGAAGGGCTGGAAGGTGCTGCCACGAGTGGCCCCATTCCTGGTGCTCCCCATGCCTGGAATTCCCCTGGAGAGGGAGGCAGGGCCCCTCTGTGCCGCCTCCCAGCAGGTGGAAGAGCCAAGGTGTGATGACAGCCAGGGCAGGTGCTGCTGGGAGATGCCAAAGCTCTTCCCAAGGGATTTTCCCACGACAGGGATGCTCTGTTCCATTCCTCAGACGGGCAGAAATCCAGATTTGGATTGGCTTTGGAGACATCCCACCTGCCCCAGACATCCCTGGGCTGGGCTGAGCATCACTCCTGCAGCCATGGAACAGATCCCAGAGGGATCCAGCACCCAGGAAGGGCTGAGGAGCACAGCTGGACCAGGGATACCCCTGCAGTAAGGTAGAAAAATCATAAAGAAAAATTAAAAAATCAGGCCTGCTCTGGCTGGCCTGTCATTCCTTCCAAGTTCCCATGTGAAAGCAATCCTGGTGTGAGCAGTTTGTTAACATAACAATCCATTCCTGGGTGAAAAAACAACCAAAAACAACTTACACCAGTATAAAACGTTTGGACAGAAAAATGAAAACTATCTCCCACAACCAACTCGTTCTGCTTGTACACACCCAGAGCTGGAGTGACCAATCAATGCACAATAACAACTTGTTATTAATAATTGCTGTTAATAACAACTTGTTCATGATAATGGGTAATTGGCAAGAAAGCTCCTGACCAATTGGAGTCACACACGAGGTCTTGAAATTGTCTAAAAAGGAAAATGTAAAACTGTATAAAAAGGAATTATGTGGATGAAGAAGGGGCTTTTTCCACCCAGGAGACAATGGAGTCTGTGGGATTTATTCCCACCATATCCCTGCACCATCCTGGCTGTCCCAGCTCCTGATCCCACATCCCTCCCTGGGGATTCAACTCTGAGTTTCTCCCTCCCAGTGATTCAGTGCTGTGCTACCAAAACTGGCTGATAAAGAGGTTTCCTACCCAGAACTGTCAGCAATTCATCCAACCAGAGCCTGGTGACCCCAAACCAGAGGAATTCCCAGAGCCAGGCCTGGATCCAACAGTGCCACGTGGAGTTTGTGGCCGAATCCTGATTGGCATTTTGATGAAAGATTAAACACAGATTAAACCCCTGCTCTGGCATTTTGGGCTTTAATTGCTCCAGGAGAGAAATGAGCAGCACAATTAAACTCCACAGATAGAAAATTGTGCTCAGAGCAAAGAGCACAGCTGAAATTTCGGGGCTGAAGCGTTCCTGAGCTCCCAAACCCCCAGGACAAAGAGAACATGGATAATCCCAGAGGAGCTGGCACCGGGCAGGAACCTCCCAAGGAAAATTGGCACGTCCTGTTCCCTGATCAGAGCTGATGGGGACTTTAGAGCAGGGTTTTGGTGCATTCCCCTCCAGGACAGACTCCCTGAGTCACAGGAACTGGCACAGGCTGAGGGGGCTGAAAATGAGGCAGTGAGGGGATTTTGGGATCCCAAAAGTATCCCAAGGCACCAGAGACCTCAGCATCTCCAGCAAAGCCGGGTTTTAACTCCTCTCCGAACTTCCAGCCCCCCTGCACATCCCTGGCCCTGCTGGTGGGAAATGAAGGATTTGGATTTAATTCTGCCCCCGTCACTCAGCAGGTCCCGATCTCTCACCAGCAGCCCCGACCCAACTCCCCCATTTCCTTCCCCTCCTTTCCCTCGGCATAATTGATATTCTGGCTCGTTAGGTTTTAAAGCGCAGCTTCCAGAGCTTATTTAAAATTCACCGGCTCTTCCCCGCTCCAAAGGATTTAAGAGCCGGGAATCCAAAGGGTTTGTGGAATTCTGCACAGCCCCGGAGGCAGAGGACGGAGCGGCTCCGCAGTGCGGGGATGGAGTAAATCAGGGCTGGCGCAGCGATCCCTCCCTCCCTCCCCTGGCAGCACCGCGGCTCCTCTCCTGCCGGGCACACGGAGAGATCCCCTCGGGCAGCGGGGGGAATTCCTGCCTCATTCCTGCCCCCATTCCCTGGGTCCTCAAAGAGGGAGAGATCCCTGTCCTGGATGGAGCTTCCCTTCCCTTCCCAAACCTTCCCTGAAGCTGTGGGAGCGGGGATGGCTCCAGCAGGTGGGATGGGCACTGGGATGGGCATTCCCCATCATCCAGAGGCAGCAGCAGCTGGGCAAGGAGCTGAGCTCCAAAGCTGTTCCCAGGAATCCTGGGAATCCCTGAATCAGGGAATGCTGGGGTGGTTTGGGACCTCAGAGACCAGCAGGTTCCAAGGCCTGCCATGGGCAGGGACACCTCCCACTAGGGATGGGGACAGGGCCATGGCCACAGGCTTCCATGGTGGGAACTGGGGTTCTCCTTTCTCCTTTTTCCTCTCCATTCCATTCCAGAAATGATTCCCTTCCCATGGGATTCTCCCCAGGGTTTGGGATCAGCAGGGTCTGTCCCTGGCTCACTGATCAGTAGGGAGTGGGCACCCCCTGAGCTGCACAGCATCCATGGAGGAAGGAGAGATCCTGGGAGTTTTCCTCTCTTTTTCCCCCCTAATTCCCACTGAACCCAAACCCACATTCCAGGACAAGCTGTGAAATGCTCCAGAGTCAAGGAGGACAAGACAAGGAGCAAGAGGGGAAAACAAAGGGAGTTCTTCTGCTGCCTGATACTTCTTTTTCTTCCTTTCTTCTTCTTTCATTCCCTTTTTTATCTTCCCTTTCTTCTTCTATTTTCCCTTCTCTTTCCCTTTACGCCCCCGGCTTTTTCTTCCCTTTGTTCTTTTCCAAGGAATCGTTAAGGCTGGAAAAGGCCTCTCTAAGATCATAGGATTCAAATTTGCTCCCCTTCTTCTTCTTATTCCCTTTCTTCTTCTTTTTTTTTTTTCTTTCTTCTTTTTCCCCTTTCTTCTTTTTTCTTCTCTCTCTCTTTTTTTTTTTTTTTTTTTTTTCCATTTCTTCCTTCTTTTCCAGCCTGTTTTTCCCTGTCTTACCCCAGCTGCCTCCCAACACCCCAGGAGCCTCTCACCCCACCGAGCCAAGAACCGGAGGTTCCAAGAGAGAGGATGGAAAGGGAAATTTAAAGGATGTTAAAATCCCCAAGGACGATCACGGATTGTGCATCTTCGCCCCCCCCCCCAGGCTGAGGCATTTTCTCCCTCCTCTTCCTGCTTTTTTCCGCTCCAAAAGAAAAGAAAAATAAGCCGGGAAACGAACCGAGTGAATATTTGAGAGCAAATCCCTTTGGCTCGGAGCCTCTCAAAGGAATTGGGATTTTTTTTGCTCCCAAAAATGATCCGCTAATGGCATTCCAGAGGCACCGGGAGAATCCCAAGGCACAAAACCCCTGGCCAGAGGCGGATTTGATGGGATGGGTTTGTCAGCAGCTCCCCCGCTGTGCCCACAGCCCAGCCTGCCCTGGAATTGCTCCGGGAATCCGGGATCGGGATGCAGCTGCTGCCCCCGGAACCCTCAGGACACGGGGTTGGATTCCTGTGCTGTTCCCCACGAGAGGAATGGTGGATTTGTCTTTGCAAACCAGCTGGGGGTCTGCTGGGAGATGAAACCAGCACTGGGAAATAAAAGGAACAATGGGAAGGGTTCCACTGATTGATGAAAAAGATATTTGCTTTTACAAATAAACTTGAGGTTTGCTGATCAATGAAATTAGGCATTGAAAGGTGAAAGAAACAATGGGGAAGAAAAACTCCTAAATTCCATAAGAATTAAAAGTTAAAGGGGAGGGTTGTACATTAGAGGGAAATCTTTGGGATCAGGTGTTCTGGGAAGTCTGAACCTCTCAGACCTCAGAAAGGGGGAAAGAGAGAAGGGAAATGTGGCTGGGAAATTGGGATAAAAAGGGAGGCTGGGTCCTCCAAAATTTGGAGAGACCCCAGGGGATGCCCCATGGCCTCTCCCTTTATTGGAATAAAGTCAAAGGGCTCCTCTGTCTCTTTTCTGGACATAACCCCTGGTGTTTGTGGGTTAGTTTTCCTAACACCCATCCCAAAATCCACCCAGCCCTCATGGGCTTTCTGGAAAGGATCCCAAGGTCCAGCCCCTGGTCCAGCCCTTCCCAGGGCTGCTCCCCAAAACGCAGCCCCTGGGAACCAACCCAGCTCCAAAAATCAGATTTAACCCCAGGAATCCAAGAGGGGAAAAAAGGAATCCAAGAACCCCAGAAGGATTTGAGTTGGGAAGGACCTTAAAGCTCATCCCATTCCATGGGCAGGAGCAGCTCCCACTATCCCAGGTTGCTCCTGAGTTTTAATTTAAGCTCAGCTCAGGATCCCTCAGCTCCCTCCTCTCCCCCAGGAGAGAAGCAGGCAGGGACCCAAAGCCTCCCCACATGGATCCCAAAGGATTCTGCCCTTGGAATTGCTGTGTGGAATGCTGGACACAACAAAGGCAGATCTGACAGAGCCTCTCCTCTCTGCTGTGAGAGAGCTGAGACACAAAACCAGGAGGTGCCAGCTTGGAGAGAGGATTGAATGGAAAACAGGGAGAGCTGGGCACTGCTCAGGGACAATTAATTATGGTGAAAGCTGCAGAGACAAAATTCATAAAAGCCCCGCTGAGGAGGCAGCTGTAATCAGGCTTAAAAAGATTGATTAAAAAAAAAAAAAATTGAATATACAGGACAAAACAGTTGCTGATTCAAAAGGGAGTGAAAGGAATGAGAGCCAGAGGTGCTTGGAAGGAATCCGTGGTTCCTGCCCAGCTCTGGAGCCAACAGGTGCTGGAAATGCTGCTGAAACTGCAGAGAAATTTGGGTTATTTAATACAGGAGATAAAGACTGAGATGGTGCCTTTGTGCCAAAAGCCTGATGAGACGTTTTGTGTCGCAAAACAAACCAAAACAAACCAACAAATGGAGATTATTGATGCCAAACTTCTCAAAAACCAGCGGGATCTGGAGCAATTGAACTGAAGAGGTTTGAAAGCGCTGGCCGAGGAGTTTTTTTCTGGATATGATTTCATTTTTTTCCCTGCTTTTTAAGGTCTTTTTAAAAGCCCACTTTGAATTCCAGTGGGGTTATTTATCTCCTTGTGGATTCAAGCAATCCAAGCTGTTGGGCTGACCCTGAAGCCAGGCAAAACCAAGGCAAGGTCTGAAACAGGACTGGCTTAATGAAGAAGTGGGATTTAATTAGTGCCAATCAGGAAAAGCAGATTTTGGAAAAGCAGATTTCATCATCCCAGCTTCCCTTGAGATTCCCAAAGGAGTTTGGTTTGACTGAGGGTGATTTTTGGATGGAGAAGCTGGAACAGCCCAAAAAACCAGCAGGAAAAGCTGCGGAAGCTCCAAGCAGCTGCTTCCCAAACACCAGGGAAGGGAAAATCATCCTGGAATTACAGCTCCTGGAATAATGAGAGCAGATTTGGGGCAGCACCAAAGCTCAGGGTGAAAAATCCCTGAGCACAGAGGGTTTGGGAATGGGGAAGCAGAGCTGGAGTTTCCTTCTCCTTGCACCTTGTCTGGATGGACACACACACACATCCAGGCTGGGATACTGATGATCCCTGTGGCTCCAATCCAGGCTCCATCCCTGGGTCTGCCTGCTGGTGGTGATTTTCCAGGCTGGGTTTGTGCTCTGGCTCTTTTATTCCTCCCCTGGGAAATCAGCAGCGAGCTCTGCAACAGGCAGCCAGGAAAGAAAAACCAAAAAACACCAAAAAAAAAAAAAAAAAAAAAAAAAAAAAAAAAAAATCACTTATTAGGGAGAAGGGAAGAGCTGGAAGAAGGAGAAAGGCTGGACATGCCCAGATTCCTCCATCTTTGCCCCTGAACCCCCATTCCAAAAACCCCAAAAAATCTGTTTTTCACCCTGTGATAATCTAATTATTATCCTGCTTAGACTTTTGTGGCTTGCAGATCCTCACACAAGGTTGGTAATTTTTTCCACGGGTCATAATCAAAGTCACAGGGGCTCGGGCTCTGTGCCAGGGGCTCTGAGCTCCCTGGCAGGGGTTTGGGCACCCCCAGGGCTGCAGTGTCACCTCTGGGGTGGCAGCAGTCTCATGTCCTGGAGTGTTGTGATGTTTGCAATGGTCCCAGGATGAGGGAAGAGATGAATCTGACTCCATACTCCTTAGAAGGTTATATAATATTGTATGATATAATTAATATTATATATAATATCATATATCATTATAATATATGATATTCTATTATATATAATGCAATATTACATTATATATAACATTATATTATATTATATATTATACAATAATATATACAATATACAATATTATATTGCATTATATATAATATTACATTATATATAATGCAATATTACATTATATATAACAGAATATTATATTATATAAAATACAATATTACATTATATTACATTACATTATATTACATTACATTACATTATATTATATTACAACATATAATAAGATAATAATAATAATATATAATATATAATATAAGATAATAATAATAACATATGCTAAAACTATACTAAACTACAGAGTAAAGGATACATTAGAAAGGTAGAAATGAAAGAACGAATAATAAAAGAATGAATAATAAAAGAATGAATAATAAAAGAATGAATAATAAAACCCCTGTGACTGACCAGAGAGTCTGAGATTGGTCATTAAGGAAAAACAATTCACAGGGAACCAATCCAAGATGCACCTGCCACATTCCAAAGCAGCAAAACACAGGGAGAAGCCATCAGAAAATTACTGTTTGCATTTCTTTCCTGAGGCTTCTCAGGGGTGAAAACCCTGGTGAGGGATTTTCCAGAAAATATCCTGGTGACAGTGGAGGAGACAGGGCAGGAATTCACCCTGGGAGCTCAGCAGCACCTCGGCTTGGCCAGGTCTGGGAGCTCAGGGATGCTCCAGGGCTCCCCTGGGGATGCCTCCCCATCCTCTCCTCCTCCCCCAGACACCAATTCCTGCTCCAGACTCCCAAGCCAGGATTGATTTCTGCCCATCAATTCCATCACTGACGGATTCCAACACCTCTGTGCCGGCATCTCCCGCTGCCTCAGGGACACATCTCCTTCCCAGCCCATTCCCAAAGCACAGCCAGCCTCTGGCAGAGCCCAGATGCTCCCATCACACCTCCCTGGAGATTTCTACACTCAGATCTCACTCAGCATCTTCTGGTTCACCTCCAGGCTGCGGCCATCCGTGTCCTCCTCCAGGGAGAAGCATGAGGATGGATCACAGCAGGTCTGGTGCTCAGGGACAATGAGCCAGGCTGGGACAAGGTTGGATGAGCCTCCAGAGGTGACTCAGCCCTCGGGAGGACAGCCAAGGATGCACATCCAGCTGCAGTGACCCGTGGATCCAAGCTCTTCCCAAAAGCATGGATCACTGGAAGCGGCTTTGCTGCTTCCAAGGCAGAGCAGCACAGCCTGAGCTTTCCTGGGCTTCCCAGGGATTTGCTGGATAAATGTGTGGAGGACACCCACTGCAGGGAATTCCCACCCAGCAGCAGCCATGGAGAGGGCTCCCAGCAGGATCTGTCCTGGAGAATGCAGGGATGAGCTCTGATCCCCTCGGAGGAGATAATTCCTGTGATCAGAGCTGGCAAGGGGGGAGAACATTACACCAGACACCAGCAATTATCCCATAAATCCAGACATGAGAACGGCTGCAATTAATAGGATCCCACACTGGCACTAATTACCAGTCTCTGGGAGGGGAGGAGGGAGCCTGGGACCCGCTGGAGCAGCAGATCCCAGCACCAGCTGGGAATATTACTGGAAATCCCAACAGGCCAAAATAGAATCATCGGGAGTGACTGGGGGGGCTCCAGGGGTTCTCCTGCCAGAGCCCCCAGTGTGTTCAGGGCCTTCCACAAAGCTCCTTAAAACTCCAGGAACCCAAACCCTCTCCTGGCAGCACTGTGGCACATTCCCAGCCCTTGGATGTGCTGGTCCATGGCCCTGCTGTCACACGCAGGATTTCACCCAGGGGAGGAGCTGATCCCATCCCCATCCTCACCCTCCCTGCCTCAGGGGCTGCACATTCCCCCAGGACCATCCCAAGGGTGCCAGGAGGATCCCAGGGGGTGCAGAGAGCACCAGGCCTTGCTTTGGGAATGTGGAAGCACAGGGACACCAAGAACAGCCCGACAAAACCACCCAACCCCTTTTCCTTGTGTCCCATCCCCATCCATCCCATTCCATGGATCCCAGAGCCACCTCCCCTCGTGCCAACAGGTTTGAGCCGTTCCTCCCAACTTCCAGCTCCTCCAAGAGGGATTTTTCCCTCAGCAGAGAGCAAAGGCTCTGCTGACAAGCACTTTTCTCCTGGAGTAACCTGTTGGTCCCTGCTCAGATCCGGCTGCGGAGGGCGAGGCAGCGCCACGGACGGGATGTCAGCAGGAATTAAATCAAGTGTCAGGAGAAAATTCCAGGGGGGAAGCCACTTTCCTGATTCATATTGCCAAGCAATTATCCCCGTGACAGCCCAGACAGCAGAGCTTTGTCACAGCTGGGAGAGGGAATTGTGCAGATCAGCTCATCCAGGGCTCCTTCCCCAAACCCACCGCGGCGATCTCTGCCACTCACATCCTCTGAAAAAATCCCTTCTCCCAGGATTTTTGTCCTGGGAAGCTGAGAGGCCTCAGAGAAAAGGGAAACAAACCTTATCTCATTTGGTGCTCATGTGGAATGTGTTTGGAGATTGTTCCATTGGATTCTGCTGTGAGTTGTTTTCACTCTTTGGCCAATCGGGGCCAGGCTGTGTCAGGACTCTGGAAAGAGTGACAAATTTTTCATTAATATCTTTTTAGCCTTCTGTAAGTATTCTCTCTGTATTCTTCAGTATAGAAGAGTATTCTTTAATATAATAAAGTATTATAAAGGAATAAATGAGCCTTCTGAGAGCATGGAGTCAGATTCATCATTCCTGCCTTCCTCAGGGCATTCCCAGCAAACACAGCAGTGATCAGCAGCACACGCTGCGTTTGTCAGCCCCCAGGGACACCCAGGCTGTGCCACAGCTCCAGGATTCCCAAGGAAAAGCAGCTCTGCCAGGGAAAGGATGGAGATTTCTGCCTTCTGCCACCAGCACGAGCCGGGCTCAGCCGTCCATCCTGGGGCGCTGTCACTGTCCTGGGATGCTGTCACTGGGAACAGCTTTGGGCAGGAGATGGGAAGCCAAGTTGGGATTCCATCAGGAACCCAAAGGGATTGGGTGTGGTTCCAGAGGGAGCACAGAGGGACTCGATGTCTCCACAGTCGGGGACACGGCCCCGGGTGGCCCCGCGGTGACACCGGCGCTGTCACCGAGGCAGAACTAACGGGGCCCAGCGAGGCTCAGTGGGTTTTGTTCAGGCACAGAATTCATCCCTGCTGTCTCATCAGCCATCCCAGGAGCCCACGCAGCCTCCAGGGTGGGGTCACAGAATCCCAGAATTCACAGAATCACTGGGTTGGAAGAGACCTTAAAGATCACTGAGTCCAACCCAGCCCCAACACCTCAACTAAACCCTGGCACCCAGTGCCACATCCAGGCTGTGTTAAACACCCCCAGGGATGGGGACTCCACCACCTCCCTGGGCAGCCATGCCAGAGCTTTGTCACCTTTCCATAAAAAACTTTTTGCTGATATCCAACCTGTATTTCCCTTGGCACAGCTGAAGACTGTGACCTCTGGTTCTGTCAGTTCCTGGAGAAAGAGCCCAACCCCACCATATCAAAACCACCTTCCAGGAGTTGTGGGGAGTGATAAGGTCACTCCTGATTTTACCACCATTCCCCAAACTTTTGGCCATCCAGAGGAGCTCCCATCACCACAGGTGTTGCAGTAAGGTAGAGAAATCACAAGGAAAGGCTTCATGAAATCAAGCCTGCTCTCCTAAAAGCAGCGGCCGGCCTTGTCAAGCTGGCACTTCGCAAGTTCCCATGTGAAAGCAATCTTGGTGTGAGCAGTTCATTAACATAACAATCCATTCCTGGGTAAAAAAAAACCAACTTGAACCTGTATAAACCGGTTTTTATACCCTTAGATAGAAAAATTAAAGCTATCTCTCACAAACAACTTTTCCTGCTTGTACCCCCCTAGTGTTTGAGTGACCAATCAATACAGGGTAACAACTTGTTATTAACCAATAAAGTAATTAGCAAGAAAGCTCCTGACCAATTGGAGGTCTGTAAAACTGTATAAAAAGGAATTCTGGAATAAAGAAAGGGTTTTTTCCCACCATGAAGAAAATGGAATCTGTGTGATTTATTCCCACCCACAGCCCCACAGAGGCAGCCCTGGGTGTCCTTCCCACACCCCAAACACTCTCCCACCCCTCCCAAAGGGTCGGATCCTCAGCGGGGAAGGATCCCCCGAGCAGGGCTGGTGATGCCACATGACACAGCATCCAAAGGGCCTTAAAATAACCTAAATAACCTCCCCCTCCCTGGCTGCTCCGGCCGAATTCCCCGCGGGATGCAGGAGCCGGCACGTGCGCGGCCACACCCCCGCGTGTGCTCCCTGATGTTCCCAAAAAAAAAACCCCAAAAAACCCAACCCAAAAAAAAAAAAAAAAAAAAAAAAAAAATTAAAAAGAAAGGCGTTTTTAAAACCTCTCAGAATTTAGCACCAATCGCCATGGAGACCAATCGCCGAAATCCCTGCGTTGCCATGGCAACGCCTTTCTCCCCATCCTGCCTGTTTATCCTGGAGCTGCCACACCATTTATCGGCAGCGAGAGGGGGAGAATCTCAGAGCAGCGTTCCCTGAGTGCACGGAAGCAGAAAAATCCTCCGTGAGGAAATCACTATTAATAGAGATAAAGCAGCTCCAGCAGGGATCAGCCCCAGCCTGAGGAGCTCTGTGAGTGTGCAGAGCTGCTAAATCCCAGGAAAAGGCCGGGAGAACACAGCCCCCAGCCATGGGGAAGGCAGGCAGAGCACACAGGGATGGAGGACACGAACTCACAGCGATTTTTGCACATTTAAAGCAGAGCTGATTAACAGCAAGGCGTGTGTGAGAGGGCTGGGCTGCAAAGGAATGGGATCCTGGCTTTGGGATGGTTTGGGAAATGGTGCCAGGGGCTCCCCTGGAGTCTGTGGGTGATGCTTGGGGTCAAGCCCAAAAATAATCTCCTTGGCTGCCAAATTGGAGCTTCCAGGGGGGGTGGATTTGTCAATCCAGCACCTGGATGTCTCACTCAGGTTCTTATGGTGTGCACTGGGGTGAAGAGAGAGGGTTTAGATGGGATTTTGGGAATATCCCACCCTGTGAGGGTGGTGAGAAACCCCTGGGCTCAGGGTGCCCAGAGGATCCCTGTGGCTGCCCCTGGATCCCTGGAAGTGCCCAAGGCCAGGTTGGACAGGGCTTGGAGCACCCAGGGATGGTGGAAGTGGCAGGGGTTGGAACAGGATGAGCTGTAAGGTCCCTTCCCAAGCCAATCCAGCCTGGAATTCTCTCTGAAGTATCATCCTTGCCTTGGAAGTCACCACTCAAGGCCCTTTGATGGACTCAGCTGAATTCCAGGAGCAGCTCCCCAGGCTGACATTCCTGGGTGGATCTCAGCCTGGGAAATGGACCAAAGAGAGCAGGAATTCCTGCAGCCACTGCTGATTTGGACAACTATGAGCTGCTGGGGATCAATAAGGTTAACTTCCAGCAGATCCTCGTGGGAGAATCCTCAGGGATTGATTCCAGACAGTGTTTAGTCCAATCTCTTTACCAGGGGCAGCAGCAGAGCACAGAGCTGGGAAGGCTGAGGCGAGGGCAGGACACTGGGAAGGGCAGAGATCCAGCAGGGATGCTCCAAGTGCTGCCTCCCCTCAGCTCAGCAGCCTTGGGGGATGGGAATCAAGGTGCAAGATCCCAAATTTGTGATGGGCAGGAGGCTGAAGGACGGGAGCACATCCCACACCCAGCCCAGCAGCCACTGCACAAACACAAAACATCAAATGCACGGAGATCAGTGGGATCAAGGAGTTTGGAAAAGCCACCAGGCTTGTGTGTCTCTCTCTCCTGGTTTTTATGCAGCACTTTGTATCCCTCAGCTGTCATCCACAGCAGGAGAGATCCATGGGGCTGCCATCAAATTAAAAATTCCAGCCAGGAAAACAATCCTAAACTGCAGCTCAGAGCAGAAGGAATCGCTGCACTTCCCAGCCTGATTTCCAGCACAAGAGAGACCAGGGAGTTCCTCCCCCCCTCCATTCCCAATGACACAGATGAGGAGACTGAGAAAAGCACCAAAAATCCAAAGATTGTTCCTCCCTCAGCAGCAAACCTGCACAGAGTCAGGAAAAGCAGGGAGCTGTCAAGATGAGATGTGCTAAAAATGTCACAGCCCTCCCAACACTTGAGGCATTCCTTGGGAGGGCTGGGGATCTTCCAATCAAACCTTTTGATCTTGGAATTGTTCTGCTGCCTGGCTCCGTGGGGAAAACGGGAAGAGAGCAGCACATTAAGGATCCTTTGAAGGTATCCTTCCCAAGATTTACCAAAGAGAATAAAAGAGAGACACAGCCAAGCCTCAGGCGCTGTTCAAGGCAAAGGAAGATTTCCAGGAGCTGAGGCACAAGAGCCACGTGCTGAGTGAGCTCCAGGGTGATCCTGAGAAAAAGTGAGCATGGGAAGGCTCCAAAGGCACCACCAGGGACATGAAACAGGAATTGCCACCCTGCAAACAGAACCTGCTTTGCACCAGCTCTGCCAAGAGAGTTGGGCTGGAAAAAGAATTCCTTAGGTCACAGCGAGGATGTGGATTGAAGGACACCTTCCCCTTTCCTGCCCCGATCCTGCATGACTCAGAATTCCCCCACCCCAAAGCGAGCAAGAATTCATCCTGGACAAAAGTCAGCCAAGGTTCCAAGGGTTTAGGGAGATAAGGAAGTTGTCCTTGAGCAGTATCTGATCACCTCAGTTTGTCCAAACAACGAGAACGCCGGGAGAATAAATGGATTTATACTCACCTACGTGGGAGACACAGAGAGCTGGGAGCAGCAGGAGGGGCTGGAAGTGTCACCACAAAGGAGGAAGGGCTGGAAGTGTCACCACAAAGCAGGAGTCAAAGCCAGGAGCCACCAAGTGTCACCCCAGCGCCATCACTTTCAATCTTCGTCCAAGTTCTCAGATTGGAACAGTCCCTCCCTCCTCTCCTTCCCTTTTCCCCTCCCTCCCCAGCCCTGGCAGGGATTATAAAAACTGCCAGAGATGGATGCAAACTGTTGGATGAGTCCATAAAGACAAATCAATCCATCTTCCCCTGTGGGATAATCGCCTTAGAGCCGGGCTGCTGCTCCAGAGCTCCCTGGCCTCGCTGGGATCCCGGGCTCTTCCTGCCATTCCACTGGATTATCCCTGGGATCTGCCTTTGCCATGAGATTAAAGCTTGTTTTACTCCAGATTCTGCTGCTGTTCCACCAGCACTGCTCAGGCTGAGCCGATCCATTCCCTGGGAATTTCAGTTCTGTTTTTAATGCTCAGCCCCAAATGCGGGATGGAGGGAGAGGCAACGCTCGGTGGGATCTCCCTGGAATTCAAACCCCTTTGTGCAGGCTGATTTCTGGGATCAACAACAGCAAGAACATCCCAAGTGGGGGCATTCCCAATGGATTTGAGAAGTAAAAAGCAGACAAACCAGTATTGATGGAGTAAGATATGGAAAACCTCAGGGCAGGCTCCTCTGCTCTGGCCCTGGGGAAGTGACACTTTGGGAAGTGTCTGGCTCCAAGTGTGAGGGATCAGGAATGCTGAGAGCTCTGGAAGTGTGGCAGGAGCAGCTGGCAGAGGAGCCTGGGACAGAATCCAGCTCCTGCTGCAAGCACTGACCCCTCCTTGGAGTGGGGGCTGGCCTGAAAAAACCTCGGAAACAGCAGAGCCCCAAAAACAAACGGAGCAAGAGGTGGAAGATGAAGGAAGGAGCAGCAGGAGGGGAGCAACAGCTCCTCATCCTCATCCCAGGAGAGCTGGCTGTGGCTGAGTGGGATGTGGAGAGAGAAAGAACAGGATTGTCCTTCCTTCCTTCCCAATTCCAACTGATCCTACACAAGGAGAAAGAGGAGAGGCCAAGCCCCAGCCAGCCTTGAGCAGGAATCACAGAACCTTGGAATGGTTTGGCTTGGAAAGGAGCTTAGGGATCATCCAGCTCCATCCCCTGCCACCATCCCAGGGTGCTCCCTGTCCAACCTGGCCTTGGACTCTTGCAGGGATGGGGCAGCCACAGCTTCTCTCAGAATTCTAACCCCACCCTCCCAGGGAAGAATTTCTTCCCAATATCCCATCCTCGGTGCCTGCAGCTGGAGAACACAGGGACTGACAAATCATGGTAAGAAAATGATTTTTATTTAATTTTTTTTTCTATTTTGAATTTCTTTTTTTCCCTTTTTTTTTTTAATGGAATTTCTGCTGTTTACAGATATGGTTTATTTCTGATAACACAGCTTGGCAGCAATTAAAAAAAAAAAAAACCAAACCAAACCCACTGCAACTGAATTAAACCCCATAAATACCAGCCCAGAAAACAATGGACAACCACCACTATTTCTATACAGGAACTATTATTTAATGTCACATTTTGACAACTGTAAATGGGCTACAGACTGTGGGCAAAAGGCAAGAGGTGAAATCTTTTTGAAACACCAGATGTAGAATAAACAGCTCATTTCTCAACATTTACATGATTCACATCAAATTGATGACATCCTAAATGTATTCCTTCTAAAGGATAGAAATTTTGCAATAAAATATTACATTTCATTTAATACTCTGGTACAATACTTCATACATTGCAGGAAAAAAAAAATAAATGCAAGGCCTATTCCACCTAATAAGATCCTTTTCATTAGTCTTTAGTACTGCAATAAAAAAAAAAATCACAGTAATGTCATAAATAAACAGGCTTGAAATTATTCATTACCTTTCACTATTGAAAAGGGAGAAATGAACAATTAATTTGAAATAATGGGAGTTATGGGTAGAAAATCTAACCCTGACAACACATCTTAGTCCCAGCTGCAAATTTCCTCAGCCCTACAACAACAACAACAAAAAAAAGGGAACAGGTTGGATACCTTTGTTAGCTGTGTCCTGGTTAATCGTGTCTCAAACACGTCTTTTAGGAGGAAAAAAGGAAAGTTTGGTCAGGATTAATAGAACCCATCAGGCCTAACAGGAGTTAGCTGAAAGTAAAGTGTATTTCTCTAAAACATTCAGTAAATGAAGAGTGCAGCAAATTCACACTGGCACCAATCACTGTGCCTTGGGAGTCGGGGAACATTTCCCTGGTGGGACAAAGGCTCCTCCAAGAGAACCCTGGGATCCCTTTTCCCTCCCTGCTCCAGAGGCAGCTTCCAGCTGGATTCCCTAAACCTGGCAATCCCTGAATCCCATCCACTGATCTCCCCTGAACCAGAGGATGTTCCTCTCTGTAGCTTCCTCTGTCAGCACCCCAGAGCTGTTGGCTGGAATTAACACAGGAGATGCTTCAAGAACCCTCCCTGTCTCTGGTGACAATTCCAGGGGGCAGGGGCTCCCCTCTGGTGCCCACCAGGACCCAACACAGGTTCAGAGAGGAGAATTTATTCCTTTAGTCACAATCTTGCAGATCCTGCTCCCCCCTCACTGACGTTCCCCCACCATGTGCTCCCCGGGATTCCCACACATTCAATTGTTCTCCCTGCTCCCAAGGAGAACAATTCCCAACAAAACCCTCCAGAGGCAGGCTCTGAACCTCTGAACAAGGTCAGGAGGCCACGTTGTGCTGATTGCTGATTGCACAGGTCCAGCTTTTAAGACACTTCACATGAACTGAGTGCAGAGAGCTGAGATTCCCTCAGGATCCTTCCCTCCTTTCTCCTCACTTTCCCCCCCTGATTCCCCATTTGGAGCAGAGCAGCTCCAAACCCCACCTGGGAGTGTCCCCACCTTGCTCCAACCTCTGAAGGGCAGAATTTGACTCTGCACAGAGCTTGAGGCAAATATTTAATTACTCCATGCAAATGTCAACACTTGCAAGTGATCCCTGTTCAGCAGGAGGGAGCTGGGAACAGGGACAGGCTGGCAGGGGATGGAGAGCAGGAATCTCACCACCAAGTCACCCCATTTCTCTCTCCTCACCATCTATTCCAGTCTAGGAAGGGCACAAGGATTCAGGGCTAGAGCATAAGGCTGTGACAGTCACATTTATGGTGTGCTGGTGACTGGAGTTCCAAAACAAATCAAGTCCCAAAGCCCCGAGAGACAAAAAGGACAAGAGGCCAAGGAACAAAATTCTGCTTAATATTAATGAAGCACCTTCATTCAGTCCAAACAAACTGCTCAGATGTTGGAATTTGCACAGCACTCTGAGGTGATGGCACCTCCCACTCCACCTCTCCCAAAGCTGCATTCAAGACATTCCAGGCTCCAGCAGAATTCCACCAGCAAGGCCAATAACCCCATTCCAGCCACCCAGGAAGGTCAGGCATCCTGTGTGGGGATGGGAATCACTCCTCAACACCACTGAAGTCCCAAAATGTCCCCAAAACCAGGGACCAGGTGCTGGGGAGACACCAGACCTGGGCTTGGTCCTGCCATCCACAGCTCCAAGGGGAGCTGCTGGTCCAGGACAGAGCCAGGGGAAGGAAATACATGGAAGCTCACCAGATCTTCCTTGGGGAGTCTCTGGAAGAGGCTCTGTCTCCCTGACAGGTGGTTCCAGGTGGTTTTCCATGCATTGGGACAGGAAGGTCCAGGCAGCTCCCAAAGGCACTTGGGGTGGGACAGTGTCCCCAGTGTGGCCTTGCTGCTCCTGTCCCACCAGGAATCCTGGGATCCCTCCTTCCCTAAAAATCCAGGAGGCTCCTCCACAGCTTCCACTTCCCAAGCACAAGGGCAGGAGGGCTCCCTGACACCAGCAGTGGGTTACTGGTTTCACTGGGTTTAACATCCTGCAACTTCTTAATCCATACCTGAATTCTACTGGTTCAGTCTCATTTAACTGAGCACAAAGCCACCACAGAGTGTCCTCACAAACCACCCCCAGGTCACTGAGTCTCCTGAAGGACACAAGGACTTGCTATTCTGGGCACAGAAAAGAAACTTGGTTTGATGTAAAAGCAACTTTGCATAAATTCCTCCAAAACAGCCCATCCAGCCACACAGCAAAATTGGAATCAAAGCCACCAATTATCACAAAAAAAAGCACCTTCATCTCGAGAACTGCTCACCCCAGGAAGCTCAGGCTGAGTTTGAAATGTATCAGGACTAATTTGATCATGCACTTGGTTCTGGTGATCCACTGTTTTCCACCAATCCACATTGTTCCCATCAGTATTTTACATTTCATGTCATGGATTTATCCATGGCACTGCTCTCCCACCACCCAGCCCCCCACCCAGTGCCCCCCAAAAACCCCACATCTGCTCAAATAAGGAGAAAAAACAAAACCCCACTAACAGCCATACTGTGAAACCAAAATACTATTTTAAAAAAACAAATGGATGACAGTCCAACAGTTTGCAGGATTCAAAACTGACTCTACAAAGTAATTGTCTACCTTGTAGAAAGGATTTCCTTTTATTTGGAAAATGAGCAATTGGAAATTGGAGAGAAGAGATAAAAACAATCTTTAGATGCTCTGAAGTTTTGCCTACTGAAGGATTAAAACCGTAAATAAAAAGGTACCAAGCCCTCAGAGTTCACTGCTCACGTGAAGCTTCTTCCATGTCTTTCTTGACCTTTTTAAAAACCATTTTCACATCTGGGAAAGGAAAAAAAATGAAGAATTATTGAGGAAAAAAACCCAGCAGTTGTTTCTCATTCAGGCATTGTACAGAAGTGCTCAGTTTTGACTCAATAAAGCTTAAACTCAACCCAAAGTCTCAACCCTGGCTTAGAAGCTGTGGGTGCTTTGGCAGGAAAAAGTAAGATTGTGTATAAAGGTCATTAAAATTAAATTTAAATTAGCTTTTGGAACTCAGGCACTCTGTGGGGATCAATTCCAAGCATTCTGGGCATTCCTGGGTGCATTTTCTCCCAAGCCAGGCTGGACACAGCCCCTCCTCTGGCCATACACACCTGCCTTGGCCTGGAAGGCTCTGAACATCTTCTCATCTGAAACTCTTCTGCTGCTGCATCAGCCCCACATTTTCATATACTCTAGCACTATCTTCTCTCATTCTGAAATGAAATCAGGATTTAGAGTCCCACCAATCTCATTTGAGACCAAAAAAAAAAAAAAAAAAATATCCTATAATACACACCCCATAATTCAGGGACAATTCATTTTACTTGATTTATTTTCAGAGGAAAGCCCAGCAGAACAGGGCAGCTTCTGGGGTAACTCAGCCTCATCTGAGGTCTCTGAAGATGAGACAGAACAGCTCAAAAACTGAGGGCAGGACTGGACTTACTCTGGACACGTTGGGGTTGGGGTGCAGGGGGGGAGAGGGCTCTGATCCCCGCTGGTCTGGTCCGATAAGGAATATTTAATGTTTGTGTACTCGTGACCTTTCCTCTTGCTCTTCTGTGAAGCAAAACACACAACAAAAAGCCAGGTTTGAGGTTAATCCCAGAAATCAATCCTTGAGACAGTGCAGCAATTCCAAGAGGAGACACCCACGGGTGTTCTTGGCTTTGTCTGGGAGGAGAGAGCTCAGCCCTGCAGTGAACACATCACCGAGCATTCCTAAAGCTTGGCTCCAGCTGTTGGTGAGACAAAACCTGAAAACCCCCATTTTCCCCCAATCCCACCACCTCCAGCAGGACACACCAACCCTCTGAATGCACTCATCCCTCATCTCCTTGGCAGAAAACTCCCCATTTCATTCTTGAGCAGCCAGTGGGGCTTCCCACTGACCTCACTTCCAGTTCAGAGCTGGGGCCAACAGAGCGACACTGTTGTTTGCAGGAGCTCTAATAAAACAATATCTGAGCCCATTAGGTTTGATATAAAAAGCAGCCAAGCTGTTATTTGGATTCTGCACATATGCTCCAGGCTGCAGCCAATTGTGCTGGCACCCAGCTCCAGATCCTGCCAGGGAACTACGCCGGGAAAGAAACGGGAGATGGATTTTTCCTTTTCCCAGGCACCCACACTGCCTGCAAACACTGAGACCTACAAGGTAGAAATGGAAGTTTTGCAGAGAATTTGGGGTTTGGGGAGGGGGTTGTGGGTTTATCTGGGGTTTTTTTAATGCTGCAACAAGTCCTGAGGGCTGACCCAATCTCACAGCAGAGGCTGGCAGAGCCTCCGGGGAGTTCTGGCTCCTGAATTCCCATTAAGAACATTCCTGGGATTGAAGCTTTTCCAGGATGGCCTCCTGAAGCTCCCTCAGCTCATTCTGGTGATGAATCTTAAATCCCTCTTAGCCAGGATTTATGACAAAGCTGTCCTGAGCTGTTTGTGGGAACAAAGCTTGGGAAAGGTTTTGTTGAGGAAACCTGGATTTGCTTCATTGAACAAAGTCTGGGAGACAAAGATGGAGTGGTGGGCACATGGAAGGCAGGATTTGTGGGATGGACCACAAGGACATTTTGTAGGAGCCAGCTGATAAAGAGGAACTAACTGAGCAAGTGTTGCAAAGTCCCCAGCAGGGAAAAAGACACTAAAGAGAGTAAAAATATGGGCTAATTAGCATAGAAAGCACAAGGTACAAATCCCAACTGCTCTGAGGTCAGGGCAGGGAGCAGCAGGGACAAGGAGAAAACATCAGCTCTTCATCACAAAGCCAGGAAACTGCTGTAAAACCCCCCAGAACTGGAGTGCAAGGAATTCCCTGAACAGGAAGGGCCAGGGGAAGGTCTTGTGGTTGTCACCACTTATTCCCAAACATTTCTGATCCCACCACACTCCTGGAAGTGCTTTTTGTTGGATAACCACACTCACCCTTTCATTTGCCACTCCAATAAACTGATTTCCTACCAATAAACTCCCAGAATTGGAATGATCAGCATTTGATTTTCCCCTTTTAGGAATGCAGGGAACAAGCTCTGAAATCTCTTTAAAGCACAAAGAGCACGAGGCTCTGCTTTAATTAACAGACCCTTATCTTTTATTCTTCCTCCACAGGAAATTTGATAACAGGAAGGAAATTTGAGATCTGGGAGCAGGGCTGGGGACAGGGAGGGTAGGAGAGAATTCCAATTAAATTAAGGAGAGAATTCCACCTAATATTTTAAAGAGAAAGTTCCACTCAGCAATTTCAGGACAGGATTGCACTCAATCATGTAAGGAGAGGATTCCACCTGATGATTTTAAGGAGAGAATTCCACTTAATAATTTAAGGAGAGGATTCCACCTGATATTTTAAGGAGAGGATTCCACTGAATTTCAGGAGAGGATTCCATGCAATGTTTTAAGAGGATTCCACTTGATATTTTAAGGTATTTTAAGGAGAGGATTCCAATTGATAATTTAAGGTGAGGATTCCACTTGACAATTTAAGGAGAGGATTCCACACAATGTTTTAAGGAGAAGATTTCACCTGACAATTTAAGGACAGGATTCCACTTAATAATTTAAGGAGAGGATCCCATCCAATAATGTAAGGAGAGGATCCCACCAAATTTAAGGAGAGGACTCCACCTAACAATTTGATTAATTCTTAAGCACAATGAACTAAAATACAGGAGACAATCCACACCTTCAGACCCAGCCTTCCCAGAACAATCCCTCCACAAATCCCCAGCACTGCTGCTCCCTGCTGGGATCCTGGCACGTTCCTGGTGGATCTGTGGGTGGACCCACCTGCTCCTCCTCGATCCTGCGCTGGAGGGTCTCGATGTAGTGCTGCACTGCCATGTAGATGAACCTGTACTGGGCCTCTGTCTGCACCATCCCTGAGCGCTGGGACCTCACCATCTGGATGGTCTTGGGGACATCGATGTCACAGTCCACCCCTGGGGACATCCACGGCATTGGGAAGAGCAGGAAAAGAACCAGGGTGAGGGTGGAGCTCACCTGAATGATCCATCACTGGATCCATGAGCAGGCAGGGAAAGCAAAGGGTTAAAGGTACCTTTCTCTCGGATGATGTCAATGAGGATGTCAATGACAATGAAAGTTCCTGTTCGTCCAATCCCAGCACTGGAAGAAGGGGAAAAAAAAGGGGATTTCATTGTTTTGATCTTTCTGAATGCACAGCAAAACCCCAGGCAAAGGAATTCTGGCATTAGGAGACAGGAGGATTCCAAATTGCAGCCAGAGTCAAAGGAGAGAGCTCAGGGAAGGCACAGAAATCAGCACTTCTGTCCCTCAGTGTTATAAACAGCCCTGAATCAGAAAAAAACTCTAAGGCCAGATCTAATATTTCCCTGCCTCAAAAGCATCTCATTTACAAGCTGAGAACACCCAAAAAGGACAGAGCCCTCACAGGTGGGATGAGATGCCAGAACTCCCATGATCCTGCACTTGAAATGCTCCAGCCAGGACTGGTCCCATCTTCTCATCCAACAGCAGAAATTTTTATTTATACAAAAGTTCACAGCCTGAAATCCCTTCCCAAGGGGACCCTGTGCCACCCACCCAGGATGTGACATTGCACAGACAGAAGCCAGGGAATTCTGAGCAGCTCCCAGGGAAAGTTGTTCTTTTTAAAGGTCTCAGCTCCCTGGGCCAAAAGGAGCAGTGGCAGGAGCCTCACCTGCAGTGGACCACGACAGGTCCTGCATCAGGGATGCTCTCCTGCTTGTGGTGCACCTCCTCCAGGAAGTCCAGGACACCTCCGGGGTCGCTGGGGACGCCGTGGTCGGGCCAGGTGCGGAAGTGGTACTGCCACACCGTCCTCTCCGTGTTCCCCTGCAGCCACAGGGACACAAACCCTGCTGCTCCACACCCAGCTCCTCGTGGGGCACAGAGGAGTCCCCCAAATCCAACCTGAGCACAGCAGCCACAGCTCCACAAATCCCAAAGGAGGGAACAAGGCAGGGCCTGCCCTGGCCTGGCACATCAGTCAGGAGATCCCCAAATTAAAACAGCCCAGAGGTCAGGGAGCAGGACAAGATTCCTGTACTCCCCAGATTTTTGGGATGCACCATTGCAGGGAAAATTCCTCTTTGAGAACAGTAAATCCTGCCAGGGCAGTTCCCAGCTAAGCAGCAACATCTCTGTGTTCACTCTTGGAAGAATTAAATCCCATAATTCTGCTTTTTTGGGGAGGTCCAGCCAGGCTTGATGAGATAAAATAAATGTCAAGACTTCTGCTCCAGGAGCAGGGAATTTTTCCCTTCAAGCACCCAGAATTCCTGCTTGGCCACATCTCCCATCCCAGTGCCTCCTTCCCTGAGTTTGAAATACAGAGATTCACATCCAGCAGCTAAAATTTCAGCAGGCAAACCTTAAGAAAGGGAGGCTTGATGTGACAGGAATCTACCCCCAATTCCCCTGGTTTGCTCCTCCTCCCTGATCCAAACTGTTCCTTAACAGCAAGTGCCATTCCCACACTGTGAATTCCTTCAGTGAATTCCTTTTCCACACCCTAGCCCCACACACAACTTTTCCTTTCAACCATTTCCACGAGGGAGCAAACACCAGGCTGGATGGAAGTGTCCACAGATAAAAGCATTATCCCTCCTCCTGCTTCCCTGCAAGCTCTGCAGCATTTCCTCTCCTGCCAAAAGCTGCTTAGGTAGGAGAATCTTCAGTGATGCCAAGGGCAAAGAGAAAGATGGATGGAAGTGAACGTGGAGCTTCAAAGGAAGGCAGGGCTCCATTTATTCACCTCTGAGTGCTTTCACTGATTCCAGAGCAATGGGCTAATCCTGCCATTCTTCCTTTGGTGATTCACCAGCTGAGCTAAAAGGACAGAGCTCCTCTTGTACTCACCTGGCCAACTTTGGAGAGTTTCAGCTCTCTCAGGGTGTAGTCGTGGGCTGCGCTCTCCTTCACGTTCCGGACACGCATCACTCCGTACTCCTTCAGGGAATATTCATCTGGCCAGTATTTGACACACTTACTCTGCAAGATTTCCAGTTGTAAAGATCAAAAATAACAACAAAAAGGGAAAATCAGGCAGGAAAAAACAAAAATGTAAGGCTGCTTTGCAAACTGGTTAATGCAACCCTGAAGGTTTTATTTCAGAGTTCACACAGGACAATCAGCTGAGGAGGTAAAGAATATTTTAATGGGGAGTTTCTCCTCTCCTTAACAGCCACTGGATAATTTCACACAGGTACAGGTCACCTCTCCTCTTAGCACATTTTGGGATATTTTGTGCTTGGATATTTTCAGAAGCTGGAGATTAAAATCCTGCTTTCAGTCCCACAGCCCAAACCCTACAGGCTGCAAAAGAAGAAAGGTCAAAGGTATAAATCATTCCCAGTGGAAATAAAACTTGGATATTTGCTTTTCCATGGCTTGCAGCAGGAAGGGCTGACACAGCTCTGGTTCCATCACCAAAGAGGGTTCAGGCTCCTGCAAAGGGAGCAGTTCATGGGTCTGTAGATTCTAAAATGCAGAGTTTTTGGTGAGCTGCTTCTCCATCAGGATTATCTCTGCCCAGGGATAAATTCCACCCACTGAGGAATGGATTCACCTATCAGCACTTGGATTTGGCTCCTGGGACAGGTCAGGAAAGGGCAACTCCTGGGAAAGAATGCAGCATCAAAGCAGGAATTAGTGCAGGAGCAGCTCCTAGCAGCAGCAAACACCAAGCCCTAGAGAGCAAGAGGGTCTGTTTGCAGTTATTCTGAATATTCAGGAAAAAAACACGGCACAGGGAAGCTCCTCCTGCCAGCCCAAGGCAGAGAAGATGGCTGAACACATGCCCACGTAGGCAACACGATGCTTTTCTGCTATTTTTGCCCTTCTTTCCCTGTCACAAGGGGAGAAACAAGCAAATACTCTGAAAGTGAGGCAAATACACTGATTTTGGGGGGTGCCAACAGAAATAACTTTGCAGTTTTCAATGCAGAGCTCTGAGCAGTTGGTAGAGCAAGTCTGAACAGCAACATGATGTTAAAATAAGCTTTTCTCTGCTGGAAGGGTGGCTGAACTGCCTCCAAAAGCCCAAAACTCCTTTAATTTCTAAGGATTTGCTGCTTCTGCACTTTAGAGGACATGCAGGACTCGATGCAGGGCTGGGATGTTCCACAGTTCCTCCCTTCCCCAGGCTATGGAGGCAGCAAAGGCTTCTCTCTTCCTGCAAACAGCTTGGCCTGAGATAAAAAAGCTTTGATTTGGTATCAGGCCTGGTATTTGCAATTCTGTAAGAAGTGAAATAGGCATCACAAAACAATCAAGGGGACACAAAGAAGAAGCAATGCAGCACTGATGAATTAAAAGTGTTTTCTCCAGCAAAAGGGCTGAGCAAACTTTGGGGGGAAAAAAGGAGGAACTGCAGAGGAGCAGGGGGTTCTTAAAAAAATAATAAATAACTTGAAGGAAGAAAGGTGAATTCAAGTCAGCTCCATAATTTATTTCTCCTCTTCCAAAACAAAGATTATCACTGGGAAGGGGGAGCTGCTCCCTCTGTCAGTGAATTCAAAGGAAGGAAACACAAATCCTGTCCCTTTTATCAGGGTGATGAAGTGGCAGAACTTTACAAAGATTAAAAAATGATCCACAAGCAAAGTCAAAGATTAAAAAAAAAATAATACACAAGACAAAGCCTAATGGCTCCAACAAACAGCACCAGTGGCAGCTTTGGCATCTTAATTAGGGAGAGAATTCTGTAAAATTTTCTGTTATTTGAGTTCCTGGGAGTGAGGACCCCCTGCAATCATCTGTCACCCACAGAAAAACTTCAGTTCTTAATTTGATTTTTTTTTCCCCATAAGTGATGCTCCCCTAAAAAGGCAACAGTTTTCTATTCAGAAACAGATAATGAGAATATGGAAAAAAGGTAAAAACATGGACAATAGTGTGTGGAAGCAGCAGAGAAACTTTAAAAGAAAAGGACAAAGAAGAGACAGTATTTATCAAACAGAAAAAAGATCAGAAGCAACAAATTCCAAAGATAAATCCCCACAAACCCCAGGGAGCTGTGTGTGGCTGTTACCAGGATATCAATGTTCAACCATTCCTATTCTCTCCTGCCTTGTGTCATTAGAAACCAGAAACAAATTAAAATATCCCCAGGCTTGCCAGAGGCCAGGGAGCAGGACAAGATTCCTGTACTCCAAAGGTAAGTGGAGGTTTTTGGGATGCACCATTGCAGGGAAAATTCCTCTTTGAGAACAGTAAATCCTGCCAGGGCAGTTCCCAGCTAAGCAGCAACATCTCTGTGTTCACTCTTGGAAGAATTAAATCCCATAATTCTGCTTTTTTGGGGAGGTCCATCCAGGCTTGATGAGATAAAATAAATGCCAAGACTTCTGCTGCAGGAGCAGGGAATTTTTCCCTTCAAGCACCCAGAATTCCTGCTTGGCCACATCTCCCATCCCAGTGCCTCCTTCCCTGAGTTTGAAATACAGAGATTCACATCCAGCAGCTAAAATTTCAGCAGGCAAACCTTAAGAAAGGGAGGTCTGTGGGAATCTACCCCCAATTCCCACAGACACCAATAAATAAAGGACACCCAGCACCTTCCAGAGCTCCAAAGGAATCCTGTGCCACACCAGATTCCAGCCATAAATCAATTTCTCCCCGTCAGATCAGTTCCCACTTGTACTCAAATGTCAGGGCCTTTCCCAAAGGCAGCTGGAGTCTGGTTTTACCTTTCCTCTTTCCACTTCTTTCGTGGTCATGACAATAACTCTGGAATTCTCCTGGAACACCATCCTCCAGAAGTCATTCACTGTGTTCTGCAGGCAGCCTTGGGTAGCAATGTAACTTTTTTTTGGCTTTGAGTTGTTGCACTTGGTTTCAAACTCAGGCTAGAGGGGGGGAAAAAAAAACCCAGCAATTCAACAAATTGTGTGTGACAAGATTCCCTTGGATTTAGGGAAGAGGAGGTGGGAATACACTCACCATAATTATATTAGCATTGATATAGTCTGAAACAGGTTCATTGGGATCACCATCGTGGAGAACAACTCTGGTGTGATCAACTGCAAAAACACACAGGGATGTCAAGCACTTGCATTCCATCATCATGAACACATTCATTAACGTGTTCAGCTATTAATTAATTATCAAACTTAGTAAAGAAGTGATCAGAATATTCCAAACTGCCTGCTTTGCTTTCTTAAAACAAGTGGCTGTGACCAGCTGGACCAAAACATGTCCATGTCCTGGGAATTCAGGAGCACTCAAACACCAAGTCAAGGCAAAGCCTTGGGATTTGCATGTTGCACCTCTGTCCCCCAAATTAATCCTCTTAAATTTAAGCATTCCAGCCTGTGGAGTTGAGGGATATGAGGCTTTTACATGAAGATAAAAACCAATATTACAAATATCTACAAAGTGCAAACGTGTGAACCCAAATTGGAAATCACTGGATATTCCTGATAAGAGGGGAAATTATCATTTAAGAGAAGCCAAAAGGCCAGTGGTACTTAATTAACCCTGTATTAATGAAGAAAACAAACCAGAGTAACACTAAATGGCAATGAAAGGTGGATACTTACAGGGTAAAATGTTTTTGTATCTATTTTTGTTCTTGTTTTCCTGGCGCTGCCCTTCCTTGCGGCTGTAGAGGAGTTTGCACTCCTGCTGCTGCAAGGTCTGAGGGGAAAGCACAGACAGGGGGGCTCAGAAAAGAGCAGGATGGACTGGCCCATGCTCACAGCAATCTCCCAGAGAAAAGGGAGGAGAGGTGCTTTAGGTGATGGGTTATCCATGATTTATTCATCCATAAATTATCCCAGGGAAGGAACAAGCTGGAGTGGGGATTTCTGGAACACAAAGTCCCAGGGACAGAAGCAATTCAATACTTGCACAGCCAGGCTGCTCATGGTAAATCTCCCCACTCCCAAAGCTCCCTGGAGCTGGTGGCACCAGGATCCCAATGCTCTGCTCCAAGTTTTTATCCCCAGAGCAGTTCTGGCCCCACTAAAAGGAAACACTCAGGTTTTGGGAGCTGCTCCCCTCATCATTCCCACCCTCCAGACTCTTGCTGTTATTTAACTGGCACATTTGCTCACTCCTGTCTCAGTATGATACTCCCTCACTTAATGACCTTGGATAATTAGGCTGATCCTAAAGGCAGGGAAAGCAAAAGAAATGGAAGAGATGCAAAGTTTCAAGCTTGTGACAAAGGGCAGGAAACAGCCCCCAAAGCATTGCCTGTGGAATTCCAGGCAAAAGGACTGAGAGCCAAACTTTCCCAGCAAGTTAAAGAACTGGAGCAATTAAATGTGTGTGGAAACCACATCTTCCTTCCTAGAGTTAATTATCATTGCTTGGAGCATCCCTGAGGAGAGACCCACGAGCAGCAGTGACTCCCAACAAGCCCATTCAGAGCTGGAACAACACAACCATAAATCTGAATATCCTCCTCCACTTCACTACAACATCCCTGCACTAAGCTCAGAAATAACCATTTTTCAGAAGGAAAATCACTACAAGGGCTGTCAGCATTCCTGTCTGGTGGTTCCTGGGACAAGAGGCTCATTCCTGCCTGGAGACAAGTAATTTAAATTCACCATCTGGGCTGGCAGCTCCTGAAGAGCACAGACAGGGATCCATGGACAACCTGGAGTGTGCTCCCCCCTCTTGCCACCATGTGGGACAGCTGGAGCTTCCCTCAAGGGAATGGAAAACAGGGCACTAAAACTGCCAGGAGAGGGCTTCATTCCCAAAAAAATTGAGGGTTAGTGCTGACCTCACTGCCAGCAGCAAAGGGGAAAAAGGAGTGCAGTGTCCCACAGGTAAAATCCTTCATTTATTTGCTTTTCCTGCTAGACTTTTCCTTCTGTAAGGAAAACACTTTGCTTCTAAAGCCACACTGAGAAATCCACGCCAAGGAAAAGTTCTTTGATATGTAGCAGAGGTGAGGAAAGAGCTGTGAATTAATAGCTCAGTTATATTTTGCCAAACCAACAATCCCTTCCCACACACACGACCTCTGCTGACTTCCTTCCCTCTCCAGATGGAATTCTGGCCATTCTGAGCATCCAGCAGCCCTGGATTAAGGACTGTCCCCTCTCTTTGGAAAGAGAAAGGAGAAAGCTTAATCCTCATTTTATCATTTCCCAAAGCCATCACCTCACCAGCTGACATTCCCCTCAAACACCTCTGTGCTAATTCCTTCCCTTCCCATGGATTCATTTTCCTTCTCCTGGCAATAATCAGAGCACACTGTACATTTAGCTAATGGACATTTCTGATCAGAGAGGGTTTCTCCAAGGATGGGCACTTTGCAAATCCATCACTATTCAGGAAGTTTCTCAAACCAGCCTCTCTGGAGCTCCCTGAGCACTTCCCAGTTTCCTGTTGCCATCTGCTGGTGGAATTCCAGACTCCACTGGAGGTTTTGTGGGTGTGAGGTACAAACCAGCCCATTAGATCCAGCCTGGAGTGCTCCAGAGCAGGCTGGGGAGCAACCTGGGATAGAGGAAGGTGTCCCTGCCCATGGCAGGGGGTGGGGTAGGATGGGATTTAAGATCCCTCACAACCCAAATCATGGCTTTTAACATTTCCAGGGATGAGACACCCACAGCTTCTCTGGGAAGAATTTCTTCCAAATTCTGGAAGAATTCCTTCCCAATATCCCATCTAAACCTCTTCTAGTTTGAAGTCATTCCCCCTGTCCTGTCCCTACACACTCTTTCTGGAAGAAAACTGGAATTTTGCCTGCAGAGAGAAAGGAAACACCAAAACAAAACCTCCATAGATCCAAGGAATGCATATAATCCACATTGTTCCATCCCAGAGCTTTCTACCACTTAAATGGCTTTAAGATCCCCAAAAATGAGCATCAAAAAGCCACAAGGACAAGGGCAATGGATGGACTGAGAAATGGAAGCGTCCCTAAAGAAATGATTCCCAACTTCCCAAACAGCAGGAGGAACTGGAAGGATTGACCTGGTGGGACAAACAGGAGGCTCCCTCATGGTGGGAAGGATATCCAGGAGGATATCCTGGATAAAAAGCACTCTGAGAATCAGGGAAAAAAGGCAAATATTTCAAGCTACAAGAGTGGAGCTGGCAAAGCCCTGGAGATGGGAGCAACATCAGGGATCTGAGGTGACAGAGAGGAGGAAACGCCAGGAAGGCAGAGCCCAACACGACTTTGGCAGTGTGAGAGTGAACACTGCAGGAAACACTGCAGGAAACATTCCTTGGAATGTAAGGAATTACCTCAAACTCTTCCCAGAAGCCCTGCTTGACTTTATCCGTGGTCTCTGCCAGTTTGCTGAGCTCCCTGACTCGGCTCTCGATCTCGGCAGCGTTGATCCGGGTGGTGTTCAGGGGCTGGGGGACACAAACAAACAAACAAACAAACAAACAAACAAACAAACAGCACAGGGTCAGCAAAGAACAGCCATGGAAACACAGCTCAAACACAAACCCCTCCAGGTGAGGATATTTTAATGGGATTTTAGGATCCAGGCATCTTGTTGGATGTCAGTTTTGGAATTCAAGCAAAGGGCAGTGAGGAAGGGGATGGTGAACAGTTGCCTTGAAAGTGTCACAGTTTTTATTTAATGATTCCTTTAATTATTTAATGCATTAAATTGTCTCATTTCTGGACATGCTGTGCAACTCCTACAGACCAGGATGACACCAGGAAATTGTGCACATCAGAGACAACATTCTATCCCTTCACAAGCCTAACAATTGTTCTCATTGAAATGACTTTTTCATCCATTTCATGAAGTTCAACTCCTCATTTTTTTCCTCAGAAAAAAGTCCTGCAGAACATATGGAAAACAACCTATCCTGGAGGTGGCAAAGCTCAGGGCTGGCCTGTCCTTCTCACCTGTTTGAGTTGCAACACAGTGCCCAAAGTCTCCACCATGGGGTTCTTCTTGTAATGCTCCACCAGATCTGTCAGAGAGTCAAACTTCTCCCCTCCACCAACATCATATTTGAGATCCTGGAAAGACAAATGCTCCTCCAAATAAATGCATTTCCCACCACCACAGCCACAGCACCTCTAGGCTGTGCCTTGCATCAGAAATCACCTCCAAAATTATGTGTAGAGGGCTCTACTGAAATCCTTCTGCTAAAGGAGAGAACTTTAATAAAGAGAAACACAGACACACTGCAGGGCATCCCCTTTTTTGCCATCTCCTTGAAAATTGGTTTATCTGCTTTTTTTAGAGAGCTGATTCCCTCTGAACCAGGGTTCAGGCAGCTCTGGAGCTACAGGATGAGAATCCAGGAATTAGGGATTTGAATTGATTTCCAAAATTAAGTGTATGACTGGGTTCTGAAAGGCTGCTGCTGCCTGGCACCATCCCTATTTTAAGGAAGCAAATGCCAAATTATTTTCCTCAAAGGCATAAATGCTAACTGCAAATCAGAGAGGTTTTCTTGAAAAAATAAACATATTCTGGTAATTCAGCATTTACAGTCCTGGTGGGTCATTTCTACCTCCAAACTATGTTAATGCATTTTAGGTATTTTTATACAATTTAGTTATTGCACTGCCTTTGGGCACAACAGAAGTAAAAGAGAATAAGAAAAATCCATTGGTTTTTTTAAAAATCTATGATTATTTTTTAAATAGCAGCCCATGGAGACAGATTAAATATGAAAACTGTAATTTAATATTATTTCAGTGAAGAACTACCTTACAGTAAATAGAAGATTTAGATTTCAGGGCATTCCTTGGAGTGAACACTCCTTTTCACAGACTGTTGATCATCCATCAGGTGTAACTGCCTAAACTGACAGGAGAGAGACATCTGTGGATGGATCTCCATTTATCCAATCACTCCTATTTTGACAGAATCCATCCAGGAGACTGCAAAGGCTCCCTGAGCACAGCAAAGTGTGATTTGAGCCAGAAGGTGCTGACAGGAGCCAGTCAGCCAAAAAATTTAGGAATTTTGATGCCATCAAAGGAGTCATTTTGATCAAAGGGATGACCTGCAGCAAGCCCAGGGAAAAGGGGAGTGGATCCAGAGCTCCTGGGCCCATGGATTCCCTGCTTCTCCTACCTGGCAGTGGATCATGACATGTGTCACTTTGGATTTGCCATCGTTGCTCTCTCCTTTGTCATCCCCCGTCCTCACAGAAAGGACAAAGTCCCCAGGGTGGCTCTGGCTCTCCCTCACCAGGAAGCTGCCATGTTTTCCTTTCTCTGTCAAGAGTTTCTCAGCTTCTCTCCCAGAGAGATGCCCGTGAAACCACCTGGAAATGAAGTGACATAGAGGGAGACACCCTGCTTAGCTGATTCCAGCTGAATCCACTTGCTCCAGGTGTTTGTTATGAAATCGAATCCTTCTGCTCACTCAGCAATGGCCAAGTCTAGGGAAAGCCTCAGTTGGTAAAAATAATAAATACAATAAGCTTTGGAAGTGTCCAGGTGCACACCAGTGAGGACAGAAACACTTCAAAGCCCTTCCATGGAGTTTCCAGTGGAGTTTTGATTTGGATCTTTCACAATAATCCAAATAAACACCAGGTTACAGCCCAACCTTCCCCTCACTCAATGCATTCATTCTTCTTTTATTTCCTTCATTAAACTTTCCTGATAAACTTGGGGAAACCTCATACTTTTGAGACCTCACCCTTCTATCCCATTAGGAACTGGAGAGAGCAATCCCAGCAATCTCAATTCTTCAGGAAATAGGGCCAATAAACCATCAACCCTCCCCACCTCTGAGGAGTGAGAGAACTTGTTTGAATATTTTTTCACTTCTAGGAATAAGCAGGTATCTGCTGCTGGTTTAGTTCTGAGCCCTGACATTTCCTCAAATCCAGAGTCCCAAATTCTCCTTATTAACCACACTCCCCAAAACAGGAGTTTGAGGAACCTGAGGATTTGTGCAGCCTTCACTTTACCCACTGCTAGGAAAAGCACAAAGCTATGCCCAGAAATACCCCTGGGAATTCCTTGCAGCAGCAAAAACATCAGAAGAACTTCTCCAATTAAACATTCTCCCAGTAAAATAAAGGGGATTATGCCCTCTTTTCAGTCCTGTCCCATCCAAGGAAGAATGCTGAAGGGAACAGGTTCTGAGGCTTGGCTTCTTCACCTTTAACCACATTTATTCATCTATTTTGCAAGAAACCTCCCTGAAACAAACCCAAGGCTGTGGCCACCCTTTTCCCAGAGGGAGGCTGAGTGTGAAGAGGGTCACACACAGCATTTATTAAGAAGCACAAGGACACTGAGGTTCCACTCTGACCTTTCTGAGGTGGGATCAGCACAGTTGAGGGGATATTTCAGCTCTATGACATCTCCATTCTTTTCCTTGAGCTGCCCATGGTGTTCCATGTAGTACTGCACCAGCTCAGCCAGCGTGGCAAACTTCTCTCCCCCATAGAGGTCATAGTAGTCACCTGTGTTCTGGATCTTGATGTGGGTCACAGCTCCAGTTCGTCTAAGGTGTGAAAGAGAGGACACAAAACCCCTTCCCAAGTCAGCTGATCAATCAATCAATCAATCAATCAATCAATCAATCAATCAATCAATCAATCACTTTTACATTTGGTGATGCCTGAGGTGGAGAAATCCATATGCACAATTCCAGCCTGGAGCTACTGCAGAAGAGCTGAGCTCCTGCTCCTCTGCCTCAGCTGAGCTCCTGCTCCTCTGCCCACCAGGCAGGGAGAACAGAACAGGTCTGTGCTGGAGGCAGCACAAACCCTGCAGCCTCAGGAGCCCCACCAGAAACCCCTCAGAGCCACCCAGAATTCCACACACAAGCACAAGGGTGGAGGGTGAGAGGAGCTGAATATTCTGGAGACCCAGCAGAACTGGTTTGCTCCTTTCTCCAGAATTCCCAAGGTCTCTCCCTCAGGAAACATTTGCCTTTGCCTGCTGCCACAGTCTCTGGTATTAAGGAAGAGCAGCTCCCAGCAGGAATCCCCTCCTGTGCCACAAGGCCTGTTATCTCACAAGTATCCAAGCAGCACAACCCTTATCACCAATCCCACTTTTCCCTTTTCCTTTATCTACTTCCTCTTGCTGTCTTTTCCCCATCCCTACCACGCAGTGTCAGGGGACAACTGTCACAGAAGGCATATTTTGGAAGCTGAAAAAGCCACAGTTGCCCTTAAAAACTTGCTGACTTTTCCTGTGCAAGGAGAGTCTGGATTTCCTGCTGGATCACTAATTCCCAACACCTCTGCTCCTTCCAGCTGGTTATCAAATGGATTTGTTTAAGGCTGAAAGCAATGTTACTATCAACCTATTTCTGCCTCCCCTGAGCATTTCTGCCCTGCTGTAAAACCAGAATTCACTTCCCTCCAATCCAGAGCTGGGTAAAAGTATTTGAGAAGCTCTTCAGGGAAAATGAGAGAAAAAAAAAGAGGGAAAAGTGAACAACACTAAAAGTGACCAGAGCATTCTTTCACCTCTTCCAAGGAGTTCCTCCACAGCTATTTCCCCAGAGGACAGCAGCAAATTAAGATTATTACCAACCTGGGGCAAGCCTGGGAGGAGCCAAACTCACCTAACAGAGAGTGTGAAGTCTCCTGGGTTACTTTTGCTGGGCCGTGCCAAGAAGCTGCCATCGACTCCTCTTGTTAGCAGCAGGTTTTCTGCCTCCACCCCAGTGATGTTTGGATGAAACCATCTACAAGAAATTAAAAATAAAGAATGGTAATAAATAGAGTTTATTTATTAGAGGTTTTCAGAGTTAACTCACACAGAGCAATCTGACAGCTTGCAAACTGAGTTTTGCACCTAAATTAATAAAATTTCATTATTAGTTTCACATTGCAACTTTATATCTGGCAACTTTTTGTAAGCCTAAGAATTACACTTAGCCCCACTCTGACTGCCTGGATTAAAATGATATCAAAGGTACACAACATAAACACAGACCAGAAGTGGTATTTCCTTACTCCAGCAAAACACAGCACACAAAGAAACTGAAAGACAAACAGGAAAAATACCTAAAAATAAAACAAAACATCCAAAGTGACACTTGACAACATTGTGAAGGTTAAAAACTGAACAAAACCTCATGGTTTAGGGCACAGCTGAGGGGGTCAGGAAGGAACTCCCTGCGTGGACACCCCTCTGCTCTTCCTCCCAGGGATGTGGAGCCGGGGTCGGATCTGTCCTGTTTAAATACAACCCCAGAGGAATCTCCTATTGATCCTCACCACCCACAGCCTGCCCTCAATGACTATCCCAGAGCCCAGGCAGAGCTGGGGCTGGGCTGTGGCCAGCAGCTCCGTGTCCCCACCTCTGGCATTGACTTTGGAGACTTATTTGGAGCCACTCGGTGTCACCGCTGCCTCTGCTCTTATCTGGAATTTACCCATTTTTATTGCAGCCCTGAAGGAGTTCTGCATGAAAGGGCTTGGTGAGGATTTGAGAAGGTAAATTCATTGGGTGTGAGCACCCCAAGCTCAGCTCTGTCACCTTTGCACTTGGTAATTAAAAATCATCTTTAATTTTCAGAGTCAAATCCTCACTGTTGTGTGCTGAAAGAACCCAGCCTGCTCCTCTTTGTTCTCCTCTGTTTTTTTCCAAAGCACAACAAAATATATCCAAAAAACTCCAGAGTCAGGCAGATATATCCAGAAAAATGGAACAGCATTCCTGATCCTTCCTGATCCAGTCAGCATTTCAGGCTAAATTGCTAAATCGGCAAAATATGAGAGCACAGGTCTAAATTTAGGGTCATTATTTCAATTGTTGCAGCAATTCCTTCTCTACTGAAAAGCTGCCAATATTCTCACCAAAGCCTTCTCCAGAGCATTCTCTTGAGAAATGTTCTGGAGTTTTAGGATTCTAGAAAATCCAAATCTCTAGCAAGTCATTCAAATGGGAATTAGGATTCATTTCAGAAGGAAACTGTGTGAATCTTCTTGTGAATCTTTTTTTCCCCTAGTTAATAATATTCTACTTGCACCATGAAAATCGAGTGAATAGTCCCCATCTTTCACTGAAGAACACAGAAAATATCAAATTTATACACAGGACATGGAAAAAACCATTCAAAAATACTTCCAAATTATCACAGCAAATGGGAATGAACTAATGAATAATGTTACATTTATCTAATGATTATTCAAAGGTCAAGAAAAGTTCTCACAAAAGAAACTGCACAAGATCAGTACCTGGGATGAACTGAACATTATTAAATAACACATTTCAGCCCACAACAGGTTGTCTGGAGAAGGTGATCATATATTTACCACATTTCCACTCCCAAAATTTTACTTCCATTAGGAGAAAACAAAAGTAAAAAACCAAAAGGCAAAACAAACAAAAAAAAAATGTGCAGGAATAATTTGAACAGTTCACAAGCTTTTTAAATATGCACAGGATTCAAGAGAAACTTTAGTAAGTTTTGGAGTTTATAGAAAAAAATTGTCTAAACAGACAGAGGAGAAATTATTGGGATTGCTTCTCCAGATTTATTATATTGACATTCCATAAACTTCAACCAATGGAATATCTTCTGTATCCCACCCTGAACCTTAAGGAAGCAGCTGTACATGAGCTGTTACAGCAAAGGAAAAACAAGAATTTATGCACAGAGGCGACTACAAATAATCTGTTATTTAACCAGAAGAGCTTAAATACACAATAGATGGCTCAAAAATCCTACAGATGGTCCAAAATCTCTCTCCCACATCCACACAAAGATGCCAAAAGCCAAGTGCAGCAAAGCCAAGCTACACCTGGGAGGGTTTCTTGCACTTTATGTAACTCTGGCTCTGCTGGCACCTCGTCCTCCTGCTCCCTCAGCTCCGTATTTTTGGCTTTGAGTAGGAAGCTGCATTTGTCAGGCACCCCAAATAGCAGAATGGGGGTGTCAGGGATCCCTGCCAGCGGTTCCGGCCGCCAGGAGGATCCTCCTTGAAGTGCTGCCATCCCTTGTGCTCCCAACCTTGGGGCTGCAGCCCTTCCAAACTGGGAGGGGACAGCCAAGGGCCAGTGCTCAGCAGTGACACCCCCCCTGAGCCAGGACCTGCTCCCACAGCTCCTTTTATAGGGATGGAATGCATTTTGGGCTTTTTGTCCTCTTTTCCCTGCCCATGGCCGTGGCAGCAGGTGCAGAGCTGCCCCGGCCAAGGGCAGTAAATACAATCCCAGAAGTCACCCAAACCCACGCCCTCGGCAGAGCGGCTCCTCGCCATCCCTCCCGCAGCAATTCCCACTCAGGGCCTTGGAATACTCCGCTGCCAGCCCATAATGAGCTGACAGCAAGGTGGAAATGTTGGTAAGAAAGGAAGCAGTGAAACAGCCCCTTATAAAAGGGGCTCCAAACCAAGGGGGTATCAGCAAAGCAAGGAAACTTCTGATGGAAAAAAAAAAAATCCATGATGGAAAATCCACCCTTCCCACAATTATCCCTTTTTTGTAATCCAGCAGGATCTGTGCTCCCTAAGTCACACACTGCCAGCATTTCTCTCTTACCAAACCAAAAGAAAGAAATCAATACAATTTTCCATGCAGTGATTGGGGTTTTTAATCACCTTTGCAAGAGAAAAGGAGAGATGAAATCAGTTCTGTCTCAGCTGTCACAGCCACAGCACTGGGGATGTGCTGACGGGTACTTTAATTACTCCTATTTATAGGATCATCAGTTGATATTTCCCAGCTTTTTTCAGTCTCCCTCACAAGTTACAGTTTAGGGCTATGAGCAGAGTAACTGGATTATTTGTGGCAAGGAGAAAGTTCACAGTGCTGCCAAAAGGTAACTTGGAGCCTTGTTCCCAGTGTGAGCAGGGACATCCAGAGAACACAACATAGAATAAAAAGCCTCCATATGGTTCAAAAAACCCCAAATCCTACTACAAATAGCCATGGATTGAAACCAATTCACCCAGATTCACCATCCTGAGCAGGAGAAAAGAGAGGACAACTTATCCTTGAAGAAATTATAATTTAATAAGTATTATTTATAGAAGTGAATCAATTGAAATTGTGGCTGCCCCATCCCTGGAAGTGTCCAAGGTCAGGTTGGAGCAACCTGGGATAGTGGAAGGTGGAATGGGATGAGCTTTATGGTCCCTTCCAACCCAAACCATTCCATGAATCTCAGAATAGGTCTGTTAAAAAGGATAAATACGTTTATAGTCTTTTCTATAACAATAATTCCCCTAAATTCCAACATTTACCCAAACCTCTGAGGACCCAAAAGGACACGGGCTACCAAACATCAAAATCCATTAAGGACAATGAGAAGCTACAACAAAGAAATGGGTTTGGCTGTTTGTAGTCGTGGTCTAGCAGTGCCACAAGGGATTGAAATTAGAGAGAACGCTGATAAGTGATCAAGAACGCAGGTGCGGGGAGCTCGGGAACGCTGGTTTTGTAGCTGGGCCGGGTTGTAGGGTCGGTAAATCAGCGGTGCTGGCTCTCGATGGAACACGAACCCTGTGCCCCGGTACTGAGCAGGTCCCACTCACCAACAATTCATCCTTCGCGCTCCGTGGGGACATTGACGTGAGCCCCCCAAACCGGGGACACCGGGGCAGCTCCGGCCGCCAACGGGACTCGGAGATACTCGAAGCCTCCCGATCCCTGCAGCCCCGGGAGGCTCCCCTGGGAACGGGCGGGGAGCGGGACCCGGGAGCGGGGACATCCCCCGGGAACGAGCGGGGTGGGGGCTGCGGGAGGGGAACATCCCTCGGGAACAGAAGGGAGGGGGCTCCGGGAGCCGGGACATCCCCGCTGGAACGGGCGGGGTGGGCGCTGCCTGGGTGGCTCCCGGGGGTCCTGCCCGCCCGCAGGGAGCAGCCCCGTTCCCGCACCCCCGGGCGCGGAGGCGCCCCAGAAGCCGCGGCCCCTGCCCGCCGCCCTCCCCGCCGGCGCGGCCGCCGCTCCCGCCTCACCTCCGCGATGTCATCTTCCCCCGTGGCCCCGGCGGGTCGCGGTGCGCCGGCCCCCCCGCGCCGCCCGCCGCTCACATGGGGGTCCCGGCGGGGCCGCGGCCTTCGGGCGCTGCGGGGAGCGCGAACAACGGCGGCCTCGGGCCCGCGAGCGCGGCGCGGCCCGCCCCGCGTCACCGCCCGCGCCGTCATCGCCCCGCGCCGCGCCCCGCCCCGCGCCGCCGCTCCGCCCGGGGGGCTGCGGGACCCCCGGCACCGGAGCGCGGTGGCACCGGAGCCTCGCCCGCGTGCGGGGCAGGGCGCGGAGCCGGCCGAGATCCGAGCGGACGCGGGTTAAGCGGCGGTGACGCGGCGGGGCCGCTGTCCGGGCTGGGGGTCCCGCAGCCCCCGGAGCGGGCGCGGGGTCTGGTGTCCCCCTCGCCGGTGACCCGGGGCTGCCCCGGGCAGCCCGGACCGTCCCGGACTACGAGTCCCATGCTCCTCCGCGCGGCGCGCTGACGTCAGACGCCGCGCTGTCCTTAGCCCGCGCACCCGGATGTGAGTCCCTTTTGCTCCCCCGGAAGGTGAGGATGGCGGAGCTGCCGCCATCGGCTTCGGGCCCACCGCGCTCCATCCGCCGCCATCCGCCCGCCGGCGGCCCTGCTGCGGTCACAGGCGCGGCTCGGCAGCCTCGGGGAGCGGCGGAGGGGCCCGGATGGGCGCGGGGGTGGGGAGGAGCAGCAATGTCCCGGTCCGAGCGGGCCAGGCCGCAGCAGGATGCGGAGGCCGCGCCGGAGCCTCCCGGGAGCTGGGTTGGGGCTGGACGCTGGGGCAGGGCCCGGCAGCTCAGCGGTGCCGGGGCAGTCCCGAGCCGGGACAGAGGCGGCTGCAGGCTCGGGATGCGTTTGCGTGTCCTCGGGCTTCCCACCGAGGAGTCCTTAGATGAGTGTTGGAGCTGTTGTAACCAGCGTGCAGGAGCAGCTTAAGTTGCGTAGAGGCGCACAGGGAACAGGGCTAAGTCAGCTACGCCCGGAGGAGGTGGCTGACAGCTACTAGAAAGGTGTGAAGGATGGTTTGTTGTATTTTTATTTTCTGCGCTTTGTAACGAGCCCTAAACCCTGCTGTCCGTGGTCGCAGATGGCGGGCGAGAAGGCGCCGGAGAAGAAGCCAGCTGAGAAGAAGCCGGCCAAGAAGAAGGCAGGGGAGAAGAAGCCGGCGGAGCAGAAGCCAAGCCAGAAAGCAGCAGGGGACAAGAAGAAGAGGGTGAAGAAGTACCATGCCAGCCGCAACCCCGTCCTGGCCCGAGGCATCGGGAGGTATTCCCGCTCAGCCATGTACGCCAGGAAAGCCCTCTACAAGCGCAAGTACACGGCCCCAGAGACAAAGGTAGGGTGGTGAGCATTGCGGGGGGGATAATCGCATTTATCATGGTGCCTTTGGTTTGTAATGTGCTGAGTTTTCCTTGTTCTTTGCACACAGATAGAGAAGAAGAAGAAGGAGATGCCCCGTGCCACCATCACTAAGCCAGTGGGTGGAGATAAGAATGGAGGCAGCCGGGTGGTTAAAATCCGGAAGATGGTATGGAAAAGCACTGGGATGCTCGTGGTTTGCTGCAGGGGGCTTTAGGCTGGGTGGTGAGCCTCGTGCTTGGGGTGATGTAGGGGCCTCAGCCTGTGCTGTGCTTTCTGTGAGTACAGACCCTGCGTTCGTGGGAGGTGGTGGGAATTCAGGTGGGAATTCTCTGTCCCGTGTGTTGCTGTGCTGAGGTGGAAGCACACACAAATACAGAGCTGGAGATACTAAATATCCCAGAATACTCATTGTGTGTTCCCAAGTCCATCTGCAGCAGAACCCCTTTAGAAAGCTGAACTTCAGGGAAACAGGGAGACCCTTTTTGAGGAGTTGCTGTGCTGTGAGACACACAGGTGGTACAAGGTGTTTGTCCTGTGTTCCCAGCCCAGGTACTACCCCACGGAGGACGTTCCCCGGAAGCTGCTGAGCCATGGCAAGAAGCCCTTCTGCGAGCACAAGCGGCGCCTGCGGGCGTCCATCACCCCCGGCACGGTGCTGATCCTGCTCACCGGCCGGCACCGCGGCAAGGTGGGTGCTGCTCCTGCTCCCAGGGGTCTGGCAGCCTTTCAGACACCCTGAATCTCCCACCTGATACTGCCTGACCCTGCTGGGTGTAAATCTGTGACTTGTGTCTGGGTGTTTTCCTTGTCCAGCCTTTAGGGGAGGTAAAGGTGAAATGTTTGTAAATTAGGATTGTTCTGAGCAGAGCTGGAAGTAAAACAGGCTCAGCCTGTTGCTTGGACACAATGCAGAGAGTTTAGCTGCAGAGAAAGGCAGTGCCTGTTTCTGTTGTTGCTCCTACAAAGACAAAACTTTACTTACAACAGTTACTGCAAAGGAAAAATTAGAGTTTGATTCTTAATCTAATTATCAGGGTATAATGGATTATTACATTGGGTTCTTCATCCTCAGGATGGTCACCAGCACAACTGGTATACTTTATTTTCTTGAATTCTCTGTTTTTGATGTTCATGGTTCCATAAAGAATGCTGTCAGAGAAGGAAACCTTGATCAGAAGGAACAAAACACAACTGGGGAATGGCTCTGACTGTGTGAAGTTACAGAGTCCTTGTGGTGTTTATCCAGTTCCTGTCTGTAACTCACACAAAGGATTTGGGTGCTGGGATGGCTGTTGCCATCCTGTGAGATGGGGGAAGAGTAAAACTGGAGTAATTGGCTTTGCTCAGCCTTGAGAGAAAAAGCTCATGAAGAGTCACACTTGGCTGGAGAGGAAGCACCTGGAAGTGCTGGAGCTTGGATCACAAGGTGGCAGCTCCTCAGGTGGCACAGCTGACCCACACCTGGAGCACTGTCAGTGCTTGTACCAGTAACAGAGGCACAATCCCAGTTTGGCTGTGGTATGGGAGCACTGGGACCTGAGGATTGATGTCCCATCTGATTTCTTTACAGCGTGTTGTGTTCCTGAAGCAGCTTGATACTGGCCTTCTGCTTGTTACAGGTAAAAAATTTATTTAAACATGGTATATTTGTTCTGGGGGTTCTTTGGGTCTTTTAAGTTCAAGTTTGTCTCTGGGGTCAGTAGCACAATGGATCTGCATGTCTTTGGTTTGGCACATCAGTGGGGGATCACATTTTGTGGTGGAGTCACCACTCCTGGGGGTGTCCAAGGAACAGCTGGATGTGGCACTCAGTGCTCTGCTGTAGTTGACAAGGTGGTGATCTGTTAAAAGTTGGACTTGATGATCTTGGGGATCTTTTCCAACCTTAAAGATTGTGCCATTTGTGACTTTGCAGGGAGGTGGAGGGAAGATAATTATGCTTCAGGATCTAACTACCTGGAAGAGCTCAGAAAGGAGATTTTTGTATTTCTAGGGGGCTTTGACTGTTGAGATTTTAGCTGTCAGCATCTCTGAAGGAGCTGGTCATCACATTGACTACAAAAATTCAGCTTCAAGGCAGTGGTTTTCCGCAGAAAAGCTGATCGTGTTCTCTCTTGTCTTCTCTGCCTTCAGGCCCCCTGGCTGTCAACCGTGTGCCTCTGCGCAGGGCCCACCAGAAATTTGTTATTGCCACATCCACAAAGGTGGATCTCACTGGGGTGAAAATTCCCAAGCATCTCACGGATTCCTACTTCAAGAAGAAGAGGCTGAGGAAGCCCAAGCACCAGGAAGGAGAGATCTTTGACACTGAGAAAGAAGTAAGGGACAGGGTGGTTCCTTCTTTCTTGATGCTCCAGGTTGGGCTGGAAAGGGGGAATTAGCAGGAAAAAAAAAAAGGTGATATTAAGTGGTCATTAATAAAGTGAGGTGATGCCATTAAAATGAGGTAGCCCCCCTTTTAAATTTGGGGGTTTTTCTCAGAGGAGAAGGAGTTATTATTCTAGTTAAGAGTCTTTTTTGACCAAGAAATTCCAGTTAAATGTCCTTTTGACCATTGTGTTGGCTCCAAGGAACGCTTCAGTGCTCCACCACCTTCCCGTTATCAAGAACAAATGGGGGAAAGATTTCTTTAAAATCCCAAAACTCGGGGTTTGCCCTGAATTTCCTCTCTCTAAAGGATCCCAGTTGCTCCCAGGATTTAATGTTGTTCTCTGTGCTTTGCAGAAATATGAGCTGACGGAGCAGCGTAAGACAGACCAGAAGGCCGTGGATTCCCAGATCCTGGCACGGATCAAGAAGGTGCCTCAGCTCCGGGGGTACCTGCGCTCCACATTCTCTCTCTCAAATGGAGTTTATCCTCACAAATTGGTGTTCTGAACCTTCTGCAAGCACCACATTAAACTCCAAGGAAAAAAAAGCAAGGATTTGTGGTGTGTTCATTGCAGTGTGCAACAGCAGGTGTTGCACGGCTCTGGCGGTGCTTGTTGCTCTGAGGGGCTGCAGGTAGTGACCAGAACTTGGAGACGTTTGGGGTGTAGGAATTTCGGCTGTTGTAGTTTTTTGGTGGTTGTTGGATTTCTTTTACTATTTAACATAAATGGAAATTCAGTTTTCTTAACTCTGAACGAGCGGGGAAGGGATCCTGAACAGATTTTGCTTTGGGAATAGTAGCTAATGCTGGACACAGTGCAGGATAAAATCAAGACAAAATACATCTGTGCTGAACTTCAGCTAATAAATAACTTCTTAGAGGTATTTCAGGAGCTATGCTTTGATTTTGAAGTGGAAATGCTGGGAATGCTCCACAGTTTAGCAGAATAGAAGTGTCTGAAAGTGAGTGGAGAAGGTTAGTGCTGTGTTTAACGCAGCAGAAATCAATGCTCTTACACAAAGCAGGGATGTACAGTTCACCAAGTCTGGCACTCTGGAGCTCTTCCTTAGCCAGACTTCTGCAGGATTCCAGGTTTATGTAACTGCACCATCTGTCTGCCCAGTAATTCTGAGCTGAGGTAGCCAGCAGGGTTAGACTTGATGAGAAATAGAGATTTCAACAAATTCATCCAAGCTCCATGAAAACAGGATGAGAAAGAGAGCAATGCAGCCCTCCCCGAGGTGGAAGCCATGTTTAGTGGGAAAGAGGAATTTGGCTTGGAGTGCTCCAGAGGCAGTGAAAGAACTTGGACACCTCTGGAATACTTGGTTTGCACCAAAGGGTTGCAGTCTGGTGCTGGTGGGTGTTAAAGTGTCTGAAGTGAAAGCACTGGGCACTTCCACCATCTTCCTGTTGCAAATTGCCAGGCTGGGAGAGCTGAGGCTGAGGGGTGTCATCCTGCAGAAGGGATGCAGGATGAGGGACTCCAGGGAGACCTTGAAGCCTTTTGCAGTGTTCAGAGAAGCTCCAGGAGAGCTGGAAAGGCATTTGGGAAAAGGCCTGGAGTGACAGGACATTGGGAATGGTTTTCCTCTGCCAGAGTCAGGGTTAGATGGGATACTGGGAAGGAATTGTTACCTGTGAGGGTGCTGAGGCCCTGGCACAGGGAGCCCAGAGGATCCCTGTGGCTCTCCCTGGATCCCTGAAAGTGTCCAAGGCCAGGTTGGACGGGTCTTGGAGCACCCTGGGATGGTGCAAGTGACAGGGGTTGGGGACAGGATGAACTGTAAGGTCCCTTCCAAGCCAAAGCAGCCTGGAATTCTCTCTGAAGTGTCAGTGAGGCTCAGCAGAGGGAGGCAGTGAGCTGGCTGTGCCCTGTGCCCAGTTCCTGGCCTGGCTGCGAGGAGTCTCTTGCTCAGTGCTGTGTTCTGCCCTGTTCTTTATTTTCTGATGTTGGAAGTTTGTCTGTTATTGGTTCCATCTTGTCCTGTGTGTGCTTTGCTGCATAATGGGATTAGTCAGAGGTTTTTAAGTTAAAGGGAGTTTTTCCTACAATTCTGGGAATGGCCTGTTGATGTAAATCAGGTCCCAAAAGATACAGAAGGGTTGTAGACATCTCCCTGCTCCTCCTAAGGTAGGTCTAAGAAAAGCCTTAACCAAATATGCTTAGAAAGTTCATTTAAATTAAAAATTGTGTGTGGGAACAACAAAATGGGGAAATCCCCATCCAGCAAGGAGAATCAGAAGAGTTCGTGTGAGCACATGTTATTGTAAATTCAGTCACACCCTTGTGCTCTTGAGGGAAAACTGCAGGACATATTAATGCTCCAGTCATTCCCTTCCCTGGGGGAGTGGGGAAGTTGCAGTAACAAAACAGCCCCAAAACCAGTTGGGTGTGGAGATCCTATGGTGTTCTCTGGAATTCCTGGTTTCCCTGACACATTCCTGCTTTGTGGATCAGGAGACACCTGGAAGAACCATTAACCTTATTTGCTGGGAGGGGAGGCTTTGTCTGCCAGTGTGCTGTCAGGAAGTGATTTGGAAATGGGAGTTGGTTATCAACAGCTGCTGGTCTGGAGCAGTGCTGCCATTGCCCTGTTCCTGTCACCTGTGTGATGAGGTGGTGACAGTAACACGCCCTGCAAGGTGGGGAGGAAGGGCGGGAGGAATCTCTGCTCCTGTCAATGGCTGAGCTGAGTCACTGGCCCAGCTGGATGCCAGTGTCACACCAAGAGATGTGGGAACAGGAGAAATTGGAACACCAAATCCTGCCTTCCCGAGGCTGAGCAGCTCCTCAGGCTTTGCTGCAGGAAATGGAGATGGCAAACCCCTCCTACTCCAAAAGGAGAGGCAGCCAGTGATCAGCTGTAATGTGTCTGTCTCCAACCTCCCAAATATTTCCCCTAAATTCTGTGCAATCTGCCTTCTTTGAAAAACTGCAGGGTGAGGGATGGAAAACAGGAAAAACGAGGCCTGTGCAGGTGACCAGCACAGAGGGATTTTTTAAATCCAGATAATGCTGGCCCCTACCTGAGCACAAACTTGCAGCACATAAAGAGCCTTTGTGTGTGTTCTGGCTGTCCCCAGCATTTCCCATTCCATGTGAACAGTTCTGCAGCTGGGCTCGCTGAGTCACTGCTTTTTCCTGGGCAGCCCCCACAGAAGAAGCCAGAGACATCCAAAGCCTCCATCACCCAATGAAAAGTGCTGGAGATGTGCAGCTCCAAAAATAGTGACAGCCTCAACCACAGCAGCACTTCATTAGCATCAAATGTGCTCTTTGCTTCAGCTGCCTAATAAAGTGATATGTAATTATAATAAAGCATCCTTTGGAGAGGAAAGAGAGAGGGATGTTGGCTTTCCCAGGGAATTGATAATAAGATGTGATGCCTTGTTATCTCCAGGCACCAATTTTTACCTGTCAGCTGTGCAGTGGCCTGGTGGCTGCAGCTCCAGCCCAGTGAGGCTCTGTCCAGCTGCCACAGAGGGCAGTGGGCTCAGGGAGCAGCCACTGCCTTTGCCTCTGGAATGAGAATCCTGCTGGGACCAGGATCCTCAGGAGAAACTGAGGCTGATCTGCAAGACAAAGACAAAGTGCTTTCCAGTGCCAGGTTTGTAGAGGACAGTTACCTGTGGCATTTCAGCTGTGACACTCTTGCATGTAACCTTAATTAAGAGAGGATGCTCTGGCTGGAGTGTGAAGTTGCTTTTATGGGACTCCCACACCTTTTGGGCCAAGTGGTGAGGAAAATTTGCCAAATTCCCAGATGTCTAGGGGCTGGCTGCTCAGTTCATCTGTGCTGTAGGATGTGCCTTGTCATGAAGGAGAGGCTGAACCACTTTTCTCCCAGCCTATTTCCACCTGATCCCTGCCCTCCCTTTCCTCAGAGTTCAGAACTGTTGCCAATAAATTCAGTATGGATGTCTCCACAAGCTCAATAAATAATCAAGCAAATGCCAATCCTGTGGATACACCATAAAGAGCCTTGCTCCTGTCCTGGTTTGGGAAGAGGAACTGAGGTTCCCAGCCACTATTCACCTGTTAATTGGATTTCTCCAGTTCTCCTACATTGCAGTCTGCACTGAGCACTTGACAACTCATTGCTTAAGCAATTAGAGCAATTAAATCCTTATTTTTATAAGGATCTTATTCATAATAATCCTTGTTATGTTTTGCTCTGGATGCCACTGGTTGAGCGAAGTCCGGCAGTGCCTGAGTCACTGCAGAGGGTGGGGCTGGGGTGGTTGCATGTGGAATTTGACATGGGTGCCATGCAGCAGCCAGGATATTCATCTTTATTTAGTTACTTTTTAATTATTTGTTTGTTGTTTGGGGTGTTTGGATCAGAGCAGTCTTAACCCTCTCCCAGCTATCAGTCAAAACCCCCATTTTTGGCAGCCGGCTGGCTTTTTTTTTGCTCACTTTATTTTTCCCCATTATTTCAGTGTTTATCTCAGAGGAAATGACTTTGAATGATGGATTGCACACAGAGCCAGCAGCTTCTCTGACCTAAGCATGGTCCACACTCCATCAGACATAAACACTTATTAGTTGTAATAGTGATGAGGAGAGAGGAAGCACAGTAGTCAAAATAGGACTTGAGATGAAAGAAATTCAATGGTTTTTCCTCAGCAATATTGATTTTCTGTGTGATCCTGAGCAAGTCACTTATTTTCAGAGAGGTCTGTGCTCACATACTGCAGAAAGCAGAAATACTTTCTCATGTCTGGTCTTAAGAAGTGTTTTAACTTCAGAAAATGGAAAAATTGTTTCCATTTTCTGAAGTACATAAAAGAATAAGCAGTCTCTGCTTGGCTGACACTGAGAGGGAACCTGATCCATTAATCTGATCATCTCCTATGAGATCATATCAACATTTCAGACTAAAAAGTACAAAAGTTGTGCTGTGTTGAAGACTGGCACAGGTAGCACAAAGAATAAATGTTCTCATATTCCTATTTATCAGTTTTAATGTCATTTTTTGCAGAATTTAGGCTGTTTTATTTGTACAGGGCAGAAGAGCTCAAAGATTCAGAAACTCTGGAGCCACTGGGTGTTTCTTCAGTTGCCCAATGAGCAGTTCCTGGTACTTTGCCTGCAGATTGGTTTTAATGATGATCATAACCAGCTTCTCACATTTTACATCTGCTGAGCACTTTGGCCTTGTGACACCCAGCACAGGTCAAAAACTGCCATGAGAACACCAAGAAACCACACAAAGGTAAAATGATTTCTCCAATCCATTGGAACAAGTCTGTAGGATGCAGAGAGCCAACCCAAGGAATGCCCTTAAATCTCATGGAGAAAATAAAGTTTAAACCAGAAGCAGTTTCATCTTCATCTATTTTGTCAGGCCTAATGGATGTAGAGGTTTTCCACTGGCCTGACAGATGCCTTAGGATGTAACTTTTAAAATTAAGGCTTTCAAGTATCACCATGTGCTGTACATGTGCCTAGTGTTCAAAATGGCCATTTGGACAAGAGGAAAAAAAGCCAAGATAAAAATGTACAAAAGCAGCCCTTGGTTCACAAGGGAGGAAGTGCATTTTTCAGAATAGGGCCCTAAAAAGAGTGAAGCACCCTCAAAATGATGGCACCATTCAAATTTCTGCTGAGAGTGTCCTGCTGAGCTGAAAGGAAAATCTCTTTTGTGCAATTTCATAGAAATTGGTGAGGAACCAGAATTCTTCCTTCAAGAAAACACAAAAAACCTGAACAAATGTCCCTGTGGAATCAGGGGACTGAAAGTAACTCCTGCTCAGAGGAGAGGACCATGGCAGAGTTCCTGTGCACTGAACAGCACCCACCTGGCTTCCCTGGGGCCTGACAAGGTGCAAAAAGACCACTGAAAACCTGGAGCTTTGTGTTTGTGGAAGAGAAAAAGCCAAACATGCATGAGAGAAAGGAAAACTGCCTTTTGAGGCTGCTGATGCAAGAGAAATTTCAAGAGGGTTGGGGTTTTTTTGTTCAAATCCTGGCTTTGGTCAAAGCACTAAGCATAAAAATGTGTGGTTTATTTAATCCAGCACTCCAGGAAAGACTTGCCTGCTTTGTAATTAAACAGAACTTCATCAAGGCAATGTCTCACATCTTTCTGTAACTGCCTTCTAACACAGACAACCCATTAATCCCCAAACTGCCTGACAGCTTGAATAAAAAACAGAATTAAAATAATCCAAATAGCAGCACAAATTGTGTGGTTTGGGCTCCCTTGAAATAAGTGCTGATTTCACAAGTGCCTGAGAAGGGTGTCCCAGTGTGAGCCAGGCAGTGCAGCTGCTCCTGGGGATTTATAATTCTCATTAGAATTTCTATCACTCTTCCCATCCTGTCATCCTGAGCTTCAACTTTTCATGTCATTCAATTGCCACCACCCCAAGCCTGGGCAGACTGGATAATCAAGTCTAAAAAATGGCTTTTTGATGTGTTTGTCAGGCCCAATCAAGAGCCACATGATAACAGAATGGAGCCCAGCACACAAAATGTGGTCCCTGTGCTGCAGGAGGAGGGCTGGGCTGATGTCACCTGTCTGGGAAATGAGAATCTCGTGAAAGGGGTGATGCTGGTGGCTTTGGGTGATTGACAGCACTGCTCTGGTTCTTCTGTTGATTAATGGATTGTTTGTGGGGTTATTTTAGTTGAAGTTTAGTTCTTTCTGGTTCTCTGTAGGATCCTTGTGATGTTCTTTTTAAAGAAGCACTGTGCTGTTGTTAAGCATAAAGCGAAGTTTATAAAACAATTCCCATTCCCTGTGAGGACCAGGATTTTATAAGCACAGGACATTCCACTGCAGCACCACAAACTCACCTCTACCACACCACAAAGAAAGAAACTCTCCTGTAGCAGCATGAAAAGATTTTCAACCACCCGGGCTTCACCCAGGGGCCAGTCCAGCCTAAATGTGGAATGATGAATTATTTGGCCTTTCCTGGTTTGTGCCATCTGGCTGGAATGAAAATAGGGGAAAATAGGTGAGTGATAGAGAGCATAAGAGGACTGCACCTCTCACATAAATCAGCAGCATCCCAAACCATAGCACACATCTCCAGCCTCTTCTGTTTGTTTCCCTCATATTTATATCCTGTCAACTTGTTCACTCCCTGGGACTTTATTGTATAATAGTTATTACTCTTGTTTTAAAAGCAGATTCTTGTCTGGAAATAGAGGAAAGAGACACTGCAAAGAACAAGAGAAATGCTGCAAGAAAGAAAGGAAAGGGAGGAAGGCTCCATGGGAAGAGCACCTTTGGAGATGGGGGCACTTACAGCTGCAAGACAGCACCACACAGAGAGCAAAATTGTTCTTCCCAGAGGAAAACCATTCCACTTATTCCACTTTGCACAGCTTGCCTTCAGCTCTCAATTAGTGGCTTTCAGTTTTAGCTTTGTTTTGAATGCCTGTCACCACTGAAGAGAAAATCAGCACAGACTAACATTTGCTCAGGCCAGGGATTCACTGCCCTGCCTTCCTTTGCCAGGAAAAGGGGTTGGTAGTGCTGCAATGCCAGTGCAAACCTGCTAATTAGGAATTCACACTCTTGGATCTGATTTAGGAATTGCAAGTAAAAGACAGAGATGATGACAGTTCAAGAACCACCTCTTTTAAAATCCTCATTTAAAATCCTGTTTTCCCTCTTTGCTTTGGTGTCCTGTTGGTTCAGACTCTCCACTATCCCAGGTTTCTCCAAGCCCTCTCCAAGCTGGCCCTGGACAAGGAAACTGTCCCAGTATGTATTTTTCCTCCTGGAATGTTACATTGCAAATGTCAATATTTCAGCTTTTTATTCTGATTAGGACTGAACATTGTTCATAAATATTGTGTGAAGCTCTGCCCAGATCCCAGCTTTGACCAATGTGTGCATGGAGCTGTCTGGGTGGGGAGACAGAACTTTTCCAGGGATATCAGTTCTGGGATTTGGCCATTACAGCTCTTGTTCAAGGTGAGGTAACATGAACTTCCCCTGTGTTTGAACCAATCCCTGTCTGAGGGAATCCCTCAAACACAGGGATTGCAGGATCAGTATTTCAACCAACTCACTTGGGAAATTAGGGGAAATTCCTGAAATACAAACATGGACACTCAAAATATTTCTTGATAGGCTAAGAGAAAACCAGCTTATGACACATTCTTTCCAAGGGTTTTAAATAAAACTTTAAGTAAAATATGGGGTAAATATGAAGCCAGAGATGCCACCTTGTCACGTTTATATGTTTACAATATTGAGCAGAATATTGTACAAGATTCTTCTTTTTCCATTTATTTATCCCTTGTGTTACTGCACCAGTTTTCAGAAAGGTTGAATTTTAAAACAGCACAGAATAGCTGTATTTAAACCTACCTATTTTTGGATAGTAATAATGAGTCTTCTGAGACATTCAAGATTCAAAAATTCAGGACAACCACTCAGGGATCTGCTCAGCTCCCAGCTACTCTTCCTCACTGATAGGCAGCATTTAGGTACTTCCAGAAAAGGTTACTTGAGTAAGAAAATGAGACCTGAAATTTGGGAGAGCACTGTTAAATGGCAGCACCTCAAAGGAGCAGGAGATCCCAAAGAAAAGACCAGGCTTCCAACTTTCTAAGTTTGAAAGGACAGGGATGATTTAGTGCAGAGATGGTGGGGAGGAACTCTGCTCACAGCCCTCATGGGTGAAGACAACAGGAGAGGGAGAAAATAAACTGTTCTCTGTGTCTGCAACAGCTGGAAAAGGAAATGGAAAGGGTTAAATTGCACTAGTAATGGATTAGGAAACTCCCTAAAGGTAAAGACAATTCAACAGTGGAAGAGACTGATCAGAGCAGCTGTGGCTGCCCCATCCCTGGAAGTGTCCAAGGCCAGGTTGGACAGGGCTTGGAGCCACCTGGGATGGTGGAAGGTGTCCCTGCCCATGGCAGGGGTGGAATGGGATGGGCTTTGAGGTCCCTTCTAACCCAAACCATTCCAGGATTCCCAGACTCTCTGATTCCATAATTTACATTTGTTTCCTGTCCAATTTAAGTAAGGCCATGTTTGCAAGGTAGTGATTCATGCTCTTGTTTCCTATAACCCTTACTCATTTTAACAAAAATATCTATTTGTTCTTCCTCCCTCAAGCCCACCGTGCAATCTTCAGCAATTACTGCTCTTCTAAATGAGAAAAATGTGAATATTTCCATTTGCAATTAAAATACATTTCTGAGGTTTGGAATTATTTTATTTCACTGTCTATTTTCTTCCTTCTCCTCTGCCAAACACTGATTTTTTTTTCTACTTCAGTCCTTTCTACGTTTTACTTGGAGAAACTGTATTTTTTAATCCCAGATAATGTGCCAAGAAATGCCAGTATTCCTTGGGTAGTGGCCTTATTAATGATGGCATTTGGGCTCCCTAAATAACAAGTACCAGGCAGAGGAGCCAGGATTCAGGGTCTGTAAATCTGGTTAGTGCAGACCACATAAAAATAGCAGCTTGTTTTTCTTTTTCACACATTTCTTAGAGCCACAATGGTCACTGAAAGTGTCATTTCTAAATGAACAGAAAGATACACAGCAAAGCCTTGGGATTAAAAGAGTTCTCTCCACACATAATAGCTGTTAATGTAAAATTAAACTGAAGGGTGAGACAATGCTGCTTTAAATCCCATTATATAATAGGCAAATTCCAAGCAGGAATAGGGAATTTCCATTTGCAGGAGTGAATTTTTGCCCCAGCCCATGAGCATCTTCTGCTAAATCTCAGTATCTGCGATGTCCAGAGAAGCACAAGGACACAGGAGACCTGCACAGGAAGGAGCTGATCTCCAAAATTCTGCCACCAGAGGCAGAGGCAACCACAGCAGATCAAAGAACACTCAACATCTGCTCCAAAATAATGGGAAAAAAATTGCAAAATAATGGAAGCAAAATAGTGGTTTTCTGTAGGAGCCTATTTACAAGTTGAGGGTTTTATTCCTTCAGCTTGATGATCTGTGTCACAAAGTTATTCTGGTCTATTTTTTAAGTCATCCCATAAAGTAGTCCAAGACTTCTTTGTAGTTGCTGCTGTACCCCTCTGACTGCACACTGAAGCTGACATTTGCTGGTGACAGGCAGAACACAAATACTGTCTTTTTTTCATTCCATTACACAACACCTTCTGCAGCAGATTCCAGGCGAACTGCATGGGGTTTGCTGCATCCAGTCCAGCCCCAGTGCTGAAAATCCCATGTAGAAAGCCACATCAGCATTCCATGTAATTTATAGATTGTACAACACACTCTTAATTCCTGAATGGCAGGCACTTCAAATAATTTAGGAAATAACATTTAGCAGTAATTATGTTATTTACCTGCAGTGAGGCAGGACAGGGTACATATCTCAGTTTTATTCCGTTGTTTTCATTCAATAACTGCTTTTTACCTTGGAATTGTCAAGTCAATAGAATTCAGAAGAACTTCAAATAAGCAAATCAATAACTATAAAATGGTGAATATCCCTTCTGTTCAGCTTGGGAAGGCTGCACAATGTGCAGGTCAGAGCCAAGGGGGGCTGTTTTCACTGGAGGCAGCTCAGGTTACTTCCCACAGGAACCCACATGGATCAGGATCCTTCCTGGGATAAACTGTCCCCAGCCCCCAGACAAAGGACAAAGCACAGCCCCTGCCAGGGAATAATGCGGCCACACACTTCATTCAGTGCCTCACCTGCTGTGGAAGCTTCCAGAGCCTCTCCTGGCTCTGAGTCAGCTCCTAATTTCTGTAAAAGGCCTTGGCTTGCATCCCAAGGCGGAGGATTGAATCCACAGCCACATCAAACACGGATTCTCCATCTGCGATTTGCTGTGGCAGCCACATTCCTCTGGGATAAAGCAGCCCAGGAGGCCTTGGAAAGAGCTGTAGACAAAGCATTTGCAGCCTGGGTGACCCAGCCTGTGAAACATCCCTCTGGAGAACAAGTACATCCAAACCTCTAGGAAACACCGCAAACCCCTTCTGCTGATGTCCTTCACCTTGCTTGTGAAGGGAACATCCCACTTGACTCCCAGCTCTGCTCTGTGTGTTGATTTTGTGGAAGATACTCAACTAGCACCATGATAGTACCACAAGATCTAAAGACGGAATGATTTTTTGGTACTCCCACTAAAATGCACACACACTTTGTGTTTCTCTCCCTCTGTTCCTTTCACGTGTGGATGAATGAAAATAATGTCAAACTCCCACTCTGGGAACAAAACAACAACAATAACACCCGTGGCTGTCTCCCCATGAAATGTTGTGACTAATCCAACCCCAGGAGTTTTTCCCTTGCTCTGAGGAACCTTCGGGAGCCTGGCTTATCTCCCCTGCCAGAACTCTGCTGCCATGTCCCACCTGCCATAAAATCTTCCAGTCTCAGCATTCCCTCTCTTCTGACTCCTCCCAGGGCTCCCACGGGAGGATCAGGGTCTGTCTGCAGCCGTTGTTCTCTCTGTCACGTCTTGACCAAAAAAACCAGATGCCCATGAAGCTTCTCCCTCATAAAAATTTTTGAAAGCAGCTCTGCACACTCTCCCTGATCAAAAATTACTGCTGCACAGAGGCAAATAATATCTATTTCTAGCATAAACCAAGCCTGGAGACTCTTCTGCTCTCCAGCACAATGAATAGTAGGGGTGTCCTACCAAACAGTGCACAGAGCTATCACACAGATCTCTAAATTACTTCTTGTTTGAACTTACCTGAACCCTGTGTCAACTGAACTGGACTCAAAAACAAGCTACACAATGGTGTGAGTGCTCACACTGCTGAATCAGTGCTACAAAAGTGCTTTGCATGGGTACTATGTTGAGTGGTCATCCATTACATGGAAAAAATGTGGTTTTTCCCAAGATTTAATAGGATATAAAGCACTGGTGGTAGATCTCGTTTTACTCCAGCTCTGAATAAGCTTTTCATGCAATAGCATAGCACATTTGTTCTAATGCACTAATATGTTAAATAATTTAATCTGATCAAACAGGTAAATAAATGCATAGAGCCCTATCTCTGTTCAGCTGTGCACAGTCACTGTTCCATGAAAAGCAGACACTTGCAATGGGAATCCCCACAGCAATCATCCACTAAAACTATTTAACATTTATCACCACCTCTCTCTCATTAACATGATTTGTCTCAGCAGCACGTCCTTTGCTGAACATCCAGGTACAGCTGCCTCTGACACTTTGTGCCTCTGAACGGGCTCAGGGCAAGGTCTGAGGGAACTGAGGGTGAAATTGGGTTGAGAAAGAAGAATCAGTTTTCCTCTGGATCCCCTTTTTTCCACACATACTGAGGTGTTGCAACCCTTTTGCTTTACATCCTCTGGAATCCATAAACACAGAGGTGCAGATTTGAAGGGACGTACCTGCTTGCTCATGAGCTCTTTGGGAAAAGCTCCTTGAGAGGTGACAGGATTCCTGAGATGGTGACAGATGGGGTCAAGGGGAAGAGAGAAAGGGAAATAATTCTGGGAAGGGACGGACAAAATAGGGGTGAGCAGGGGCATGGAAGAGGAGAAACAACCATGAGGGAGAACCAAGAGGGACCAGCTCTGGAGGGAAATGAGGAGTTTCAGAGGGGCCCAGTAAGTGAATCTAAGAGGGTTGAGAGGGAAACTGAGGAGAATACCACTGAGGGAACAGCTCTCGGTGGAGGGACGTGAAGGGCTGAGGGAGCCGCCATTGCCTGAGGGTGAGACCCCGGGGCAGTGCCAGGGGAGTGAGGTGAGGCCCTGAGGGGAGCAATCCCTGAGGGACAAGCGAGGGGCTGAGGGGAGCAATCCCTGAGGGACGAGAGAGGGGCTGAGGGGAGCAATCCCTGAGGGACGAGCGAGGGGCTGAGGGGAGCAATCCCTCAGGGATGAGCGAGGGGCTGAGGGGAGCGCCCCGCGGTGCGGGTGAGACGCTGAGGGGAGCGCACCCGGTACGGTTTATGGGCTCCCCGCTGTGCGGACGATCCGCTCTCCCTGGCGCGGGTGAGGCGCGACACGAACGGGGTGAAGCTGTGAGTGGAGCGCTCCCGGAGAGGGTGCAGGGGCGCGTCCGGTGCACCGGACCCGCTCTTCCCGGCGCGATTGCCACCCTCCCCGCGGTGCGGGCGAGGCGCCGTGTCCAGTGCGGGTGGAGCACTAAGTGGAGCACACGCAGCGCGGGTGAGGCGCTGCCGGCAACGCCGCCGATGCGGGCGGAGCGGCAAGAGCGGCCGGGGGGCGGAGCTCCGGGGCTGGGGGCGTGTCCCGGCGCTCAGGGCGGCGCCGCGGGGCGCGTGGGGCGCGTGGGGCGGAGTCCCGCGGGCTGGGAGGGGGCCGGGTGTATTGTTCCCCGCGCGGTGCATGCCGGGCACGCCTCAGCCCCCAACATGGCGTCGCGCTGTCAGCGGTGTGTGTGAGGCGGGTGCGGGACGCGGGGCTGCGGGCGGGCACGGCGGCTCCCGGAGCTCCCCGGAGCGCCGCCGCCGCGGTGGCAACGCGCCGCTCCTCGCTGCTGCCCGCCGCGCCCCGGCTGTCCGGTGTCCAGGCCGCTGGGGACGCGCCTGCCCCCGCCCTGCCCCCGCCATGGGCGGGTAGCGGGACCCGCCTCGCCTCAGCCCTGCGGAGCCCCCCCGCCCTCCGCGCCATGGGGTCCCCGGCGGCCGCTTCGGCGGCCGCGGCCACCGACTCGGCGCAGTGGCTGTCGGTGAAGGAGGAGACCATCTTCCTGCACGACGGGCTGATCCGGGTCACCGACCTGGCTGAGCTGCCCAGCGAGATCATTGGGGTGGCCGAGCCCGGCGACACCGAGCTGGAGGTGAGGCGGCCCCCGAGCTGAGAGGAGGGACGGGGCAGGGCCGGGGGGTGAAGGGGAGGATGCCCTCGGCAGAGGGGCACGGTGGCAGCGGAGGCCTGAGGCGAGGAGGACGGGGGGATGGGAGATGGGGGTGCAGGGAGGATGACTAGGGGAGGATGGGGGGCCGGCATGGAGGATGCTGCGTGCGGATGCCGGGTGAGGGATCCGGAGTCCGGAGCCAGCCGGTGTCGAGGCGTTCTGCTTGTCTTGAGTCAATCCGATTTATTTCAGATAATAATGAAAGTGGAGCTGGGCAGGAGGATGGTGAGGTGCTGATGTAAATGGAGGGTGAAGTATTGGTGCGTCCTCCTTGTTTTGAATCCTTTAGGTTTGGAAATCAGAGCCACACTCGCGGATTTCAGCGTGGCCTTTGGCCCCTTTATTTTTATTGAAGGTTTTGTGTTTTCTTGCTGTTACTTTTAGATGGTTTGTAATTCATCAGCCTTACAACGACATGCTCAGGGGTGCCCGGGTGTTTTATTCAGCTGTTGACAGTGATCGTTATTAAGGAGCCAGGAGGGCAGCCCGGATTTTCATCCCAGCTTTTTACCTTCCCAGAACTGCCCCTGGTGTTTGTTGGCTGCAGGCAGGCGGTGCAGCTGTTTTATCTTAGGAGGAGCCGCCGAAGGACTGAATGTCACGGATTATAGGTTGCATCTATTTGGTAGACTGCATTATTTTTTCCCCCCCTGTGTGCCTCCCTTCTCCTCTTTCACCCCACCCTCCTCCCCGGCAGTGTGGCTCGCAATGACACAGGGGCTTTGTCACCGGAGCTGAGCGGTGGGAGAGCACAGGGGATGCTCTAGCCGGAGCTTTATCTTCAGCCTCTGTTTGGTCCCAGGCATTTTAGGCCGAAAAACCCTTTTTAGTGAGGCTTTAGCTGCTGTCTGGGCTGTTGCTGAGATGCCCCCATGAGCAGTCCTGACAACATTATCGTTCATTGGGCTTTGGGGAAACTTCCTCCAGCCTTATCTAAGGAAGGATATTTTCTGCAGAAGGTGTGTTTTCTGTCCTGTGTTGGGACACTGGGGAATGGCATGGAGATATCAGCTGCTTCCCTGAAATGGATGTTGGCAAAAATCACACGAACAGGAAAAGGGAGATTTTTAAGGTGGCTGACTTATCTCTGTGTGTATAAACATGGAATGATTCTCCCTTGTGATCTGAGTTGCTCTGGCATTCAGTGCAGCTTGGATGCAAGAAAATATTCTGATTCCATGGCATAGTTCTAGAAGCAGAATTGAGTTTAAAAACTGTGCTAGAAAAATAACATGCTCCCACAGCATTTTTCATGTTATGTCACAAGAAAGGAGGATATCCTTTAAAAAACCAACAAGACCTTATTTTAAGATCCTGCCAGCCAGGCCAGAAGTGTGTTCCAGGCTGAAACTTGACACACAGCTTCACTTGACAAACACTTCAGCTCTGGAGAATTCTTTTTTGTTAGTATTAAGAATGTTCTAAAACTCCAGTTGTTTGGGATAGATAGGAATGGAATTGCTGCTACTGTGTCTTGTGCTTTGACATTTATTATAACAAGTGTTGCAGCAATCCAGTGCCACTGATTCACCTCATTTTTTCTGCTCCAGAGATTCTTTTCCTGTTTGTGTTTGCAGTGCAAAACTTTGAAATAAATAATTAAATATGACTTTTTTGCTGTGGTGCTTATTTTTGATAAGTACTGATTTTGACTTGTATTGATCTTTATTCTTAAGTCACAGCTTATTAAAGCCTTTTATTTCCATCCACTGATGGAATTGATGATCACAAGCGATCAGTTTCATTTTCAGATATCTGCAAATTGGTTTGGACTTTGGTTTTGAGGAGGAAGGTTTTTTAAAAAATGAAATTTCACGTGGTGCAAATGTAAAATATTTAGCTCATAACTTTTCTCTGCCTTTTTTTAATGCTGTTTTCATTGAACTAAGGGGCACTTTGGTGATGTGGAATGGCTTTGAGGAGCCATTTTGTGGAAATAGGTGCACACATCTGATTGAAGCGTGGCCATGCAATCGACTGCTACACAAGAGCTCATTTACACTCTTTCTACTCCTACTTGCAGTGTAATAAATATCTTTGAAAATGGTCCAAACACAAATCTCTTGGGATGTGCTATTGGCCAAGGGTAGGAGATGCTGCAGCTGCTGCTTTGATTAGGAAACTTCTTTAATTCACTTCTTGTGCTTCATCAGTGGTGGTCAGAAGCCTGGCTGAATTTTGGAGCTGAAGTGCTTAATTAAAAATGTATAATGTTTAATACTTTAATGGATTTTTTTTTGGGTGGAGAAATGTCATTCTGGTCTGTTTTGTCTAAATATCCGTTTAAAGAGCGTATTGGTGACTAATGTCAGTGTGTTTGGATGTGTTTCCTTTGTCCTTCTGTTCAAAGGTTCTGTCTATTTATAAAAAGAAAAGCAGAGGAAAAAATGTTACAGTGCTGGTGTTATGCCAAGAAATGCTTATGGAAACTTATTATTTTGTTATTTTGACTCCCATGCAGCTTTGATTTTATCTTTTTGTGTATTTGTATACCCTTGTATTTATACATATATACTTCAATGGTATGTTACAAGTGCCTAATCTTCTCTTTCAACTTGTTCTAGGAGTATTGAGTTGAGTTTTAAGGGGTGTGGAGTTTTTGCTCTGTTTTTATTTTTTCTGTGATGATGTGTGCCAACTTCTTAGATTATTTCAGCATATTTACAAAAAATTGAGGCTTTAAAAAAAATTGATAGAATTTTGTAATGTTATGCATGAACCAGGTGCTCCTGATGCAGGTTTCCCACTAAAATCCTCTAGTCAGGAGAGACCTGGATTAGTCAGTGATTACAGAAGCCTTTGGACCTTTATTTTAAAACCTTTCACAGAGAGAAATCTTTGAAAGAGCAAAGTCTTCTCCTTCGTGGAGACAACCCTGAGTGACAGAGCTGGAGGTGTTACCATGACATTGTGGCTGGTCAGTGCCCATCCAGGAGGGACATTCAGTGCAGGAAGGGCTTAATGTTCCCTTTAAGTTCCTTAATGTGGCCCAAAGGGAACTGCAGCACTCCAGAATCTTCCCAGCCAAGCACCCTCCCTGGAGTAACCCAGGAGCATGGTCAGGGCTTGTCTGGAGGAGTAGAGCTCCCTCAAACCAGGGAGATTTGATCTGCCAGCTCTGCAGAGTCACCACAGAATGGTTTGGGGTGAAGATCATCCAGTATCCCCTCCTGCCATGGGCAGGGAGCCTTCCTCTGGTTTTCCCATGGAGCTGGGAGTGCAGCTCCTCCCTTAGTAGCTGTTGGGGTCATGTCTGTCCTCATCTGCTGCTTGAACTCTTGTTGAGCTCGGTTCTGTAGGACAGAGTGAGGTGTGGCTCTGCACTGAGAATAGTTACCTTTAATCGAGTGCAAGGTAAACAAAATAATAAAAATTAAACAAGTAAGGAAACAAGGGAAAAGTGGTGGCTTTTCCTCTTCCCCCCAGCGTGGCCTGGGCTGGCTCTCCACAGAGAGGTTGAAGAGCTGAAGTCCAGTGCTCTTTTCTCAGCATGTGCCAGTCCTGTGACTGACTTGTATTTGCCATAAAATGATTTAGACTGGAAGGTTTCTGCTAAACTTGGAAGTTTTCACCCATTTTCCTCCTGGCCCAGAGAAAACATTTTGTCACTTTTGCCTGATTGCTGAGGGAGAGAGCAGTTCCCTGCAATTATCTGGGTCAGTGCTTCCCAAACCTTTCTGCTTGTGACCTTTCTGCCATCTACAAGCGTCACCTCTGTCATGCTGAAAGTCCCTAATGCCACCATCAACAATTGACTCCTTCCTAAGTGGGTGACCCTTCATGGGGTTGTGACCTCTGACTTGAAAACTGCTGATCCAGGCGTGTGGCAGGCTGGGAGCAGCCTCATCCTGCCTGTGCCTCCCCTTCCAGTGCCCCAGGGGTCCTCTGCCAGGACTTGGAATTTATTAAACTTCTCTAATATGGACCACTGGACCTCTGACTTTGGAGTTTGGAAGTTGTATTTTAGGTAACCTTGTAGAGAAACATTAGGAAACTTCTCAAGGATGATTTTGCAAATCTGTTTCCCAAATATAGATCTTGTTACCAATTGCAGCTTATTAATTCAGTGATCTGCACTCTCAGATGTTTAAATTACAAAGATTTTTCTTTACCTTTTGCAGCTGTTTTCACCTACTACTTGAGTAAGAGCCAAAGAAATATTTTAATGAACAAAGAAACAACATTTTATAGCATTTTATTTATTTACAGCTTGCTTGTTCTCTGTAATTCATCTCAGATATGAAGGTTATATCATAAATTTGTATGGTTACAAAAATGATTTGGGATAAAATTGTAAAATATAGCAGTGTCTTAGTGCTTATTTGTGAGCCAAGAGATTTCCAGTGCTTTCACAAAAGAAAGCAGTTCTGCTTTTAGCTGAGTAGTTAAAAACCTGCACTGCTCACACACACAGGACTCAGCAGAGGCTTTGAACAAGAGGATAAGGTTAAAATTTCTTGGAGCAGAAAAAATTGGAACAACCTTGAGACTTGTAGTTTTTTAACTGCAACACTAAAGCATGGTGTAAAGTGCAGCAGCTGCTAAAACATCAGGGAGAAAATGTTCACATATATTTGAATATTTGGCACGTGGTGTAGCAAGGAAAAGGCCTTAGAGAGGGGCTAGGAAATGTTTTAGAAGAAATTAAGGTGGGTTTTGCACCAAGGCAGCTTCGTGCTGGGTGTCCCAGAAAATGCCAGGAGCAGAAGGCTGTTCCCCAGCACAGTGGGAGACAAGGACACGGGGTTGTTTATGGAGCAGTTCAGTTGGGATGTGTATTTCAATCTTCAGCTTACCTTTAAAACTGTCACTTGTGCTCTTTCTGTTAGAGAATAATCCATACTTTTTGTAATTCAGTCTTTTTGCATTGTTTTATTGGTGTTTCTAGAGACAAAAGAGCCCAGTAAAAAAGTGGTGCTGCCTCTCTGTTAATTCTGCACAAGAGGAATGACCCTAAACCTGTAATGGGGTGGTCAAAGTAATGGAATTAATTTTTTTCATGCTGATTTAAAGATATTTTACAGTTTTGAGGCTGTTTCTGTTTTTCTGTCTGGTTTGTACCTCCTGTGAGATGGGAATAATCCATATTTAATACTCAGGGGGGTATAGGGATGTAATTGATCCTGATGAATGTTCCACCATCTTCATCTTCCTGGGTGAACTTCAGCCAGTTGAACTCTGGAGAGAAAGAATGAAATGTTGTTGGAGATTTAGAGGCTTCACTTTCCAATATGCAAGTTCAGGATAAAAACCCCTCTTTGTGCACAACTTCCCTGCTCCTCAGTTCCCTGTGTAGCAGAATTAAAATGAACCCCCTACAGGCACCAGGGAGAGGACAAGGGGCAGGAATTGTAGCCAGAGGAGAAAGCTGCCTTTTAGTGGCAGCTCACGTTTAAATTTACTTAATAGGGTCATAAAACCTCAGGCTAAAACTCTTCATGTATATTAGTGTGTGTTAATTGTACTTGGTCTGGTATTTACTATCAGCAGAGAAACATGTTGCCCTGAAAATAGGGAATGTCAGCCACTCCTTTCTGGAGCAGATTTGGCAAAAAATTCTGTTTGATGGGAAGAATTCCCTGGGTGAAGTCATGTAGTGGGATGCAAAAGGACAAATATTGGATACAGTGGGAAAGATGGCACCTCCCCATAGTTCATCTAAAATCAGATACCTTTTGTGCTCCTCCACGTTGAAGATGATGTCAAGGAGCAATTAGAGTAATTGAAGTTTGGCTCTACCATTTTCTAATTAAAATATTGACTAAAATTGATTTAAAAGATCAAGGAAATAATGTGTAGGGATAAGATAGTGTAAAATTAAAATAGTGTCAATTAAACTATTTAATAACAATTTTTAGTAATATGTAAGTAGCTGCTTAGATAACTTGTTCTATGGCAAAGTGATGTTTGTTGCATCCTCTTCATCCTCTTTGATTGTGTTCAAGCCTTGTTAGTCAGGAGTGGTTGGAGTTGGGAAGTGATGGATCAGGGACTGGTTCAGTGAGGTTTGTGTGGGGCTGGGTTTGGTGCCTGCCCCTGACACTTCCCCAGGTGTTGCACAAGGAAACGTTGAGGCACCCTAAAAGAGTGCTGGGAATCAGTCCCAAATCAGTGCTGGGGCTCAGGTGTAAATCCTGAGGCAGCCCAGAGGCAGCAGGAAAGGGAATTTTATAAACCCTGGTAGTTGTGTTATTTGTATCAGAATCTGTGAAAGAACATGATGGGGGTTTTCTTGCATTTTATTTTAACTTGTTTTGACTTCAGATGGTTGGAAGATGACAAGCTTTGCCTGGAGATATCCTGGCAAGGGCTGGGATTCCTGTGTGGAGTCTTTAATGTATCCAGAGGGAAGCACTGATGGATCTGGCAGGGACCAAGTGAAGCTCTGGCACTGTTGGGGTGGGAAGGGCTGGATTTGGCTCCCAGGGAGAGCCAGAGCAGTTCCTTGGGATGTGTCTGAATCCTGGAAACTCCAGGGTGGGAACATTTGGTCTTCAAGCTCCTTTCTGGAGCTAGCTCTGAGTACTGACCTCTAGTAAAAAGGCTTTTGAGGAAAGCAGCCTTTAATTTAATTTGCTGAAGTGTCCTGTACAGCAGATGACCTCACACCTTTCTTCTAACATCCTCTCTGTTTCTGGAAGTGCAGATGCCTGCTTAGACCCTCAGATGATGCTGAATAATTAATGTTTTTTTCCACTGGTTCCATAAGCCTTGTATGCAAATCAGATGATGTAAACTTCATTATCAAAAGTCTGGAAGTCCCACTTTGGAATGATCTTGTAAATCTGTTGAAGCTGATGTACTTCCTGTATCATTTACTCAAATTAGTGCTCATTTCCCTTATGAAAGACTGAGGCAAAATCCCAGACAGACCATGCATGCTTTTAAAGCAAATTGGGAACTGTGGGATCAGGGAGAAACTAAAACTTCAGCAGGAAAAGGCTTTTCATCAGCAAAACTGATGACACTGACTCGTCCTGATTGCTACAAGACAGACTCAGAACTGTAGGGCCGTATCAAAGGAAAAAAAATTAAATTAATTTTCCTGTTCAACTGTGGGATTTGAGGAGCAAGACATGCAACATCAAGTGCATCACAGCTTGTCTTTTGTGGTGGTATCTTTGTTATTAACAAAGACCACAGACCTGTTTTCTTCAGCATTTAACTCTGAAAATGCAAAAATTAATTCTCTTTTTCCTCCATTTCTGCAGCTTGTTGTCACTCAGTGGAAAATCCACCCAGTTTAGTTCAAGAAAATCAAAAGCCAACTGTAGTAGAAAGTGATTCCATCTAGAACAGGAAACAAACTTATTTTTGAGGCAGCAGAACACACAACAGGAGGTGGTTATTTTAAATGTGTAATATGTGGTTTAGGAATTAATATTCATAATCTCTTGGAGAAGTTAATTAAAGGAGGCTTATTAGGTATAAGGAGCTCAATACAACATCCATTCAAGTGTAATTAGGATGTGAATTCCTTTCAGGTGAACTTTTCCTGGCTCTAGTGGTCAAAGTCCTACTGCAAAGCTGTTTCCTTGCCTTTAGTCAGAGGCTGTGTGGCACTGGCAGATGTGATTGTCCTGCAGCATTTTAACAAGCTGTTCAGGAGTCTGCAATTAGCCAGAAACATTTTATTTCATGATCTCTATGACTGCTGCCTGCAATTAAAAAACCCCACAAAACAAAGAGCCCTGGATGCCATTCCCCATGGCAACTTTGTCTCTCACATTCCCCTTCCCACATTTGTATTTATTTATTGAATGAGAGAAGGACAGTTTCACAGCATAAAGATGGGCCAAAAATTATGTTTGAGGGTGGATGAGATGAGGAACTTTGGAACATGGCCAGAAGCCCTTTGGATACCAAATCCCTTTGGACACTGAATCCAGAGTATCAGAAAATGCTTGGCTCATGGCTTTCCTTGAGCTTGCCACAGCTTCAGTGACTTTGCTGATCTCCACTGTTGTTTGCTGGAAGGAGAAAAGTTGTCTGTAAATTACTTAAAACTCTGAGTTTTCCAGTCCCAGGCTGGGTATTAAACCATACATATATTTTTGTGTCATGCTTTACTTGTTTTCTGTTGTTCTAACTTGGTTTCCAGTTTTATTTAGAAGTGCCAAAAAAGTCTCTTTCTTCTGTCTGAAATGATGAGGAGGAGACTTTTAGGGTTTTTAACTACAGCAGCAACTTGAAGTATTTTGAGAAAGGTGTAGCTAAGTGCAAGATGATCAAATTTAAGTTAGGAAAAAGCAGGGGAGGGAGAGAGTGTAACAGAGCTCTTGGTGGATTGGAATAAACTGGTTGGTTGGTTTGTTTGTTTATTTGAAGAGCTCCAAAACTAGAACAAGCATGTTCTTGTTACACAATATTAGTGACCTATCAGTTTTCATAGAAGGGCTCTAAACCCCTGGGACCCTCCAACCTCGGAGTTCTTTTGAAGTTTTTAGCAAAATTGCCTCAATTACAGAAAAAAGCTCCAGATGAGAGGGGAGTGTTTGTTTTCCAAGCTGCTCTTTTGTGTGTGTATCTTTCTTTACAATCTGCGTTGTTGTTGTTGTTTATTGGAAGTTTAAAAGTCCCCGTCAGCACCCCCCGGGTTTGGTGAGGATGCTGACTCAGCAATAACAGGCTCACAAAATCCCACAGAAGTGGGGTGGGAAGGGATCTTGGGAGATCCCCCAGTCCAAACCCCTGCCAGGGCAGGGTCACCTGGAGTGGGTGACACAGGGAGACCGCACACTTTCCCTGTCCCAGTCCTTGCCATCCTGCAGGGATAGGGGTTCATGGATTCCATGTGCTTTAGTTTATGGCCATCACTCCTCATCCCGAGATGGACACTGCACCGCTCGCCTGTTCTTTGGCCCCCAAAATTGAAAATAATATCCCTCCATCTGCTGCAGTGAACAGCTGATCTAAAAATCACACCACAGCCACATGAGGTTTCTTTTCCCCTCCAAAACCCTCTATCAACACCCACTTTCCCCTTTCCAGATCCTGACCTTCGAGACCAAGAACCCGACGGAGCTGGCAGAGCGCTTGCGCTCGGTGTGCGGCAACCAGAGCAACGCGTACGCGCGGCTGCTGGAGTACCGGCTGAACGCCCTGCGCGGGCTCTGGAACGCCCAGCGCCAGCTGGCCCTGGAGGAGCAGCACGACCGCGAGAGCTCCGGCGACGAGGAGGCCCTGGCCCTGCTCAAGCGCCAGGGCTTGTTACAGCAGCCGGAGCAGGCTCCCTTCACCTCCCGCATGGGGCTGCTGCTGGTGTTCCCACTGATCCAGTCGCAGAGCAGGACGGACCCTTCCCTGTGTAACATCACTGCTGAGGTGCTGCTGAATTGCCTTCGGGACTGCCAGCCCCTGAGCCTGACCAAGGAACCGGCCGACTGCCTCAACGGGATCGAGTCCCTGCTCTGCTCCTGGCTCGAGGACGCGGCGCCCTCCGGCCAGCACATCCCCTACAAGCAGAAGGAAAATGCTGCTGCTGCCCTGGTTGCCTTGGCTTGTGCGAGGTAAGGGAGCTGAAGTAACGGAGAATCATGGGATTGGGAAGATTGGATGTAACACCCTGGAGTTCTTAAATTCAAGGGTTGCAGTGAGCTTCTTGAGGTTTGGCGTAAGGCAAAATCCCAACCAGATGTTCTCTGAGGGGTCACAAGCACACAAAAGTTTACTGGCAAAATAGAGAGAATTAAGGAACTTTGGCACAGTCCAGCCATGATTCACCATTACCCATATCCCCAAATTCCACATCCAGGGTTTTTGAACCCTTCCAGGATGGTGACTCCAGCACCCCTGGGCAATGCTGTGGTTGGTGTTCATTCTCTCTTTCCATTGCAACAAATCAAAAATTATGTGACTGCACTGGTGATAGTTATTTTTAGCTTGCACCAGCCTTTCTGATATTTAAATATTGGGTTGGAAAGGGTGAAACTGCTAAGCATTTCTTTTTTGCATGTGTTTAGCATATGCAAAAGCAGAAGGATCTGGGTTAGCAATGCCTCGTGTGCACATTGCTGCTTCTACTGCAGTGAGCTGCTCTAGGAATGGTTCCAAATGTGTTTATCAGGGAGAAAACTTGTCTCCTTTTCCCTTTGTCCTGCACCTTTCTTTGGCTGGAGAAGGTGGAACTGCCAGGTTTCAGGGCAATTCCTTACAGATTTGATTTCAGTGTTGTCTCTCAAATGTCTGGAGGTATTTTTTAGTTTTGTTGCCAGTGAAGAGTTCAGTCATTGTAGATTAAAATACCCCTTGTCCTGCATGGGTTTGGCATCAAGTGATTGAGGAAAAATTGGACATATTTGCTTTTAATCAAAACCTACTATTTTGAGAGAATGGGGCTTGGGGAGAGGGAGAGGAAATACAAAACCTCTGCAAAGCCCCATGAATGTGGCTTTAAAGTCACAAGGAGCCTTTTGGAAATATTGGTTTGAATGTTTCTCCAGGTCACAGCCTTGTCTGTGAAGTTTAACTCTCATTTAAGATGTTGGAGTTCCCTGGATATGGCATGATTTGCTTTAGGAAAAGGTTTATTCAAATGAAACCTACTTAATTTCTAGTGCATTTGTTTTAATGAAGTCAATGAGAAATTTATGGTATGTGGCAAATTATTCTGTCCTGACAACTGCCTTATCTGAAAGGCAATGTACTTGAACATAGCTCCGAGAAATTGGATTTGATAAACACAATCTCATTTCTTTTTTTTTTCCCCAGATGTCAATTTGCAGGAAATATGGGATGTTCCCTTGCAGCTGAGCTAAATTTCACGTAGAGCTTTTGAACTTCAGGTTGATCTTTTATTTTCTTTGCAAGTCTGCCTTGCATTGCTTAGAGAGTTGAAATATCCCATTGTGCTTTGTTCACCTCTGAAAGCCTCACACTTTTCCTTTAAATATCTAAGTCATGTGTTGAAGAAAAAGCCTTGAAAATGAGACCATTATTGACATTCCTAGTTGCAATCTTGGGTGCTCTTATTGCTAAAAATAAAACAACAGGGTAAATATTGCTTTAAATAATTAATTGAGGTGCTTTAATGTGTTTGGTGTCAATTTTCTCCAGGCTGAGGTTTATCAGTGAAAGCGAAGAGCTGAAGATGTCACTGGGGAAAACGGGGATTGGGGTGTGGAGGAGGGAAGTTGGGAGCTGAGTGACCACATGTGACAGCAGAAGGTTGGATTCAGCAGAGTGCAGGTCAAGGATCTCTGCAGCTGATCACTCCTGTTTGTGGAGAAAGCAGCTCATAACTGACCTAGACAAAGCCAAATTCTCCTGCTTAGGTGGGCTGTGATGCCTGGAAATAAAGCTACCACACCTTTCAGAAAATGGCCTTGACCTTTAAAACAGAAATTGTAAAATACAGATTTTTTTAAAGACATCTGGATCTTCCAAATTTGGGGTTGTGAGGGGAGACCTCATCCCAATGCACAACTTCCTCAGGAGGGGCAGTGCAGGGGCAGCCCTGGTCTCAGGGACAGGGAGAGGAGCCAGGAAACAGCTGGAGCTGTGTCAGGGGGGGCTAGGTTGGAGATGAAGGAAGGTGCTGGGCACTGCCCAGGCTCCCCAGGGAATGGGCACAGCCCTGAGGCTCCAGGAGCACTTGGTCACTGCTCTCAGGGGCAGCCTGGGATTGTTGGGGTGTCTGTGCAGGGCCAGGAGCTGGATGATGATCCTTGTGGTTCCTTCCAAACTCACGATAATCCATGATTCTGTGAAAAGAAGTCAGAATCTTGATAAGAAATGGATGAGTCTGGTCTTTCCTATTTGAGTTAGGAAAGGCATCTCCAGGTGGGAGTGCAACAGCTCTTGCTCACACTTGGGCTCAGCCAGGAAGATCCATGGGTTGCGTTGGAGATCTGAGTGTGATTAATCAGCTACAAGAAGTCCTGAAAGAGCTGCCTCAGGAGCAAGGTTGAGGTGTTTTATCAGGTGCCTGGATTGCCTTTAAACCTGTTGTTGATAACCCAGCCTGTGGCTGCTGCTCTCCCTCCCAACTGGGGCTTCATCCTCTTCCAAAAAAGGTGGAATTTAGGCCAGAGGTTCCCCAGCATTCTGGCTGTCCCCCTCTCTTCCTCCTTCCCCTTCCTCCCAAAGAATGAACATCCTCCAGGAAAGAGATGCCAGTTAGAAAAGAAGCTGATGCCATATCATGGCTGTTGTTGTGTGTGTTCAGTCTGGCTTCAATAGACATCTTTAATTCATGTTTTTCTTGTCCTTTTAGAGGGTCGCTGAAAACCTTTGTTCATACAGTGCATCTATTACAGAAACAGACTGAGCTGGGGTCCCTGCCTGTGGCTGATGTTCTCTACAGGTTTGTAGAACTTTTCTCCTTATAAACTTTTCCAGCAGCTCTGAAAATGTGTTAAGTGCATGTAGGGAGGAATGTCTTTAAAAGTGATTAAAAGGCTTTAGAGTTATTGAAAGCTTTAGGGAAGATTTAGTCATGTGCAGAAGACATTAGAAAATCAAACCTAAAAGCATTGATTGGATTTTGGGTGTTTTGTTTTTATTTTTTCATTAAATATTGATGATTCCTTTAAATGACTTATGAACTCTTGACAGAATAATTACTTTAAATACATCATGGTCTTAACTTTTAATTTAGCTCGTTTTTCCTACTGCTATTCTTTATAAAATTTTATTTTATTTTCTGCTTAAAGGTTGTTGCTTTTGGAGGGAGGCCCTGGATCCCCCTCCTGCCTGCTTGGAGGGAAGCACATCGTGTCCTGGGGCTTTGAGGACATGTTACCTGCCCCTGATGCCAACACTGGTGCCAGCAGTGAGAATAAAGGTGAACTATTTCATCCTTGTCGCCATCAGCAGAGGAGGACAGGATGCTTTAAGTGCTGATAATTGTTTAAAGACCAATGTAAAACTTGAGAGTTGGGGCTCAAAAAATGTTGCTGGAGAGCAGCTGCTGATTTAAACTGTCAGTCTGTGGGAAGCAGTCCAAAGCAGTTGATCCAGTGACCCTTCCTGACTCCAGTGGGAATTTTTCAGAGAGGTCAGACAGAGTTTGGATATTATCCCCTCGTTAGAGCATAATCACTGCCCTGTGCAGTATCCCTGTGTTCAATAGCCAGCTATCAGTGGCACAGCAAGTTTATTTTTAGAAGTGCAAGTTCATTGTTTTGTTTTTCCCCCTCTTCCCTACTCTGCTTTTGTTTCTTCCTAGTAGAGTCTGAAGTTCTTGTTTTAATGCTTTCTTTTGTATTTCTTTTCCTGAATTCATTCTCAGTTTTTACTGCTTTGTTTGCTTACTATTTTTGTAATAAATAAGAATTCTCATGGTTTTAGAAATATTAGTTCAAGTTTTGATGACATTTAATGCAATCCATAGGAGTTTAAAAATCTGAGTTGTTATTCTACCTGCAGATTTACTGGAGACATCTCTTTTTAGGTGTTTAGGCAAGAGAGTGTGAGTGGACTTTTCCTTCCTGAGCTGAGTGTCCAGATCCTGTGAACTTCAATAGATTGACTGGACTTGTGTCCCATCTTGATTATTAATAATTACTGCTCTGTGTTTCAAATACATTTTGTCTTAATTGAAGTGTTCAGAAGTGAAAGGATCTGAGCAGCTTTAGGAGAATTAGAGTTTGGCAGAAATGAGATCAAAGCTCAATATTAGATTCTTCTTCCCTCTTACACTGAGTGAGACCATCTGGGCACCTCTGAGGCTTGAAGGAGATGTGATAAAACCACTGGGTCTGCTGGGCTGTGATTGTGTTACAGCAGCTCTTAGAGCACCAAATCATAAATTCAGTATTAAAAAAGGGTTGGTAGTGACCTGCCATGAGCACATGCTGGTTTCCCTGGGGTGTAGCCCCCAGGAGAATTCCCAGCTGGAATGTTCCACCTGCAGTGTTATAGAGCTGCTCTCTGCTGTCCTTGCTCCTGCTGCAGATGCAGACCTGGGCCGGTGCCTTGCAGCCGATGGGCTCTACCTGTACACCACCAATTCTGTGGGCAGGGGAATCAGCAAACTGGGGTCAGGCCTGCATGGAACTCTGAGGTAAGGGACACTTCAGTGTTGACTCTTCCAGAGCTGCTGGAACCCAAAGGTTCCTGATTTGGGAAACCTCTCCCAGATGCTGGGAGTAGCGAAACTGGAGGATATGGAGCTTGGAAGGAGGTGATCTCAAAGGTCCCTCCCAAGCCAAACCAGTCTGTGATTCCATGATATTGTGAATTTTCATTAAATGCAATTTTGATGTGTTTGGTTTCTCTTCTGAAATTCTTCTTGAGTGTGTTTTGTCTAAAATTAAAGAACAAGTTGAGGGGAAGGGGCCTGTAGAGGCCGTTAGTTCAACCTCCACAGCAGCAGAATTTTAAATTCAGTTTTATTTTTTAATGTCTAGTATGCTGAGAGGGATATACTACAGACCAGTTCTGTGACTTCTTATTTATAGCTGAGTTTGTGAGTGTTTGTTTGCTAATTATCTCATTCATTAAGTAATTAGTGCAGCTGTGGCTCACTGTACCTCCTTGCTTCTTCGTTGCTTGAAAACCACGAGGCTTTTTACGCTTAAAGCTTTTCACAACAAAAATTGCTGACTTGAATAAGTTCAGACGAAGTTCAGCACTGTGGTTGCATTGTGGTTGTTATTTGAAATAAAACCCAAAGAAGCAGGGCAGGGTTGATGGAATTTGAACATCCTGGTGGGTTTTTTCCAGGGGGTTTGTGTACTGCCGGAACGAGGAGCTGGAGACGGGCTGGGTGGCTTTTGGCAACGGCAAACTCCTCCATCGGCCCGTGTCCTTTGATAGCAAACCTCACTACCTGTTCCAGCTCGTGGATCAACATACCCTGCAGGTAAAGGGGACAGGAACAAAGCAGGCTGAATGAATCACACCCATTTAAACTTTAATTGGTTTTATCCTTGATGTTTCTTGGTTTGTGAAACTGCGTTTTTCTAACCCCGCCTTGAAGCGACTCTGTGGTGAATGTGGAAGTTATGGTAGAGAGGTTAAGGTTTCAATGTGTCTTATATATAAATATATGTATTTATCTATAATTACACTGTTCTGTATTATGGGGTACTGGGAGAGCTTGTTCAGCCTGGAGGAGACTGAGGGGAGACCAATCCACAGCTTCTTCAGGAGGCGCAGCTCCAATCTCTGCTCTCTGTAAGCAGGGACAGGACCCAGGGAACAGCTGGAGCTGTGTCAGGACAGGATTAGGTTGGATATCAGGGGAAGGTTCTTCCTCCAGAAGGTGCTGTGCACTGCTCAGGCTCACCAGGGAATGCTCAAGGCTGCCAGAACACCAGGAGCATTTGGACAATGCTCCCAGGGTATGCACGAGATTACTGGCGTGTCTGTGCAGGGCCAGTTTGATAATGATCCCTGTGGGTCCCTTCCCAGTTAGAATATTCCATAATTCCACTGTGGTCACTTCTTAAAGCACTCAAACAACAGCAAAATGGCCTTTGATTTAAATCAAGAATGTGTTCTTCCTGAACAGCTCTTTGTTCTTCCCCTGTCCCAAAATTCAGGTGTTGTTTCAGATCTGGTTGTGATTTGTAGATAAACAGTTGTTGCCCTTTGTAAAACTGGGGTAGTTTGTTTACTTTGGGGTTTTTTCTGCTGTGGTTTTAAGGATGGATACACACATTTATGTGCAGTGTGTTTCCTGATGCTGAGAATGTTTAGATTCCCCTTTTCTTCTCAAGTTTCAAGCAATGTTTGAGAGAAGTTGCAGAAAGTAGGTGACTCAATAGGATGTGTATTTTCCTTGTGGTACTGTGGGTTTGCTCTCCATCATTAGAGAGGAGATGATCCTTTATTTTTAGATAGGTTAAATTTGAGCTCTATGAGCTGGTTTAGATATTTGGCAAATACACAGAATAGCTGTTGGTAATAAATCAATATAATGCTACTACTAAGTCCAATATTAAGCCTCTTCTGCACTAACTGCATTTGATCTCTATTTATTTTTCATACTGTTCATACTTGTAAGGCCAAACTGCAAAATCTGACCTGTTAAGATGCTTTCTGTCTCATAGGTATGTCAGATAATCCCAATGCCAGTAAATCACTTCCCAGTTGGCAGCACTATGACCACCGTGCATCTTTCTTCAGATGGCACCTTTTTCTACTGGATTTGGTCTCCTGCAAGCCTCAACGAAAAAACCCCCAAAGGCCACTCTGTCTTTATGGATATTTTTGAAATTATAGTAAGCAAATCATGTGTTTTCTATGCCTGATGTTGGTAGCATAACCCAGTTTAATTAAATATCAGCAATTTTTAATTGGCATATTAGGTTTGGATATTTATGGGCGTGATCTGAATGGATTTATGTGAAATAACTGAACAGAACAGAAGGTGAACTGTCCAATTCCATCTCCAGAGGATTATTATATTTAGCAATATGAGTTCTCTTGTAGCATAAAATGTGTTTTTTATGTCTGTATTTCTGCTCAGCAGAGGAGGATGGAGTGGGATGGTGGAGCTGGAATTGGGAGGCTGTAGTAGTACAACTCATGGAAAATCCCTAACGCTCTAAATCACATCTTCATTAAGAGAGGCATTCTGCAGTAAAACATCCCCTGAACATCATGGGCTGAAGAAATCATTGCTCACACTTTTTGCCTGGAAAAATGATTGAGCCAAATGATTTGCAAGTGAAACACCACTAAGAAAATACAAGAAGATTATGTATTTTTAAGCAGAGTTTCCTAAATTAACTCAAGTTTATGACAAGCAGTTCTGTCTTTAAGAAGAGGCATAAATAGAAGATATCCTATTAAATATCTCGAAGGAGTTAGATATCTTCTGTTAAATTATTCTATTGAACCATGAAGTCACAAACAAAAAAATACTCCTGTCTTGCTTGCAGAACTTTGCTTTTGCAAGAACTTCTGTCAGCAAAGTTCACTTTGTATTCCTGCCTGATAGAGTTTGGGTGATCTCTCAGCTAGAGATTTCAACATCTAAAGTATTTTTCCCCCCTCTATTTTACCAGGTAGAAAATGGCATTTGTATAGCAAATCCTCTGCAGGAGAGAATTATCCTGATGAGGAAAGAGGGGGAATCTGCCAAGAGCATCAATGAGATGCTGCTGAGCCGCCTGTCCCGGTACCGCGCCTCCCCCTCGGCCACCCTGGCTGCTCTCACAGGCTCCACCATCTCCAACACCCTCAAGGAGGACCAGGCAGGTCAGAAACACTTCACTTCTCATTTCTTAACTCACACAACATCCATCCTGCTTATTATTAACCTCTTGGCACAGGTTAAAAAAAAAAAACAACTGTGATTTTTGTCTTTTTTCCCCCAAATACATAGCTAGAAGATCCACACAGTATTTGCTTAATGCTGGAATTATGAGTTCCTTTGCTGAATCAGGATTGTGAGGAAACTTTAGGGATAGAAAATAAGAAGTTTAGGGATGGAAAATTAGAAGAATTTTCCATTTCCATTATTGCATTAATCTGGTAGTTGCATTTCTCTGCTTGCAGCTCAACTGAGCTTCTAATTGGTGTGTAAAAATGGCCTGCAGGTTAGAAAATGGAATTATTGCTTCACCAGTCACTGGAATATTACAAATCTTAGGTGATTTTTCACTTTTTCGAGGTTATCTGCACAATATTTGGGTCTTTTTTTATGGAAACAACCAAAGTTAATGAGGGAATCTTGAATTGAGCTGCACTGATGGCTTTCAGGATGATCTGGAGCTTTGTTAGATTTGTCTGAAGATTTTATCCAGTTTATCTTGAATTATTTCTCTTCTTCCTTCACAAGAACATGAGTTTTCTTTCTTCAATTTGAAACAATTGAAAGTATTTCCATAAAAATAAATTATACATGAAATGGCTCTGCTTCCAGGGAATTTGGCAAGGAGTTATCTGAGAGCTATTTTAAAGGTTGTGTTTTGCCATTTAACAACTCAAGTGCTACAGAAAAAGGAGAGTAAGTGGCTATTCTTGGCTAATTCTTGAGTCAGCACTCAAAAAGTGTTGATCAGCTGTTGCAGGAAGGAGATCATTTGGGCTGTCTACGTTTCATGAGGAGCAGGAGAACTTAAAATAGTAAATGCATAGTGACTCTCAAGTGATCTCTGAATATGAGGAGATAATTTCACTCCAAGTGCTTTCAATGTAATTATCACCACACAATTCTTAATAGTTTTGGTTATAACTTAATTTTTTATTTATTTATTTTGAAGTTGTATTTTTTTAGTTGAATAACCTGTGAAACTCTTTGTAGCCTTGTGGGGATTGAATGTGTGAGACTGGGAGGCCACAGAGAAGTCATGGATGCCCCATCCCTGGAAATGCTCAAAGCCAGGTTCATGGAGCTCTGAGCAACCTGGCCTCATGGAAGGGCTGTCCTTGTCCATGAGATTGGAATGGGATGATCTTGATCCAAACCATTCTAGAATTCTGTAGGAACTTCTTAACAAAGCTTCTAAATATGGATTCCTTTGAAGCCCCGAGCAGAGCTCTGCCTTGTTCTGCAGAAGTGCAGTTTGTGACCTTTCTCTGGTGCACGTTGCAGCTGCCAACACGAGCTGTGGGCTGCCCCTGAAGATGCTGAGGAAGACCCCAATCTACACCTGTGGCACCTACCTGGTGATGCTGGTGCCACCCCCGGGGGGCTCGGGCAGCTCGGCCACGCGCTCGCTCTTCGGGGGCACCAGCGCTTTGTCCTCCTTAAAAAGTAAGTCAGGGCCATTGGTGACAGACTGGGAGTCCTTGGCTGTCTGGGATGCAATAAACTTCTCAGGAATTGATTGGAGCTGTGTTTCTGTGTAGTTCTTGCCTCCAGCCTGGTGTTCAACATCTCGGATGGGCAGTTCACCAGCAGGGCGGATCTCATCGATGCTGCGGGCAGCTCGCTTGGACGGGGGGCTCTGGTGCCAGGGCTTGGTAAGGAATGTAGCAGTCCCTCAGATCCTAAATGATGCATCTGGGATTGAATTTGCAGTCAGAAACTCTGCAGTGGGCTGGGGTTGCATGCCCGTGGTTTAGATAAACCTTTAAAGCAAATAGTTTGGATTTATGATGTCTATAACGATGCTTCGGTCTGGTTTTGTACTAAATTGATGTGTGAAATATTTTCCTTCTCTCAGGTGCCTGTTATGATACAATGAATAACATGATCTGGACGTGCTCCAATGATTATATTGATCAGTGGTGCAATCCTGGGAACCAGGCATTCCACTGTGTGTGCCAGAGGCTGGGAGTGAGTCACGTCATCACAGAGCCCAAAGGTGAGGGGAAGCCACGAGTCAGCACTTTGTACAAAGTGAAACAGAGGAGTGGCAGAGAATAAACAGACAGAAACTGCCTTGCTGTTAAAAGCTGAGTTAATTCCTGAAAAGAGTTGTAAATATTGGGCATGGTTCAGCTTTCATTTGAGAGAGGGAAAAGTACAAAGTGAGATGTGGTGAAGATTCCAGATTCTTGCTGCCTTCAGCACAATGAAAAGGTGGTTTGAGTAATCCTTTAATGCCCTGAAGTTGATTTATTGCATTTTAGAAGCAAAGGCTGATAATCCAGTCTGTGTCTACAGACAGCATTTGAACTCTCCTCTCCTTGCAGGGGATGCAACAACCACAAATGAGGTCATTAACCAGTTACTGCACCATGTTGGTGCCATGTGCATCCACCAACTCAACCTCCTGGCAGCCAGCAACAACCTTCCCATCAGCAACTTTTTGGGCAAGCAGCATCCCATTGAAGCCCATCACCTGAGCAGCATCTGTGACATTATGGAAAAGGCCATGGTCAATGGAGACACCTGCATCATCCGCTGCATCCTCGTTGTCTTCCAGGTGCAGAACCTGAAATGGGCTTCAAAACTCACATGGAAAAATTAAAAACTTGGTTTGGAGTACAGGCAACCAGTGGTTTCATTTTTAATTAATTTTATTTAATTTTTTCTCCATTGGTATCCATGTAATGGAAGTTGATTTAGCAGTGGCTTTGCAGTATTTTATATCTTCATTTAAGAGCCCTAATTTAAATGCAATCTCTATAGATTAAAATAAAACACAGAGAGATTATATCCTTCTTTCTTTGTATTTCCCCCCTCCATTTTTTGATTCAAAATCAGATTCTGACTCTAAGATTTCTAGACCCACACAAAAATAGTTTGAGAAACTGACTGCAGAAAATAAGTTAATGTAAGTAATATGTATATTTTTAATATTAATACTTTTGTCTTTAATTTTCTTAGGTGGTTTTTAAATTTTTCTTCAGCCCCCAAACTGAAAGGAACAGAGACATTGTCAGAAGGTCTGGGCTGTTACTGTGGCAGTTACTGATGGCCCCAAGGGATCAGATCTGCTCAGAAATCCAGAAGGAAGTTTGTCTGGCTATTAGGTGAATATCAACTTAACTGAGAATTTAGTTTCTTTGAAGTGTGGTGACAGATGAACATTCATATTGTATTTAGTTTAATTTTACATTAATATGAGGAAATGTAGTGTGATGGATTTTTAGACGTGATAAAATTATTTCACTTTATGTCTGTGGAAGAAGAGATACAATGTGTTGGTCTTGATGAAATAACAAGTAGTAATTACTTTCTTTTAATTTGTTTCTTTGTTACTTGCTTTCTTAAGGAATTTTTTAATGTTTAGTATAAAATAGTTGCTAAATTCAAGCAGAGTTTCTTTGAAAGAGTTCCTTATTTGGCTGCTGTGGTGTTCAGGGAAAGGCACAGCTGGTGTTGGCAGCTCTTACCTCAGTGGTAACACTGAGTTCTCCAGAACAAAAGGAACATCAGGAGAAGCAGAATTAATAATACTGGAGGGGTTAATAATACTGGAGGGGTTAATGATACTGGAGGGGTTAATGATACTTGAGCAATGCTCTGGGACTGAAGGCCCGGGGAAAAAAAAAGTGTGGTTGTATCTCCTGAAAAGGATATATTGGAAACCTCAGGGCCAAGGAATGCTGGCTCCAGTGTGCCAAGGACAAACAAAACCTGCATTTTCCAGTGGGAAGTGCTCCAGAGGTTGAGAACAAAACCTTTTGAAGATCAACCTGCGTTTTCTTGGTGTGAATCACAACATTCCAAATTTTTGTGGCTCTGTGCAACTCTTGAGTGAAGAATAGTTTGGCTCAGGAGCATTACCTGGCGTTTTCAGGGCTGTGCTTTCTGACAGGGAAAAGTGTCTCCTGTCACCTGCATGGATACCTTGTATTAGCTGTGTGTTCCTGTGCCTTGTTCAACAGCTCCAGAGGGGGGCACTGGGTGATGTTTCCTTCTTCCTGTTTCCTCCTTGGGGGATTCTGGTGCCAGTGGAGCCCTCCAAGGGAGCTGGCAATGTGTGATAACTTTTCCTGAGGTTTCTATCAGAGTGGATCAGCATGAGCCAGAGGGAAGGAAGCTGCAGTAATCTCTGCTCACAGTGTGAAGCTGAAAAACATCTCAGTTTTCTTTTCTGTTACTGAAAAAGAAAAGGGAAAGGAAATGGCAAAGTTGCATAATGATTTCAGCACTTCAGACAGGCATGAAGTGCTCCTTTGAAGTGATTGTGATCTCAATGGGGGAATTCACACAGAAAGGACAGAGTTCATCACAAGTTAGAGGGAAAAAGTCTCCACCTGGAATGTGTCTGCAGAGCTGGGGTGTTCCTGAAATGCTCCTTCCAGAATCTTCTGTGTGGCTTAAACTAAGACTTCTATAGAGCCAGTCTCCAAAAAGTACGAAGCTGTAGCAGTAGTGATTTCTTGATGATTGTGTTTGTGTTTTCCACTGTTCTTAGCACAGAGAAGCCTCAGCTCTTACCCCATCACCAGTTTTGGGGGGTTTTCTCTGAGCCATCATCATTTTTCCTGATATCTCTCTTTCTTAACAAACTGATTGTGCTGCCCTGTGTGCAAGTGATGAATGGGGAGTTTTCCAGAGGGAAGCAAATAGCTCTTGGAGAAGCTTTGGGACCTAAACAATAAAATAGAATTGATTACAGGAGATTCTTGGAGAAAACAGCTGCTTATGTCTTAATATTGATGTTAAAATCTGGAGGATGCCCTTCTAAACCTTTACACAGACATTGTAAATGTTCCATCAGATGCTGAGTGTGTGGTGCCATTTGTCACATGTCCACTGAAATGGTTTTGGTCACTTCTAAATCCATCAAGTAATGCATGGTTTTATTTTTTCCTTAGCTCTGGTTTAAATATCCTGTATCCTGGAGAAGCAGAAATCAATAATTTATTGAAATTGGTCTTAACTGAAGGTGAGAATGTCTTATTGCCAGGTGAGAGTGGGGTTTTTCTGAGAACAAAAAAATCAAAGTACATCTCAAGCTTAGAGGGAGAACAGTGTGGGATATTGAGCACTACTCTGCTATAAATCCATGCTTTTGTGGGAAGTTCTGGAATGCTCCAAAAGGCTGCATGGCCTAGGGTAGGTCAGGTGGAGAAAAGGAATATTTGCAAGTACCCAGTAATCAGAGGTGATGTTAGACCTGAGTGGAGGGGGAATAATGTCCTGGAGTTCACCAGGAAATGGGAATCTGGCCTTGGAAGCAGCTGATGCTCAGTAATTTGTTACTTCACAGGAAGGTGTTGGAGCTCAGTGCTGGGAATTTCCAACAGTGCCATGGGCAGGGAAAGTGCTCCCAGTCTGGGCCAGCAGCTCTGGTCACTCTGGGAATGCAACATGCCTGAGCTCTAGTCTGTGTTAAATGAGGTATTGGGGAAATAAAATCTCTTCTGTAAAATGCTGCTTTGCAAAAGTTGATTTCCCTTTCAGGAGAGAGGAACAGTGGCCTCTCCCAGCTCCGGGATGTTATCCTGACCAATTTAGCTGAGCAGCTGCAGAACAACAGATTTGGAAGTGAAGATGATGATCATTATAGGTAAAAAGCCTCTGTTTATAGGGTATTTTTCTGTTACTTGCTTGAGGTGAACTTGCAGGAACTTCTAGAATTGCTTGGTGTGTTCCTGCAGGGTGACCTGAATTTGGTTTGTGTCTGTGGGGGGAAGTTTCATTAGGGTGAGGGAGAGATTTGATGTTTTAGGGCAAACTTTGGATGCTTCTGTACCCAGACTGGGTTTGGAATTCCTTGTTCCTTGCCATGTTCTTGGTAAATTTGAATGATAATTTCATAAAGATGATTTTATAGCATTTCTCTGTATATCATAGATGACTTTCCAGCAGTAAAACTGCCAGTCTCAAGTACCTGTTCAAGTTGGGAGGAGTCTTTTCTAGAAGCCCTAAGAAATCAGAGATTTACATCAGCACAGTGCAGCAACCCCCTGGAAATCTGTTGTACTTGTTAAACATTTCAGCCTCGGGGCTTTTTGTGTCTGAATTTGAAGTTTGATCCTTGTTTAGGGTTCCCATATTGTGGGATCCAGCTTGCAGAGTGAGCTGAGCTGTACAAAATGCACAGTAATTAATGATTTACATTTTCCACCTTTCTTGCCTCTCCTGAAGACTCAATGATGAGCTCTTGCACTACATCCTCAAGATTGTTGTCCGAGAATCTTGTGTCTTAATCACCAAGTGCCAAACTGTATCTAAAGATGACTTTCAAAGGCTTCTTTCAACTGTGCCTGTAAGTGAAATGTGTTTTGATAAAAGTATTTCTGCCTTTGGCTTTTTTTCTTCCTTGAATCCATCCTCTTCACTGAGTACAAGGAGGTGAAACTTTTATAGCTGTGTCTTAACAAATCCAGGAGAAGAATTGTCTTTTGTTTGTGCTGTGCAGGGAAGAAAAGAATAATTTCTCACAGCAAAGTTATTCAGTATGCTGGAATGGGTTTATACATGGATTTATTTTCTGGTTGCTGTTCAGTTTAAATGAAGTTTGTGGATCTCAATATTCAATACAGCTTAAAGAATCAAACATGCAGTTGTGTGTTATGGTTCATACAGACTGAAAGAGTTACCAGTGACAGGAATGAGTCAAAGCTGACATTTGATGGTAAAACTATGGGCAGGTGTTTTCAGCAGGATGAGCTCCCTGAGACAGGCAGGTTGAGCTTCCATAAAAACACTGGGAGGGGACAGGATGTCCTGGTCTGTGGGGGGAAGGAGGAGTGGCATGGAACCATCACCTCCAGGAGTGTGAACTGCATTTATCTCTGGTGGCACAATCTTTTCACAATTAATTAATCCTTAGAGTTCCTGAATATTGCTGTAATGTTCCAAACCTGAACAAAGTTATGCTGCCTCTCTATATTTTTGTGAGTTACTTCACAAAATTCAGCATTTTGCAACCGGTTTCTTTCCTTCAATATAGAAAATTATTTCTTTATTCTTTCTTTTCTTCTTCTTCAACATTTTTTTTCCTCTCTCCAACTTCCAAGTCTGAGGTTTGCCTGACTCAGGGTTGATGAAGGGTTTGGATAATGCAAAGTTTTACTTATTTGTGTTCAAGGCTGCGTCCTCGTGCTTGCGGTACCTGATGGCTGTGCAGAACCATCTCCTCAGTAACACTATTTTGATTAAACCTGATGACAATGATGACAGTGACAGCTCCTTGCAGGGAGAGACATTGAAGGTACAGGTAAACACCAAGTTTTATTCTAGTATGGCTCTCTCCAGTCAGTGTGCCTGTGACACCTTGTTCCTGCAGTGCATTTGCTGTTTGCTGGTGGTTCTTTTCCTTTTGATAGAGTTAAATAGCTGGAGAATAGGGAAAAACAGTCCAAAATCCGCAGTTATTTTGTGTTCAGGATTCCAGCTTGCATTCCCTATTATCAGTGAGAGCAGACACTTCCCTTCCTAAATATATGTATAATGAGATTTTAAGTAGGTTTTAATTAGTGTGTGCTGGAAGGATTCCTGGCACAGGAATTTCCTCTCCTGGACATGTTACCCCAGACACTTTTTCCTCTCCAAATCACTCAGGTGGTCCTTGAAAAAAATATTATTAAATAAATAGAAAAAGGTATTATTTGCCTTACCTGGCTTCTGCTCTTTTGCAGTTTAAACAAACAAAGCTTGTGTACAGCCACTTCCATCATTTGTCTGAAATAGAGAGACTTAAGTTTGTGGCAAGGAAGCTGTTAGAGGACAGGCTTTGTTGGTAGAAGTTTATTAAAATGCTGCATTTCACAGTGCTTCACCCAGCTCCCAGGTTTGCCCTGGAGTGCAGGTTGTCTGCTCATAATAATAATACTTCCCTAATGGAATTGATTTCTGAATTTCTGGTATTTTGCTAAGCCAGTTTTCTCTGCTGCTCTTTGAGGCTGTGTGTGTTTGTGAGCTGCTGCAGTTGGAAGTGATTTGTTCAGGCTCATTGAGTAAATGCTAAATATTGGAGTGTTTTTCTTGTCTCACTATTCACGCCGTGTTCATTGTTCAGTTTCTCTCTCTGCAGTGCTCCTCATCCCTGCTAGGACATTGTGTCACCAATCCTGTACCTTGGCTGGCTCTCAGCTCTCTCCTGTGCTGGACTTGGGGCTTCCTTCCCTCTAGAAACTGGATGTGCATCCTGTAAAACATGCACCTAGTTTCTCCCAGCACTTTGGGGCTTAACATTAATCAAATTTATGTCTTGGATGAATCTCCTGCTGCAGGCCTGCCAGGTCACATTATCATTCTTTTCATTTGGAAATCCATCTTTTTGTTCTGTTGTCCTATTTTGGGGGGATTCTCTAAGAATTTAAGTATCCTGTAACTCTTTTTTTTTTTACTTAGGAACTCAAGACCAGCATTTTGTCTCTTGCCACACAAATTCTGACAGGATGTGATGAAGTCTTAGAAATGCTGCAACAAGTCACTACAGCACTAATTAACAGTGACATTTCTGACAGGGAGCAAAGGTAAGACAAGTGGGAGGATCCTAATTTGGAATCAGGGAACTGCTGCTCTTTGTGGCTTATTGTACAAGCACAGTTAGCATTAATTATTCTTTATCACTTCATATTTGAGCTTTGAATGCACAGGAACTGTTTCTTCCTGCAGCAATTGTTTAGCACTCAGCTGGGGGAAAATTTAGAATCACTCTCTGTGTCAGTCCTGATCATCTGTAGGAACCTCAAATTGAGAAGGTTTTAGTCAGTTATAATGGTATTTATGAGTAGGATACCTGGAAATAAACTGTAATTAGCTGGGAACACTCCTGTAAGCTGGAGCAATCTGTTTATTTTTAAATTTCTGATTATTACATCCCTAGGAGCTGGATTAGATATTTCTGCATGACAATCCCTGGGTGTTGTTTTATATCCCACATATTCCATCACCTGCCCTTCCCTATCTCCCCTCCTCTTAAAAATACACCTTGGGAATGGGGTGGAGATAAAAGCTGTGAACTTTTCTCTCCTCAAACAAACAGCTCCCTGTCCCAGCTGTGTTCCAGGTTTCACTTTCTGCTTCTCTGTGCCTGCAAGATTAGTTGTGTTTATTGACAACACACAATTCCTGGGTGATATTTTCATATGAGTTCGTGTTCAAATATATTTTTGTAGCTGCAGATCCTTTTCAAGTCCTTTGAGCTCCATGTGCTGGGAGCTGATATCCACACTGGTGCATTTGTGTTTGATGGGGACTTTCATCCTGTGCCCAGGGGAGCTTATCTTTCTCTGAGTAATTATTAAACTGTTGATTTACTGTCTCTGCTCTCAGATTGTTCAGTAAAAATTGTCAGCAATTCAAGGTCACTGGCACTTGGGAGAAATTGTAGTGGTTTCGAGATTGTTTTGGGGATTTGGTTAATATAATACAAACATTCTCTGCTGAATTTTGAGTTGCTGTTACAAGATGAAACAGAAGTGACTAAAAGCAGAAGTGCTGCTCTATGAAAAGAGTTGTTCCTCTGTAACTTTGGTTCTCCTTCCAGGTTAAAAGGCCTGGAGCAGATCACAAAGGCCACCATGCTTGGCCACCTGCTGCCTGTGCTGCTGACATCCCTGATGCACCCAAACCTGCAGACCCTGACCATGGCTGATGCCCTGATGCCTCAGCTGGTGCAGCTGGTCCTTTACACCAGCCAGGTATGGGCTCTGTGCCACCCTGGGCCAAACCTGGGGCCTGCAGCCTCCCAAATGCTGCTCAGCTTCCTCCAGGCACTCATCCACACCCCAGAGTTCAGAGTTTCTCAACAGCTGCCAAAGCTGCTGATGCTGAATGTTAAATTTGACTGCTCCAGGAGCTACTCAGTCATGATTTATTGTCAATAACAGCAAGAATTGTTAATTATTTCAGTAATGAGCTCTTAAAATGCTTTACAGTTTGCATGTCCCTAACACTGTGTATTTTGGGCCACAGACTGCACTGCTGCTTAAAACCCAGTCTCCAGTTTTCTCAGAACTGAACAGTTCTCCCAGTTGTGCTCCAGAGCAGAAAGGGAAGCAGTTACCTGATGAGAGGTGATTTTCTTTATATTTGGGTCTTTTCATGGGATAAACTGAACTATAATGGCTATTTGACCATTGCTGTGGGATAAAGCAGCAGTTTTTAATTTGAATTAATGTTTAAAGGTGTGCTGGAATGATTTCTAAGGCTGTCTCAGTTTTATATAAGCTTTTGCAAAAGGCAGTTAGTTCCAAATTTTGTTCTGTATATAGAATTAAACTATTAATAACTTCGGGTTGTTTACACAGAGTATGGTTTGTTCTGGTTTTTTCCTCATCTCAAGCATTAGAAATTAAATCTAAATGTTTCTCTCTCAATAAATTAGGCTAGGGAGGACCATCAGGAGAAAATGTAAATTGCTCTGGCAGCATGAGATACAGAATTAAAACCATTGCAAAGCTATTAAATGGTTTAATTTACAGAGAAATAACATTTTTAACTCCTGCATTTAAATGCTGTGTCTCAGCTCAAAGTTTTCCAGCTCCTGCTTAGGAACAGAAACAAACAACTGAAATCAAATAAAAATGCTTATTTGCAGCATTGGAGAATTTGCAATACTAAAGAATTCATGATAATGGGATTTTTTTGTGAATAAGAGAATATGTAATGTATGAATAATGATGATAATATATGTAATACAGTCATGCCTAAAAACAGGAGTCACTTCCTTGTCTGTGTGTGTCAATACTAAAAGGTGATTTTTAAGTACTTTATTGAATGACAGAAATCTCTGTGCTGTATTTTAGGCCCAATTTCTCCCTCTAATTTCAGGATGCTGGAAGAGAAGGAAGAGCCAGGATTCCTGACTGGTTTGAAGATCCCTGCTCCCTGGGCTGCTGGCAAGACTGTGGAGACAGTGCATCCTGTCAGGGATAACTATAAATTTAAGGAGACTGTCCACATTCCAGGAGCCCGCTGTTTGTATCTTAGATTTGACAACAGATGCTCCTCCCAGTATGATTATGACAAGGTAAGCAAGGGCCAGCTCAGCACCTCTGCAGTGAGGGAATTCCCTCAAAAATGTGGGAGCTCTGCCATGGGACAAGTGTGGGAGGCTCCAGGGATTGGGGGATTGAGGGATGGTTTGGGTTGGTTTTTCCTCTCGGAAATTCTGTCAGTTCTGTTTTTTTTAAAAAAAATTATTTCAGGCTAGCTCAGACTGTCCAAGTTTGACTTCTCTCATTTTTACTCATGTTCAGTTTTCCTTATTTCCTAAATTTTAATCCAGCTGCCTCCTTTGATCAGCAGAGCTGGTTTAAACTGGGTGGAGCTGGAGAGGTTCCTTTTTCCCTGATAATAAAGAACTTGTTCACCTGGGTCAATAGGAACAAATATTTTAATTTTAAGAAAACAACCAATAGCACTTACCCACTTTGTAGTATCAGAGTATTATCAGCTTGTGCTGCTTGCTGAGTGCTGCTGTTTATTCTTTGGCATAGAGCAAGTCCTGATGCTCATAAATTACTAATGGGAGTATCTTTAATTAGTAATGGGTGACATTAATATTGAATTCCCCCAAAAAACCCTGATCCCACCAGAGTCACTGACAAAACTTTGGCTTTGCTGGGAGCAGGATCAGCCCCTCACTGCTAGGGAAGGAGTTTGTTCTCTGCCTCAGGGCCCTGCATTCCCTGTGTGCCTCAGTTTCCCCATCTGTAAAATGGGGATAATAATACTTAACCCTGCTGCCCTCACCGAGCCTGTGAGGATCGGTTCACGTGCATGGAGCGCTTCGAGAGTCGAAGGCGCGGTGGAAGTGCTAAGTATTATTATTATTATTAGGTTTTCTTGTTTTTCTCTTACAGTCTAACAGTGTATTTTATGTTTTGAAGTTGGTGATCTATGCTGGTCCTAGCACAAACAGTAGGAAGGTTGCTGAGTATGGAGGCAATACACTGGGATATGGCAGCCGTAGTGTCTTAGGAACGGGGTGGCCCAAGGACTTAGTGAAGGTACAGTATTCCCATGCACCTCTCTCTCCCATAGAAAATTCCCTTTGGAAACCATGCCCAGCCCATTTTACCCTCATAGCTATGCATTCCAAGCTTTTAAGTGTACAGTTATCCATGATGAGATCCCTGCTCAGTGAACTGTTGTGTCCTTGGGGGAGAACTTTAAACTCGGCTCTGTGTTCCGTGTGATGCTTCCCTTGGAGTTGTTTTGTGTCTTCCTGGAATTCCTGATGGAGATGTTTGAGTCCTGCAGTCTCTAATGGCATTGCTCTTCTCCTAAGTACACCCTCCTAGGAGAAGTTCTAGGCAAATTCTCTAAGAGTCAATTTTTTGGATAATAACCCCCAAATACATCAAGTGGCAAATGTAGCAAATAAAATCCAACCATTTCTGTTGGGTTTTAAAGTTTCATTGGTGCTTTTGGCAATAAAGCTAAGAAGAATCTCTCAAACTTCTTGGAACCTCAGCATTTCAGTGCTTTGGCAGTGTGTCCCCTCACACTCTCTGCAGTGAGAGAATTTTTATTTAATATATATTTGTGTTGCTGCATTGTCCCACTCTAAAACTGGGCTTATTTACATGACAAAAACACATTGTGGAAAGAAATCAAGAGGTAATAAACTGGAAAGCAATTTCAGACAAGAACTCCATTGTTCACAACTAAGGGAATTTGGTTTATTTTTCACACATAGGTTTTGATGCTGTTCTTTTAGCAAGCTCCTTGATTAATTTGTTGTCATTTTTCTAATTGAAGAGCTTGTCTGTCTTCCTTCAGGAAGAGAATTGTTAATTGAGAATTGTTTTTTTGCAGATAAACAGTGAAAATCAAGGCTAAATAACACACTGATAATTTCTGCTTTTGATTTTACAGCTATGGTGGGGTTTTTTTTGTTTTACTGTAGTCAGCCAGCAGCAAAATTAAGCTTTCTACTAAAAGACACCTTTACAAAAAGGAAAAAAAAAAATTAAATCAGAATATTTCATTTGAGATAAAAACAACCCCCAGATAACTGTCATTAAAAGTCATCACCACTTGTGTGAAAAGCCTGTTTGTCTGCCTCAATCATTAAATCTGTTTTCTTTTTTCCCCCCTTCCTGCCGTGGATGTGTGAAGGTGGAAGGAGACACAGTCACCTTCTCCTTCGAGATGCGGAGCGGGCGCGAGCACAACACCCCGGACAAAGCCATGTGGGGCTTTGCCTGCACTGTCCGAGCACAGGTATCCAGGGGGAGGATCCCAGGGGACAGCTTCAGCTTCCACTGCCTCCTGCCTGCCACAGCACATTCCAGATCCTGGGAAATGTGCTTCCAGCTTGGCAGGTGGAGATGGAAACCAGCAGTGACTGGTTTGGGCAGTGAGACAAATCGGGTGTTGGCAATGAAAGGAACCCGAGTTTGGGATGCAGAGATCCCTGCACTTAGGGGTTCATGGACATAGTTGTTATCAAATGTGTCTCATCTATCTCCTGAAGCTAATCCAGGATTTCTTTGTAACAACCTGAAAATCAAAGAAGTCCTGAGGAAATAATGATTCCAGCCCATGAGGAAGACAGGGGAGGGATTCTGGGATCAAACACAGGGAATCTGGAATCCCACTACAAGTTGGGGTGACTGAACCAAAAATAACTTTACCTGTTCCTTCTTGGTTCAGGAAAATAATGTTTAAATCCCTTACTTCTTGTCTTGGGTTGTTCTTATAAGTTGCTGTTAATTGTTAAGCATTTTTTGTTTTAGAGTTAGATTGATATCGAGCTGTATCTTACATTTAAAAGATTATATATAAAATCTCCTATCTTGAATCTATTGGAAAGGACTTCCTGGTGGATTGTTTAACTTCTCCCTGTTCCTGCTGCAGGAATCCTCAGAGGATGTGTCAGGAGGTTTGCCATTCCTGGTTGACCTGGCCCTGGGCCTCTCTGTGCTGGCCTGTTCCATGCTGAGGATTTTGTACAATGGGCCAGAAATTACCAAAGATGAAGAAACCTGTCAAGAGCTCTTAAGATCTAAACTTTTACAAAGGTAAAAAAAAAAAAAAAAAAAAAAAAATTAATCTGATTGTGTCTTTCTCAATAAGGGGGGAATTAGAGAGGGGGAAAAAAATCCTTTTCATTGGTTTTTACTCCTTTTTGCAGGTGCCAGTGGCAGGTGGAAGCCAACGGGGTGATATCTCCAGCCCTTACTCCAAGCCCTTCTCCATTGCCTCTCACCATAGAGGAGGACAGGGAGTTCACATATCCCTCTGATGTGCTCGTGCCTCCTGTTGGACACTACTTTGACCTGCCCAGGATTAGGCTGCCCCCAGGAATCATGATCAAGCTCAGGGAAATTTCTGGACGTGCTCGGCCTCAATTTAGACCCAGTATAAAGTAAGGAGTCCTTGTTTCCCTCTGTTTTTTTTTTTTTGTGAATGCAGCATCTGATGATTTATGAATATGAATTGTCCAAGTTGGTCTCTTACACCTGATTAATGAGTTTGGCTTTCCCTGGAACCCTAGGGAAGTGATCCAGCCAGAAGTCATGGAGGAGATGGTGGTTTCATGTGTGATTAAACATCTCAATTTGGTTGATGCTCTCCAGTCCCTGATAAATTTCCAATATCAGGAGGAACATGCTGAAGAATATGATTTACTTTGTAAAATTATGGGAGAAACCTTTAAGAAGCTGAATGCCATGGAGAGACAACTGCAGGTAAAAAGAAAATTACTTAAAACAACAGAAGGCTTGTTTTGAGAGTAAAGATGTATTTTAGCACCGCAGAAATACAAAATGTACTCAGATTTCTTCTTCTAAAATCCCTTCTACACCTTAAATGATTTTTGTCTCTTTGTCAGAGTGTGGCTGAGCTGGAGCAGAAGTGGCAGAATGAGGTGGATGATGCCATGCATGGGAAGCTGGAGAACAATGTCCCCTTTTTTTATGATTATCACTTCAATGAGGTGAGCTCTGGGGCTGCTCTGGGTGCTTGTGCCTCACTCTGCTTCCTCAAAACTTGCTCATCCTTCTCCTTCCCTTTGTTTAGAGCAAGATGAAGGAGCTGGAGCTTCTGTGCTCCATGAAGGAAGTTTGTTTTGATGGGAGTGATCTTGAGAACGTGGTCCTGGCATTAAGGTCAGTATTAGTGAAGATTTACACCTCAAAGGAGGGGCAGCTCCAGGGGAGTTCCAGGGAGTTCAAAAAGAATCTGATGGAATTATTAGAAACTTCTGTGCTAAATATATTAATATTAATACCTACAACTCATTGTGTTTGCTAAGGAGTCACTTGTTTGTTTCTTCCATTTTTTCTGCTTTCTCCTTTGCTGGCACAGAACAGGCTGATGCCATAAGTATTCTTTAGCTGACCTTTCCCTCAGCAACACTTCCTTTCTGAAAGCATTCAAACATTGACTTGGCTTCTTTTACTTCCCTTTCATAATCCTAGGGAGAAGTTTTTCCAAGAGGTGAATTCACTGATCCAGAAGACCTCTCATCCCTTAGCAAAGACAAAAACCTTGGTGAAGAGCTTGATGAACAGAGCAGAGCTGTTGTTGCATGTGACCATTGCAGCACAGTCTGGGATCACAAGGAGCATATCTGGGACCCCTGCAGAGACTCCCGGTATATCTCTCATTACCAGCATTTTCTACCTTTTATTTCTTATTTTTACCTCTTCTGCTTTAAATTAAACTATTTTTCCCTAAATTAAATGAATTTTGTTACAATAAATAAAACCAAGTCTTTGTTTCCTGATTGCCATGATGATGGTAAATAAAAAGCTGAGTAATAATAGGTGGAATTTAAACTCAAGTTTCCTGATTTATTGAGGAAAAATACTTAACCAAATCAAAAGAAATCTGATTTGAAACAATACCTGAAAACAGGAAAATCCTCTGAGCTGGATTTGTATTTTGTTTGTAGTGAGCTACAAATCATGTCTGAGCTTTAACTTCCATACTCTCTTGTTTACATATTTCATATAAAAACATGAGTGACTTGCAGTTGTCCTTCTAAATTTCCCTTGAGTAATTCTTAACATGTGCTGATTATTATTTTTTAAAGCTGCATTTGGAAGTTTGTGAATTGAAGCCTTCAGTTCCAAATCTTTAACTCTCAACAGGGTTGAAAGCAGGAAAATTCTCAGATCTAAGTTCCACATTCTTTCTTAGACTGGATTTTCCCCACCCTGTCTTTCAGCTTCCACTGGGATATCCACCAGTGATTTTAAAGCCAGTTTATAAATACTTTCCTGCACCAGGAATGACCTTTTTTATTACCATTTTATAACACTTCAGCCTGTAAATCAGCCTCTGAGGCCAAGGTGATCTCCCACGCCGTGCGCCAGCCCGTGTTCCTGCGCAGCATGTCCGCCCCGTCCGACCTGGAGATGATCGGCAACGAGGACATCGAGTTTGCCCGGGCCAGCCAGAGGTACAGCAGGGTTTATTCCTTCCCTTCACCCCTCTGTGCTGTCCTAGTGATCAGCTTGATCAAATTTATCACTGCCAGCACAGCAGCATTTGTGGTGCTTGGATCAGCTCCCTGCTGCCAGGTGTAAAATTGGGGTTCCCTCATAGGCGCCGGCACGTCACCAGCCACAGGAGCAGCTCCTTCACCCTGCTGCAGTCCCTGGCCATCGAGGACAGCAGGGACAAACCCACCTACAGTGTCCTGCTGGGACAGCTCTTTGCCTTCATCGGGACAAACCCCGACCAAGCTGTACGTTGTTACTTCATTTCAAATTCCAGCGTGCTCAAAACCAGGAGGTGCCTTGTTGGTGTCTAACAAAAATCCCCTCCCAAACCTCACAGGTGTCCAGCAGCAGCTTCCTGCTGGCTGCCCAGACCCGCTGGAGACGTGGCAACACCAGGAAACAGGCCCTGGTGCACATGAGGGAGCTGCTGACGGCCGCCGTGCGCGTCGGGGGTGTCACCCACCTGGTGGGCCCGGTGACAATGGTGCTCCAGGGAGGGCCAAGGTGGGTGCATTTCTCCAGAATTTTGTGGTGTGATCTCTGTGGTAGGGAATAAATTGCTTTGCACAAGGGAAAGCCAGAAGTTAGTAGCTGTGAGGGCACAAGTTGGCAGAGCTAAGGCTGCAACAAACACTTCGACTCTTGTGGGGTGAAAAGGCAGAAACTTCTAAGAGATGCTTTTATTTATCAGTAGATGAACTTTCCTTTCATACTGGGCTGACATGTACCCAGTCATGTATAGAGGGTGTCTTTCTCTCTTGATTTAATTCTAAGTTGATGTTAATTAGGTATTAGTGGTAGATTTAGCTGATACTTCATCTAAATGTAGTAAATGTTTTGTATTTTGTTTGTAGTGAGATTTAATCATGTCTGGGCTGTAAATACCACATTCTCTTTTTCACATGATTCATATGAAAAATGAGTGACTTGCAGTTTGCCTTCCAGGTCTCTCTTGAGTAATTCTGCACTGATTATTATTTTCTTAAAGCTACATTTGGAAGTCTGTGAATTGAAGCCTTCCATTCCCAATCTCTAACCCCCAACAGGATTGAGGAGCTGACGTGTGGTGGGATGGTGGAGCAGGTCCAGGAGGCTTTTGGAGAGACGATGACGTCGGTGGTGTCCCTGTGTGCCCGGTACCCCATTGCCTGTGCCAACAGCATTGGCCTCTTGTGCACCATTCCCTACACAAGGTGGGCAAGGGCTTGGGGAAGGGATGGGGGGACATCCACACCTGGCCTTAGTAGGCTCTGCCTTAAGGAGAAGTGTTTAGTAGTATAAATACATCCTCTTTACTCATCATGGGGAGCATCGAGAACATCTAGTGAAATTCCCTCACAATTCCATCTGGAGAGGACAAGGGAGAGGCAGAACCGTATTTCTGCCAAGTGAACTAATCAATTACTGAGCTGACAGCAAGTTCTGGATTGCCATTGTGATGGAGAAGTTAATTCCACCCTGAATTTCCCCTGCAGGAGTGAGGAGAAGTGTCTGGTCCGTAGTGGGCTGGTGCAGCTCATGGACCGGCTCTGCAGTCTGAGCAGCCAGACAGAGTCCAGCTCAAATGAAAAACAGACCAAGAAACAGAAGGTGGCCACCATGGCCTGGGCTGCCTTCCAGGTGCTGGCCAACCGCTGTGTGGAGTGGGAAAAGGAAGAAGGTAGGAGCACTGGAAATATCTTTTGCTGTGTCTGTTAGAACTGTCTGAGGGCAGTCATTCACCATGACTTGGGTGAATGGATTCTGTGGATTCTTAAGTGAATACAAAATTCAGTAGATTTTCTTCTTGTTGTTTTTTAATTCTGCCTTTTATCCTCCCCACGGAAATAATTTCAAGTTTTGCCACTTGTTTCTGTCTAAACCTAATCAGAGAACCTAGAGATTAAATGATCATTTGGCATTTTTCCTGTGGTAGAATTCACCCATGAAACACTTAAGCCTACACGTGGCTGTTGGCTAATGGTGGATGTATCGGGTTATTTTTGTGGTGTGTACATTGATTTTGTTGATTACAGCTGTGTATTCTTCCATCCCTTCCAAAGGGGGTTCCACAGATGCTGTGCACTCTGGGCTGGCCAGGCAGGTCTCCAGCCTCCTCACCAACCACCTGGCCAGAGCCACTGAGTGCTGTGGCAACCAGGCTGCAGGGAATGATGCACTGCAGGATGTCCTCAGCCTTCTGAATGACCTCTCAAGGTACCAGGCATTTCCTCTGGAGTATTTTCTTCTTGTGTATTGAAGCCCATGTGGGATCTTTTGTGGATTTTTTTAAACCATTCTAAAACTGACCCTTAATATTAGTGTTTAATCAGTACTGTCAAGTTATGGAAGAATTGCTAAAGATGTTTTGTCAGACACTGAAATTGCTTTTAATACATCTTGTAAATAATAAATGAATTTGGTTTTAATTTCAAGATTCTTTTCCCTTTCAGGAGTCACATAGGTAAAGCCATCCTGAGCCAGCCAGCCTGTGTGTCCAAGCTTCTGTCCCTTCTCTTGGATCAGCGTCCTTCTCCAAAGCTGGTGCTTATAATCCTGCAGCTGTGTCGTGCTGCTCTGCCTCTCATGAGTGTTGAGGACTGTGGAAATGTGGAGTTGCCTCCCTGGAGTTACTCAGTGCCCTCTCTGAACAGCGAGCAGGATGATCCCAGTGACCCAGCCTCCAAGATTGCCTCCCTGCTGCTGGCAAAGCTGGCAGATTACGTCGTGCCAGGTACCAGCAGCTATTGGGGGTTGTGCCCAAGGGACTCGTGTTCCATGGAATCTTGGAATGAAAGGGGCCTTAAACCCCATCCAGTCCCACTCCCTTCCACTCCTTCCACCATCCCAGGTTGCTCCAAACCCCATCCAGCCTGACCTTGGGCACTTCCAGGGATCCAGGGGCAGCCACAGCTTCTCTGGGCTCCCTGTGCCAGGAGCTTTTGTATTGACAGAGAGCTCAAGTAGTGGGAGGTATTTCTGAGAGCAGGATATTCCTGTGCCTTACCATCTGCCTCCTAATTTCCCTGGCCTCAGACCAAAGTGGGTGTCTCAGTGATATTTCAGACACATCCCAGATGTGTCAGCATTAGTTCCAAGGGTAAGAAAATTCATGGTTGTGTTTCTATGTTTTCTTTTTTCCTTTTGCTTCAAGGCTGCCAGACAGTCCTTTCTCCAACTGCCTCTGAGCCAGATACTACCTTGGCAAAAGCCAGCCCTAAAAATTCCATAAAAGGGGATAAAGATCCTGGAGAAGAAAGCGAGGCAGTGGATGGTAAACTCTCTATTTTTATCCATAAAAGAGAAGATCAGTCCTCCCATGAAGTCCTTCAGCCTTTGCTAAGGTAATCTCAGCTCACTGGATTAGAATTAGAAACAATTTTGCCAGTTCCCTGTATCTTCTCCTTTTTTCCAGTGCTGCAGAAAAATGCATCCTAGATATAAGAGTAAATGGGAAAGCAAAGTGTCTGCCCAATGTCTTGTGTTTACTGGCAAAACCATAAGATAATGCAAAGGAACAGGGGAACGTCTTCATCTGTCTGAAAACAATCTCATGAGGAATTAGCTACTTAGACTCAGTGTTTCTGATGGAATATCATTTATCTTGTTTATGGTGTGACAGGCTGGGTAGGACTAACAAATAGAACTGTCAAGGCAAAATGGCTTTAAAAGCACTGCTTTAATAATGCATAAGCTGGACAATAATTCGCTATTAAAGATTCTTTAGTATTCTCAGCACCCACCTGGATGTTGGGATCACTGAATGCCAATGCTGTCACCTCCTGCATTTTGTGCTATTTGTTCCATCTTCCCCCTCTCCCTGCGTTGGTTCTGAACCCATACTCTAAAAATTACCCTAAAAGGTACAAGTGAAAGGTGAACTCGGAGCCCTGGGCATTTGTGATCAATAAAAACCATTTCATGAGGCTTCTTCCTGTGGGGGGAAGGGTTAAATTGCTTTGAATAACTGCATTCAGTAGGATTAAATTCCCTCTGTAAATGGGGTATGTCCTTAACTGCCTCATATTTCTCTTGCTGTTGAGCATTCAGCTGCAAAGGTGGCTTCAAATCATTTCAAACCAGCCATAATATATGGAATTGGACTGTGTAGCTCAGCTGTGATTTCCAGCAGTCAGAACAAAGCTCCTTTGGTTTCTTTCCCCTCCAACAGTAGCTCAGAAGGTCGCCCATTCCGACTGGGAACTGGAGCCAACATGGAGAAGGTGGTGAAGATGGATCGGGACATGACAAAAGTAAGAGGAGAAATAACTAAAGAATTGCTCAACATCCTAAAAGCTGGTAGCCAGGCAGAATTCTTGGATTTTACTGATGTTAAGACCCTTTGTTAAATGTTGTTTTATTCATCATTTACCTCTGTAAGTACAGATTAAATACAGGGGTAAATGATGAAAAAGAATTTAAGCTGATGCATCCTCCAGCCTCTGTAGGTTAGGTTAAAGCCCCTTTGATATTCTCTTTCTTCAAGTGCTAAATGCACATTGATAATGCAAATTTTAAGCCACACGCTTGATCTAAAATTTCATGTCAATTTCCAGGGGTGTTCTCGAGTTTTTGCACCAGAAATACTCACGGTGGCTTTTTGATAAGAGAAATTGGACTGTTAATTTAAGAATGGAATGTTAAAGGCAATGAATTATCCCTGATCTCTCTGTAGATGATAAAAAGCAAGAGATAGTGCTTGTCTATGACTGACACACACCCAGGAGGGGATTTTGCTGTGTTCCCAGCACTGGTACATGAGCAGAGTGACCAAACAGATCTGACATTTGCTTTCCATGGCAATTTCCTTTGCAGAGTGGCTGCTGTGAAGTCATTACAGAAGAAGCTGCTGCAGCTCTTAGAAAGGCAACCAAGTGGGCACAGTCTGGGCTGATAGTGAGTGTGGGGCCACCCATAGAGACTGTCAATCCAGAGAGCACCAGTGGCTTGTCCACTGGGGACAAAAAGAAGACAGCACAAACTTCCATTTGCAGGGAGAGGAATTCAGAGCTCGCCAGGTAAATCCCTTAGCCTGCACTCTGCTTTTCTCTCTACCAATATTTGTAGTGCTCTCAAAGATAATCTGGCAGTTCATAAACTTCTTATTTCTTTTTTTTGTGTGTATATTTTGTTGACACCTGAAGCTTTTTTCATTCTGTGGTTTTGAACTGAATGGTCAAATTGCCTTTGTCTCCTGGCCAGGACGGATCCGGTGAGGCCGTTCATCAGCGGGCACGTTGCAAACAGCATGGCAGCAGAGGTGATTGCCCTGCTGCACAGCCTGCTCATGGCCCCAGAGTCCAATGCAGCCCAGATCTGGACAACAACTGCTGAAAAAGTGAGCAAACACAGCCACGAGTGGCCCACTCCTCACTGGGGGTTGAGTAGTTAGAGAATCTGTTGATTAGCAAGGCCTGAGCTGCTCCTGTCTGATTTAAACACAGGGTGTGGAGCTGGACAGACCCAGCCCTTTCTCAGCTGTCTCAGGGTGGGACAAACACTTAAAATTTACCCATCATTAGATAATGTGCTGTCATTCTTTTCAGGGATTAACAGTGCTGTTTGTTGGGGAGTTCCCTTGCCTGTGGCAGGTTATTTTGCCTTGGCTGTTCTCTTGGCTGTGGCCTCTGAGGGTACAAAGTGTTGGCTGGAACAAAACACGTTGATTTTATGTTCCTCTGAATCCTGCTGCACCTAATCTATTCCCAAGGTGAAATCCTCAGCAAAAACTTTTGTCAAGATTGTATTTTATTCTGAAAGTTACCAGGGAATGGTCATGGCTTTGATGGTGCTCACACTTCAGAGAACTTGGAATATTCTGGGTTACATAATTCTCTTCAAGAACAAAAATAATTCTTCTGAGACTGTGTGGGCTGGAGGCTTGGGGCATTGGTTTTTGTTGGAATTGTGCTTTGAAGTTGTTCCCTGGTATTTTTGCTTCTGTCTTCAGGTTCTGTCTCGGGCTCTGATGTACATTCCACAGCTTGGGAAATATGCAGAGAGCATTTTGGAGAATGGGAGTAGCAGTGGAAGGAAACTGGCTAAACTTCAAAGGATTGCTCGGCAGGCAGTGGCTGCCCTGTGTGCTCTGGGTGGCTTTAAGGAGACAATTAAAATAGGTTCTGAAGTTCAGGTAATTCAGCACTGTTCATATTTGATATCTCAGATGAGAATTGCTGCTCTCCTGAGGTTCTCCCTGCACTGGGATCCTCGGCAGCAGGATGTGCTTGTGGAACAGCAGCTTGTGGAGCTTGTTTCCTAAAACACCCCCCTGTGCTTGTGTGTGCAGTTGGTGTGTGATGTCAGACACTGATTCCTTGTTGTAACACCTTCAATCTCATGCAGCTCTTCTTTGGTTGTAGGTTTTAGGCAAAGGAATAGCAGGAAGCATTGGAGTTGTGGCATCTATTAATGAGCAAGAAGGTATAGCCACGGTCAAATTCCCACCCACCACTATAGACACTAGAAAGACCTCCCAGGCATCAGACACTTTAACTATTCCATTATCTAGGCTCTGTGTTCCAAGATCTGAGGTATGGGAGTTTTAAACATCCAATATTCAGTATAATCTTGATTCTTGCTTTATTTCTGTCACAGCATACTGACTATTAATCTACGGCACATTAAAAAAAGTGTTTCATCTTTGCTTATCAATGATTTGTAATGTTTGCCTTATTTTTTTAAGCATATATTAACAATATGTTTGAGTTCTCATTCAAGTAACATAAATATTCATCTTTTGTGCTTAAGGATATTCTGTTGCATACTGGGTGGGAGTTTTTTTTTTGGTTAATTTCTGGCTTGGTTTGGGGTTGGTTTATTTTTCTTTTATTGGTGTTTCATGCTGATTTTGTGATAGTAAAATATAAGAATTAACTCCAGGTAATAAAACACCCTCATTTCTTAGAAACTAACTACTTGAATTTAACTTTTTACCGTGCCCCCCCACCATCAGGCATTGCCTCTTCATAAACTGTCCATTACTGAGAAGGTAGTACAGGCAGTCCAGTCCATGTTGCTCCCTCAGGAGGGAAGTCTCTCTATTCACACCTCACTTCCTGCAACAGGAGATGGCTCAACCCCAGTAATGGCAGTGGTCCGGCTTCTTGCTGAAATAAGAACCAGGTGAGTCCTGCCTTTGTGCACAACCATCCCAGGGAATTGCATGAGTTCTTGTGCCCTTCCTCTGGGGCTGTGCAGCAAGGGGCTGCACTAATTCCTCTTTGCTCCTGTTAAGTGTCTGGGTGTTGTTCATGAGCGTCCCTGCAACACACTGAGCAAATGCTTCAATAAATCCATTTATGAATCAGGGAAGAGCTGCCTTTGGGGAGGGTCCAGCTAAAACCAGGGTTAAGACCACCTTTAAACTACCCTTGAATTCACTACTGTAAAGCCAGCTTTGAATTCAGCACACACTTTGTAACACTTTAAATGTATTGTTTTTCTGTTCAGAGCATGCCTGGTGATGGCTCAGCTGTTGGAAGACAGCTCATTCTGTGAAGAATTCATTCAACAGTGCCCAGCTGCTGTAGAAGTTCTGAATTTGGTGGCCCAGGAGTGCAGCCCTGGTATGTAGCCAACACCTTCTTGGCATATTCAGGACAGAACCAGAGCAGCTTTTAAATCATTTCAGTGTTTTCTCCTCCAGCTACCCAGAGTTTAGGAACTGGCACAGGACAGTGTCTTGTCACAGCTGCAGAGCTGCTGATGGAAGAGCAGCTAATAATCAGCCTAAATCACTAAACATTAGGCATTAATTTAGGCCAGAACAGGATTATTCTGTGTATCAAAGAAGCAAGTCCTGATTTTCTTCTGCACTGCCCACTTTCCTTGCTTCCAGCATATCCTATTCTGCATTCCTTGGCATTATCATCTGTGTGTTTTCTTTTCATGACCTTTTTGCTGGTTTTTGTGATGCTTTGTTTTTTTCCTGATCCTTGAGCTCTCCTTGTTTAGGGATAAGCACTAGGCCCAGCAGAAATCTTAGTTTAGGGGAAAGTTTTTAGGAGCATGCCAGAGAAAACGTGGCTGAAGTGAAGGGTGGGAGCCAAGGGATTTAGGTGTCAAAGGGCAAGGACTGATTTTTGTGATAGTAGACATAATTTTTTTTGCTTTCCTGCCTTTGCTGGGCCATAAATTTACTCACTAAAATGAACTTTATATCTTAGTCAACATAAGAGTGTCTTTGCAAACCAAATGTAAATCAAACATGAGAAAATACTTGCACGTTACATTTTACCCTTAATTCCGTTGTTTAGGTAAGTGAGGCTGATCAAACCTCCTCAAAGTGCAAACACCATATTTATTTCTGAATTAAGATTGCACTGTTGGACTGGAGGAAGCAGCTGGAGGCTGATGCCTGGTGTGGGTTGTTGTTGCAGGGGAGAGGCTGGTGGTTGTGGAGATGCAGTGTGAGAGGTTACGGATGTTGTACCGCGACTGTGCTCGGCCCCCTCCTCCTCCCCTGCAAGCAGACAGGAGACAGGTGAGCACAGGCACAGTGCTGAGCCCTCTGCCCTGGGAGAACCCCCTGCTGCTGCCCAAACTGGGGCCATTCTTGAAATATTTCATGGGAATTTCTCTATTGGGATGTGATTTGTTGGAGTTGTATTAAACATGCCCCTCGTACACTGTGTCGTTGTATTGGAGTGGGTGACTTGAATTGTGATTGGTAGAATAAATTCCTCTGTTGTGTCTGCAGCCCAAAGAAATCACGTGGAGCCCATCCAGGGTGTTCCCCCCAGTGAGAGCCTGCATGTTCTCCTCACACCTCACTGCTGTGACCTTCCTGGCTGATCCCAGTGCAGGTGGGGGCCTTCCTCGGGGCACCTTTATCTATGCCACCTCCCCAGTGCCAGTACAGGTGAGACCTCACAGCTCTCCAGCACTTTGTCATTGAATATCCAACAGGGCATGAAAAGGATAAGAAGGAAAATTGCTCCTTTAAGCTCTGTTTTGTAAATAACTTTTTGAAATGGTCTATTATTCTTATTTCTAGGCACCATCATTCTACTGGGAAATTGAAGTGGTTTCCTATGGAGACACAGATGATGACACTGGGCCAATAGTTTCCTTTGGATTTGCCACAGAGGCAGAAAAACGGGATGGGGCTTGGACAAACCCAGTGGGCACCTGCCTCTTTCACAAGTAGGTTGGAGATGCACATGAAAAACCACGTTCAGTACATTTGTCAGCAGGCTGGGGAGGAGGCTGTAGTGGGCAATACACACTTATAAATTGAATGCTGAAATAGACTGGAATATCTTTGCAAAATCAGGAGGGTTGAGTTGCCTTTTGAGTGTCACAGCTTTGGTGGGTGGTGATCCTGCTCTGGCTCACTGTGTCCTTGTTGCCCCTCAGCAATGGGAGAGCAGTGCATTACAATGGCTCCAGCCTGCTGCAGTGGAAGAGTGTCAGACTGGATGTGACTCTTTCCCCTGGTATGTGAAGGCATGGCTAAAATCCTTATCTGCTCCATCAGAAAATCCTCTAAATGTCTGGGAAATGCTGGATGAGAAAATTGATTAAATCCTTTTTATGATTGTGTTTTTCTCCAGGTGATGTAGCAGGAATTGGATGGGAAAGAACAGAAGGAACTCCCCCTCCTCCAGGGCAGCCAGCAAAGGGCAGAGTTTATTTTACATATTGTGGGCAGAGACTTGTGCCCTACCTAGAGGATGTGTCTGGTGGAATGTGGCCAGTTGTGCACATTCAGAAAAAGGCAAGTGTGTAACAGAAATGTCACTTAAATGTACTTTCAGAAATACTAATACCATGATAGAAAATATTGAACCTGCTCTGTAGAAAAGCAAATTGATAGTTTTTCCCTTTCTTGGGTAGGCTGAGGTATTCATTAGGCCTCCCAGGTGCATGTGTTGTGTCATTATTTTGGTTTTCCCTGCCCATTAGCACAGCAGTGTGCAGCTGGCCTGGCAGGATGCCTTGTGCCATGCCAGGAGCTCCTCTCTCAGCATTCCTGGCCAGCAGTGGCCTTGATTCAAAGCACCCAGCTTGAAGCTGGAAAGCAGGCGAGTTCTAAGTGTCTTTAGCAGCTTGAAGCTTTCCCAGAGAGCCAGCTGGGGATCCTGGTGGCAGGGGGGTGTGATCAGCTCCTGCCTGGGGCAGAGTGATGGCTCAGAGCAGGATCTGAGAGCTTCCCTTCATCCTTTTGCAGAACACCAAGGTGCGGGCCAACTTCGGCTCGCGGCCGTTCGCCTACGCCGAGGGCCAGGCTCACCGCAACGCCGCCGACCTGTGCCTGGACCTGGCCGAGGAGATCAGTGCCAACTTCGAGGCCTTGCCCTTTGCCATGGCCTCTGACAGTGACAATGACGCTGGCACCAGCATCGCCTCCGACCCTGGCACCCACGGGCCCCCCTGCAGGATCGCCGCCGTCGCCACCGCTCAGCAACGTAAAGTGACGCTCGCTCCTTTAAAGCCCTCCCAGCAGAAAGGCCAAGCAAGGAAATAGGATTTAAGCCCAGCCTGGCTGCAGTCTTTAGGCCTTAGGTAGTGCTGGTTTAGGTAGGGTGGTGCCACAAGTCAAAGCTGTGTTTATCTGATTTCAGACAAGGCAATTAAAGCATCTTCTTTGGTCTTCCTCTATGTGAATACACAAATTATTCATAATTAACACAGCTTCAGTGAGAAATGATCTCATTAGGGCTTGGGATACAATAGGATGTCATGGTGGATTGGATCAGCCAATTGGTTATGCTGTGTCAAAAGGAATTGCATTCCCACCCCCTGATTGGAGAGCATGGAATGCTGTATATCTCCAATTTCATGGGATGTCTTTGCATGCATTATCATCTCATTATTTCTGTCTGTGTCTTGCAGAGTATGACAGTGACACATCCTGCCACTATAAAATGGAGCTGAGCTATGAGAACTTCATCACCTCAGGCCCTGATCCTCATCCCCCTCCTATTGCAGATGATGAAAGTGATGATGATGATGACGATGATATTCCCAGGGTGAGGAATGTGGCAAACTCTGCCTCCTCTAACTTATAGCCTAAAATCAGATCTTGTCATTTAGATTTTGATTTTAGCCATGCAAGAGTTCTTCCTGGTTCCCTAACAAAAATATAACTGCTGATAATTTATCACTTCCTGGTGTTCTAAAACACTTTTGTCTTTGTAGGAGGATCACTATGCCCTCTTGGTCAAAGCCTGGGAAACCAAAGTTTTCCCTACAATTAGAAGAAGATTCCGTAATGAGGCTGAGAGGAAGTCTGGGCTGGATCAGATTAAAGGAGCTTTACAGTTAGGTATGTATCTATTTCCATGCACGTTGTTTTCTGTGATCTGCAGGAAGTCTGAGAGAGCAGCTGTGTTCCTTTCATATTTTACTGTATTCAGGGCTGGAAAACTTAAAAAATTCACTTGCTGTTTCCCTCCAGTGTTTAGAATCTGGTTTGTGCTCTTGCTTTTTCTTTAACACTTTTACTGTGTTTGACTATTTAAATAGAGAAAATGTTTTCAGAAATAGTGACAGAATTTGTTGTGATGTGGATACAGAAACATTCTGGAATAATAGCTTGGGAAGAAACTATATCTGTGCATTTTCTGTCTCTGACTATCAAGGCAAAACTTTTTAGGTTTAAGTAATAATAAGGGGATATGAGGGAGTTTTGTAGAATTCAGCTCTGGCAGGACAATGTGTTTGTGGGAAAATCACATGAAGAACAAGGTAGGAATTCTGAGTCCCCATGAGAAGCTCAGAAAAAGCTTCCTCAGGAAAACTCCCAATTTCCATCCTTCAGCCTGACTGAGAGAGTATTGAAGTACTTGGAAAACTCACCTGCTTGGGAGATTAATGAGAATAAGAACTTATTTCAAGTGGCTGAGGGAAATAGCTTGTATTCCCTCCTGTCTTTCAGGAATGGTTGATATAGCAAGGCAAACTGTGGAATTCCTGTATGAGGAAAATGGAGGCATCCCAAGGGATCTCTACCTTCCCACCATTGAGGATATCAAAGATGAAGCAAACAAATTCACAATTGATAAAGTACGGAAAGGTAAGGGCAGCACAGCAGTCCTGAGGGGTAAAGAAAAGCTCAGGGGTTTTTGGGATCTAATTGTCACCTGAGGAAAACACCTTCAAAGTGGTGTCCATTTCTGCCAGGTCTCACCGTGGTGACTCGCTCTCCTGACAGCAACAACGTCACCAGCAGTGCTGTAGGAACAGCTCTGCCCAAATTTGCCATCCGGGGCATGCTGAAGACATTTGGTCTTCATGGGGTTGTCCTGGATGTGGACTCGGTGAGTAAAGACACTCTGGGAGGACTTTTAATGATCAGCATCACACAGCTGGGAGCAAAAACTGCTCAGGATGCTGGATTGGGGCTCTCCTGGAAGGAAAAATGTGGTTATAATTATTGTGTTACTTACAGTGCTGGGTTTGGTGTTGCAGGTGAATGAACTGGTCCAAGTGGAGACCTACCTGCGGAGTGAGGGGGTCCTGGTGAGGTACTGGTACCCCATTGACATGTTGGAAAGGCCACCTGCAGGGTACAGGAGGACTGCAACCAATGGATTGGTCACCCTGGATAACACCAACATCCAAATTCACAGGTGAAAAAAGAGATGCAGTTACAATTATTACCTGAATTTGAATTAGCTGAATTTCCTGTAGTGCAGTTACCTGCTACAGCTTTGTTCTAAGCAGTACAAACTTCTGAATCTTATTGTCATGGTTGGATTTAATGTTAAGGAATTAATAGAATTAATGTTTGTGTTCTCTAGGGAGCTGTTGAGGAGTGAAGCTGCCCTGGCCAAGCTCTACTGTCGCATGGCTCTGCTCAATATTTTTGCTCCCAAATCTCCCCACATGTTCACCCGGCTGTTCCACATTCCTGCCATCCGGGACATCACCCTGGAGCACCTGCAGCTGCTCTCCAACCAGCTTCTTGCACCACCTCTTCCTGGTAAACACTTGGTTTTGTCACAGCTCTTCTTTGGTACAGTATTTTTTTGGTGACAAAAAAAAAATAATGGATTTGGTGTTTCTTTATTAGCTGGTTAATAGTGGTGGTATTAAGAATGAAGAATGAGCCAGGTTATCCCACAGCTCTGTGTTTGTCCTCACCAGAGGCTGGGCTGAGGCTGGTGAGGAGCACAGCTGGCATGGAGAGGCCACCCCAGCCACAGGGCTGGGCTTGGGTGGGTCCTTTCTCCTGCTGACTTTAGGCAAGGAGTTTTCCACTTGAAAACAGAGGTTGGGAATCTTCCAGGTGTTTTATGGCTTTTGTTTCCCAGGCTACATAAACATGTGGAGTGATCTTCAAATTTGTGCTGTTTTCCATGTTATTCCAGATGGAACCATCAGCTCAAGCTCCATTCTCCTGGCCCAGTCCCTGCAGCACTGCATCCATTCCCAGACCTGTGCTGCCACAGACCTCTTCTACCAGGGCAATTCCCAGGCCATCAGGGAGTGGCTCACTGTGGCCATCACTCGGACACTGCATCAGGGAGAGGAGAGTCTGTTGGACCTCACCAAACAGATCTGCTCCTTTCTGCAGGTAAAATGCTCACTCTTGGGTTCCCTTCTCAGGAGCCCTTGTTCTCTGTGTGGTTTTAATTTCCATGATGATGTCCCTCACAGGGAATTGTTTCTCTGGATGGGTTCTGTTATCCTGCTTCTAGTGGGCACACTGAAAACAGAAGCAGTAGCAATGCTCTGGATTGAATTAAAATGAAGTGGCCTCCCACTGTGTCATAATTTGTAGTTAATTAAATGCACTGGGTATAGAGCACTCTATAAATAAAGAAAAGGGAGGAGGTTTGCTGCTGTTTTGGATCTCTCATGATGAATGTCCTGTTACAGGCAGCACCAGAACAATTTCCTGCTGAAGAATTCCCAATTTCTGAATCCAAGGTCAACATGGATGTGAATTTTCCTGGGGCTGCCTTTGTGATTGTGTCCTGCAAGGAAAGTCAGTCTGGGTTCCGAAAAGAGTGAGTCCTGGAGAGGGGCAAGGCTGGGTCTGAGCCTGGCAACCCTGGGGACGCAGTTATTTATTTTGTTTCAGTTTTCTCTTCTCCGAGACTTACTCTGAGTGGTGGCTGGGATATTTTCCAGCTGCTTTGAGCCTAACCAAGCTGTGCTGCTGTTTCCCCAGCTCGTCCCTGTACAAGGCCCCCTGGGCTCGGGTGCTGGTCTACGGGCTGGGGCACAAGGTGAAGAGGAACGGGCAGCTGAACCTGATCGAGGCCGTGTGCTACCCCCGCGACGCCTCCCCCACCAACACCGGCCTCACACCACCCCCCACCACCAACCAGTACCCAGCTGTCATCACCCCCACGGACAGGGTGCACATCAAACTGGGTGAGCACAGAGGGAAAAGCCTGCCCTGTGCTTTCAGGGCTGAGAGCAGATTCATTATGGCTTCTGCAGCACCTTCCTGTGTGGTCTCCAGTCCTAGCAGCAGATAGGACGTGATTTTTGTACAAGGAATTCATGTTTAACCAAAAAAAAACTGGTTTTATATCCATTGGCAACCATGTGATTCTGATTTTTATATTCCAGGAGTTCACCCAGCAGTGTTTGTATTTGAAATATTTTATTCAAAATATGAATTTCTGCAGTGTTGGTGCTGTTGGTGTTTGAGGAGCTGTTTCAGATGGAGAATAATTTTTTTAGCTGTTTGTAGGACCCTCTTATCCACAGAGTAATACAGTGTAGCAAAACTTAAATCTCTCCAGCAAGAAGAATCATTTATATTCTTTTTACTCTTGCCCAGAGGGAGAGACAGTGGGATTTAGAGCAGGGAAGGTGACTGGGTGCAGTGAGTTCTTAAAATTTCCCCTTGGAGATCCTAAAGTTTTTCTGCTGATGTTGTTTTTAGTACCCATCTGACAGAAATAAAGGATTTTGGGGGAAATTCTTTTTGTATATTTAGATATGTTCAAGCTCAAAATTATTCTGTTTCTTTATGTGAATAAAATGTTCTCTGTACATTTATAATTATAGATTATATTAACTTAGCAATATAGAGAAACATTCCTATTTGTGTATTACAAGGTGCTACAGAGAAAATTATCAGTTAACAGAAGTTTAGCCTTGAAAAAATCCTAAATGTTACTACTTTTACTTTATCAATGCTCAGAATCATGATAAGAGTTTTCTTGGACCTTTCTGCTTAGGAGTGTCTCCTCCTCCTGGAGCTGTACTGGTCTTGCATTCCCTCCCCCTGGAATTCCCCTTGGCAATGGCATTCACAGAACAGCTCTTAACCTGGAAATTGGAAGATGGGGATGGAAAATCTGAAGATGAACTGGATACTATTCCTGCCTCAGTTCTCTTGCAAGTAGTGGAATTTTTAGGTGAGAATGGAATATTTCCTTAGTATGAGCACTGATAATGTGCTGGCTCAGGTGAAGAGTTCAGGAAACAAGAACTACAGTTGAAATTTTCTGAGCTCTTCCACCATAATTAAATTTTTTTCAACCCCCAGAACTTTTCTGTTGATTTGCAGTTCTTGGAATAACCTTCCTGTCTTTCTTATTGCTGCCATGATATTGAAATTCACTTTTTTGGTGCTTTTTCAAATGTTACTTTCTGCTAAGAGTGAAACACTGCCATGCCTTGCCTTCTTCCCTCAGGAAACTTCCTCTGGACAACTGACATGGCAGCGTGTGTGAAGGAATTGATCTTTCACCTCCTGGCCGAGCTGCTTCGCAAAATCCACAACCTGGAGCAGAAGAAGAATCCAGCAGGATTGTCCTCATCCATCGCCCTGCAGCTCAACCCCTGCCTGGCCATGCTCATGGCCTTGCAGTCAGAGCTGCACAAGCTCTACGATGAGGAAACCCAGAACTGGGTGTCTGGGAATGCCTGTGGTGGCTCTGGGGTTGGAGTGGCCGACCAGGGAAGATTCTCCACGTACTTCCACGCCCTGATGGAAGTGTGCCTGGCTGTGGCAGAAGTCACCTTGCCCATCAACATGAGCGTGACAGCCAATGTGATCTCATCCACCAGTGCCCCAAATCTTAGTGACTCCTCCTCCTCGTCCTCATCTTCACCAGGACAGACTCCACAGAGCCCGAGCTTGCTGTCCAAGAGGAAAAAAGTCAAAATGAAGCGGGAAAAAACCTCATCTTCAGGGAAAAGAGCTTCATCCAGGGCAGCTGAGACGGACGCGGCGCTCCTCAGCATTGGGGGCAGCAAGCCTGAGGACATGCTGTGGTTCCACAGAGCTCTGACCCTGCTGATAATCCTCAGGCACCTGACAAAGAAGGACCCCCAGGGGCTGGGTGTGACCAACGATGCCGTGGCAGACGCCTGCCAGGCCCTGGTGGGACCCACGGCCCACAGCCGCCTGCTCGTCATCTCCGGCATCCCCACGCACCTGGAGGAGGGCACCGTCAGGAACGCCATCAGGAAAGCCTGCAACGCCCACGGCGGGGTCTTCAAGGATGAGATCTACATCCCTTTGCAGGAAGAGGATCCCAAAAAAACCAAGGACAAAGCAGAAGGAGGAGAGTGCAGGACGGAGCTGGAAAAGCCGACGGTTTCCAGCAGCGCCGACAGTTTGGACATCAGCAGCTCCAGCAGCGTCACCCCCGCCATGAGCGTCAGCGCCTCGGCCTCCACCAGCCAGGCCTCCCTGTGCAGCTCCCAGGGCATTTCCCGCACCGTCAGCGACATCTCCGTGGACCAGTTCCAGGCAGGGCTGGAGCTGCCCATCCCGCCCGGCTTGCTGGAGCAGCCGCACGTGGTGTCCAGCCAGGAGAGTTTGGATCTTTCCCACTGCAGCACCGGGAGCCTGGGCAGCCTGGGCAGCCTCGGGGAGCCCCTGGACAACGTGGAGACGGCGTCGGTGTCGGACGTGGGCTCCATGTACACGGTGACATCTCTGGACAATCAGCCGCTGCTGGCACGGCCCATCAAGGGCTTCGCTGTGGTGGAGGTAACAGGGAGGGGCCTCTGGGGCCAGGGGTTTTGGGAGAATGGGATCTCTCTCGAGGAGCTGGCCTTTTCTCTGCTAAATGTTTAAGAGCTTGGGAGACTGGGAGATCTCAGTTTGGACAGAATGGCTGAGGAGCACAGAATTCCCTTCCCCACATTCACATCTCGGGAACAATCCCGTCTCAAAGGACAGAGGAGACCCAGTATTGGAGTGATCCAGCAGCAAGTGGAGAACAGGTAGAAGTAAGGAAGAATTCCTGTGTGTTCCAGCTTGTAGAGCTCATTTTTACAGAGTGCAGCTGAAGCCAAGGCCATAAATGAATTCTTAAGGGATTAAATTCCTGGAGGATTGGTAGCTGTGGAGCACAGCAGCCAGTGCAGCTTCCAACTGAGGAAATATTTAAACTGCTTTGCAGAGGTTGGGAGAATATGTCAGGGGAAAGATCAATTAATTTCCCCTTTCATGTACTTTTCTCTAAGATTTGTTCTGGCCATTGCTGAGATGAATTTAGAGATTGAGGCCTTTTTGGTTTGACCCACAATGCAATTATTTAATGTTTAATCAGTACCTTTTCACCTATTTTGAACCACCTATGGATTTCTCTATGAAGCTACTTTAGGAGAGTTGATAAATTTTGTTGCTGTATGGTTCCAGATTAATTTTTGAAAGCATTGTGATGGTTGCCATCAATGCTGGGTCACTCCAGGTGTTCAGCTCTGCACAAGAACCTTCCTATCTGCTGCTTCCACAGATTGCCTGCTGCAGATTTATCAGGAGCTTTCAAAAGCACAGCCATTCCTGATAGCCTGGGAATGGAGAGAGATGTTTTTGTATAGTCTGGGATTGTATCAGTTCCTCTTTTAGAAGAAAATCAGCTTATTCAGATGAAAACTCTGCAAGTTCCTATTCTTGAGCTGTTAATTGACGTGAAGACATCATTGAAGTAAAGCATTAAGTGTGGAGAGAAAGCTGCCAGAGTGTTCACATGGAAACTGTTCCAAGTCTGGAGCTGCTCTGGTAGTGGTTATTCTGGGAATCAAAGGAAGTTGCTGTTCCCCTTCCCACTCTGTGTAGCTGAGGCTTCAAGGCCTGTGCTAATTGAGATTTTTCAGAGTGGAGAATTGAGGCAGGGACAGCAGAGTTACAGATTGTGCCAGCTTACCTGGCTGGCACCTTCAGCTCCTTCCCTGCTGTTCCCAAGGGCTGTCTCCAGCCTGAGAAATGGAATAGCTGGATCAGAACTGTGCCTGGTTATCCCAGCATGAGGATTTCAGTGCTCTCAGAAAGGATCTTTTCTAGGCTGAACCTGAATTTGGGCATCAAATTATTGATGCAGCAGAGAAGAGAAGCAGTAATGATTATCAGAATGGGGAGGGTGGGAGTGGAAGCTTAACCCCCAAATTCCTGTGAATGGAAGTGAATTTGTTTTCTCAGAATTGCTATGAACTAATTTCATTATTTGTACAGATAAGGTCAAGAGCTAAAATAGAGAAAATCCGAGCCAGCCTCTTCAACAGCAGTGACCTCATTGGCTTGTCCAGCCTGGATGGGGAGGATGAGCTCATGGAGATGTCAACTGAAGAGATTTTAACTGTTTCCACTGTAAATCAGAGTTTGTTTGACACCCAGGGGAGCCCTGCCCTAGAAGATTATTTCAATGATAAGTCAATAAAAGGTAGGTGGTTTGATATTGCTAAATCTCTCCTGTGTTCAGCATTTTGGGTGATGAACAGGGCTCAGACTCTCCTTGGTTCAGTATAAATCAGGGGTGACAACAAGCCAGGGAGAAATTCCAAAGTAAGTTTTATCCCTCCAGGGGCTATTTGCAAGCTGAACATTGCTCATTTGTCCACCCAGCTAATCAAATAAATCATGAATAAATAAACACTCCTCATCAACACAAAAACTACTGATTTAATTCTTTAGGGACTTTTTTTGAGAAAATAGCCACTGAAATAACTTTGGACTGCTAGTTCAGTTGATGGGTGTTGGTGTCTGCCTGCACAACATTTATCCTGGCATGATAAATAAGCTGCTGTTTTCCTCCAATCCCTCAAGTAATAATTACAGGACGTGGCCAATTCTCTGTCTGTAATGGGATGCAGAAGGAGCAGGTTTTTCACTGAAGGAGTGATTTTTTTTCCCTTGCAAAAGTGATTTTTCATGTCAAAGCAGAATATTTTATCTGAATGCAAAATCTATTTTCACATTTGAAATTCTAACCAGCTCTCATGATACTTTGTACCAAATTATTGGTTTTCTTCTAATTAGGTGAAAAACTGGTCCCAGGTGCTCGGGAAGTTCTCACAGAGATCTTTAAAAGCTGTGTCCATTCGGAGCAAATGCTGAGCCTGACCCCAGCCAAGCCCATCAAGGTGGCTGACATTTACCTCAGCAAGGAGCAGATCAATTCCCAAACCCCTGGGAACCTCCTCCACGTCTTCTTCACCAACGTCCGCCCTCCCAAGAAGGTGCTGGAGGACCAGCTCACCCAGGTAGGGCTTTGCCAGCTGTTCTCAGCCTCTTTTGGTGTCACTTGAAAGCACTGGGTAACGATTCACTTTTTGTCTTGGAAGATTTTAAGGAAATATGGAGTTCCCAAGCCCAAATTTGACAAGAGCAAGTACAACAAGGCAGGCAAGGAGCAGCACCCGGTGAAGGTGGTGAGCACCAAGCGCCCGGTCACCAAACCCCCCACCAAGGAGAAGTCCATGCTCAACAGTGTCAGGTGGGTGTCCCTCAGCCCTGTGGCACTTTGGAATATTGGATTTCACTGTAGGAATCCAGGTTTTTATCCCCCATCCCTCTGTGCTTCTTTGTATTGGAACAGGGAAACATGTGGTGTTAATGTCAGAGCATCTCAGATTTCTGGAAGTTATTTGGCAAAGTGTTTCTTTTTCCAGAGATTGGGGTGGAATTGTTGGGATCTATTTATAGAACATTGGAATTGTGTTCATTAGTGTTCTATCCCAGTGTTCCAAAACATAGATCAGGTTGGACAGGGTTTGGAGTAATCCATGGCAGGAGTGGGACTGGATGGGCTTTAGAATCCTTCCAAACAATTTTGGGATTCTGTGAACAAATGAAAGAAAACTTTTGATCCTAACACCCACTTTTTCCCTCAGCCGAACAGCCTTAAGTGAGAAGAAACCCACTGTAAAGCCCAAATCTCCTGAGAAGAGCAAACCTGAGGAGAAGGACCCTGAGAAGTCTCCCACAAAGAAACAGGAAGGTGGGAGCTGCAGAAAATTCTTTGTAGTTTTATCCTAGAAAAATAATTTATTGATGTGTTTATATGACTTCATGATAGGTCTGGTGTGTCTTTTATTTCTAACAAGCCTAACTACATTTTTTAAAAATAGTGATTTAAAATGCTGCTTTTATTTGTATCTCTGTGAATCTGGGTCCATCAGTGTGAGAGCAAACAGTTCTTGGAGCAGTGGGTAGGGCACGTCAACAAACCAGACAGAAAACTTCCTAAGGGGTAGTTCCAAGGCTTTGGTGTAGTGAGGGTTTGGGATATTACGGACTTGAACCAGGTGGGTTTTAATTGTGCTTCTCAGTTTATGTTGGGAAATTCTTCAGTTGCAAGTGGGAAATTGGGTAAAAAAGATGATTGAGATAGCTCAGAACTTCTCCAGGAGACAGCACAGCCATGGGGGACAGGGATTGTGCTCAGAACTGTAGTCTGGTGGAAGAGTGAGCAAACAGGAGTTTGGACCCCCTTCTTCCTGGCAGGAAGTGCCAGGTTAGCTCAGAAAATGGGAATTTCAGCATCCAGCCAAGTAGGGTGAGAGGGAGGTGTTCCAGAGGAGCAGTGGGGGATTTCAGCCCTTAAGGGAGTGAGAAGGTGCCATTGGCTGAAGTGGACCTGATCAATGTGTGATAGATGGAACCCCCTGGGAAAGGGTCCATGGTGGGATGGGACAGCAGGAGGAAGCTGGCAGCAGCCACCTCCTGCTCCTGGTGGGGTGAGAACTTCACAGCAAGTCATGAACTCTTTGCTGGTCCATGTTTGGTGGCAGTTCCTGAGGAGAAGTACCTGACCCTGGATGGATTTCACCGGTTCGTGGTGGACCGCTCCAAGCAGGACATCCGGAGCGTGTGGAGAGCCATCCTGTCCTGTGGCTACGACCTGCACTTTGAGAGGTACAGATCTCTCTGAGGAGGTGATACTTACTCACTGTGCTCACTTGATCCCAAGTGTTCCTAATCCAAGAAGCTTTAACACTTCCACCCATGGCTGCAAGGCCTATAGGGAAATCAGTTATTTCCTCAAAACACATTTTAAAAGTCACGTGCTGTCCAAATGCAGGTCCTGGTTTCTTGTGCACAGCATGGCTGACAAAATCAGATGCCACAGTGTCCTTTAGAGCTTCCAAATTACCTGAAGGGAGCTGTAGCTCCATGTCTGTCTCTGGTTTCCTTCCCCACACTCAGCCCCTGGGGGTTATTGTTTAACTGGCAGGGTTGTTACTGGGTCAGAAATGCTTTAGAAGAGGGAACTGTTAAACTTCTTCTTAATATTGTAGAGGAAGAAAGTCCCTTAAATGAATTCTCCTTATCTGTCTGTGTCAGGCCATAGGCTAATTGCTCCTTATCATTTCCAGAGGAGATAGTGCACTAAGAGTGCTTAATAGGCAATGCCTTTGTGCCTAATTATTTAATACCAATGAGGAGAAGTGGCTGATGAATCAGCTCTTGGCCTCACACTGGGATTCTCATGGAACAGCTCTGCTTAAGGAAAGGGCAGTGAAGAGCAGGGCACCAGCTTCTACTCCAGGTGTAATCCTACTCCAGGTGTAGTTGCACTCCAGGTGTAGCTGTCCAGCACCCTGTGAGTGAACAGCTCTGCCCTGTCCCCTGCCAGGTGTGCCTGCATCGACGCCCGACACGCGCAGAAGGCGTCGCGCAAGTGGAGCCTGGAGATGGACGTGGCGCTGGTGCAGTACATCAACCGCCTGTGCCGCCACCTGGCCATCACCCCCGCTCGCCTGCACCCCCACGAGGTCTACCTGGACCCAGCTGATGCAGCAGATCCCAGGATTTCCTGTCTCCTCAGTATGTATGGGTGGTTGGCATAGAGGGTTTTTTCAGGGGAAGAGCTGGGAGTGCTCCTGGTGTTCCTTTGGAGGTTGGAGGCTCGGTGGGATGAGGGGAGTGCTGAGTCTGGCTCTTGTCTCTCCTTGGGTGGAGCAGGAAGTACCTGGTGGGTTCAGCTTGCAGGGGAAGGAAGGCTGGATTTCCACAGATTTTGGTCACCTAAATCCTGTTCTAAGCACTTTAGGAGGAAAATTCAGTGATAATGGGAGATTGTGGAAGGAATATCAGGGACACTATTCCTGCGTCCTCAGCACAGGGATCAGAGGGACTGCTTGGTGTGGCTCCCGGACCAAACCTGCTGGGATCTGCTCCTGTCCCTGACTGGGAGTTTCCCCCCACAGATGTCCCCGTGGAGAGCCTGAGGCTGCGCTTTGCCCTGCTGCAGTCCCTCAACACCACCCTGGAGACTTTCTTCCTGCCGCTGGTGGAGCTGCGCCAGAGCGAGATGTACGGGAACAGCATCGCTGCCTTACTGCAGGAGGCCAAAGGTCAGCGGGGCACCGACCCTGGGGCACTTCTCTCTTGGCTTGCTTGTCAAGAAGAGGGAGATTATCCTTGTGACACCACAACTGCAGAGGAAGTTGTTCCATTTTCTGTGTCTGTGGGTCTTTATCCTCTTGGGAGTATCCAGAAATCAAAACTTTGTTAGTTAACAAGCTGGTCAGGGGAAAGAATTCCAGGACTTTGCTGCTGTAGTATTACAAGAAAGTAAAAGATCAAGAAAATACTCATGTTGTAGCATTACAAGAAAATACTCAAAGTGCTTCAGAGTATTTTCACAGCCTTCATTAGACACCAAAAAACCCCAAGATTAGGGGCATTACATTGCCCAGTTTTGTTTTCTGAAGAAGATACAGAATTCACCAGGGGTGTCTGTATGAAAGGAGGTTTTTGTGTTGGCCCAGCTGGAAAAAACCACTCCTGAACCAGTGTGGGGGAGTGAGGAATGTTCAGAGATTTCTCTTCACAGGGATATGAGGTATTAAATATATTTTTGGGGCAGTATCACAGCCCTATTTTTTATCATCATTTCTTGCTTGTAGCTTTACTGTCAAAACATCTCAGACTGCTGAAAGCTATTTGGCAAAGTGTTCCTATTTACAGAGATTGTGGTGGAGTTGCTGGGATCTAATTATAGAACATTGGAATTGTGTTCATCAGTATTTCATCCCAGTGCACTTATTCCAAAAAACATGAGGAACAGATAGATGGGATTTGGAGAAACCTGGATTATGGAAGGTGTCCCTGGTGGAACTGGATGAGTGGAATCATGGAAACCATTCCATGATACTGTGAAATACTGTTTTAAAAAATTTTTGATTAGCCATGTCTTGGAAGGGGAAATTTTTATTCTACCATTTCCCACTGGAGAATTTCAGGGGTAGATTAACTCTGCTGAAATGTGTTTGTTTCTTCAGGTTTAATCTTTTATGACACAAAAGTCACCGTCATGAACAGAGTGCTCAATGCCACCGTCCAAAGAACTGCTGACCACGCAGCCCCCGAAATCACCCTGGATCCCCTGGAAATCGTTGGAGGTACAGCAAGCACCGATCCTTTCCAACCCCCTCTGCAACAGCTCAGAGCTGCTTTGCCCAGCTCAGCTGATTTGTGAGGCTGGAGGTTCATTTTCCCTTTGTGCTGGACAGGGGAGATCCGTTCCTCGGAGAATTCCTACTTCTGCCAGGCCGCCCGGCAGCTGGGCTGCGTGCCCTCGTCCCAGCTCTGCGTCAAACTGGCCAGCGGGGGCGACCCCACCTACGCCTTCAACATCCGCTTCACCGGGGAGGAGGTGCACGGCACCAGTGAGTGCACGGGGACAGGGCATGGGGACAGGGCACCAGGGAGGGGGGACAGCAGGTCTGTGGTACCAGGGAGTGGGGACAGGGCCTCCATGGCACCAGGGAGTGGGGACAGAGGGTCCGTGGCACCAGGGAGTGGGGACAGGGCTCCATGGCAGCAGGGAGTGGGAACAGGGGGTCCATGGCACTGGGGTGTGGGAATGGGGGAGACAGGGCAGCAGTGAGTGGGGAGGTGGGGATAGGGCAGCAGGGAAGGGGGATATGGAGATCCATAACACCAAGGACTGGGGACAGGGGTGCCATGGCACCAAGACGTCAGGACAGGGCTCCGTGGCACCAGTGAGTGGGGACGGGATGGGGCACTGGTGGGGGGGACAGGGGCTCCATGGCACCAGGCATGGGGACACGGGGACAAGGTACCAGTGAGTTGGGACAGAGTTCTGTGGCACTCCCTGGTGTGCCCGGGGAAGTGGTGGAGCCATCATCCCTGGATGTATTTAAAAAAAGAGTGGATGTGGCACTGGGTGCCAGGGTTTAGTTGAGATGTCAGGGAACAGGTTGGACTCAATGATCTTAAAGGTCTCTTCCAACCTTGTGATTCTGGCACCAGGGAGAGGGAATAGGGGGGTCATGGCACCAAGGAGTGGGGACAGGGGGTCCATGACACCAAGGAGTGGGGACAGGGCTCCGTGGCTCGTGTGGACTTTAGGGAGCAGCATTCCCTTGTGGATGGGAAAGAATGGCATCCCCCTGGAGTGTTTGCACCTCAGTGATTGAACGAGGAGGAGATTGGGTTTAACCATAGGCTGAGGGGATTCAGCTTTGCAGAGCTGTTCCATGGGGTATTGAGGCAGATCCCAAAGAGCAAAGGGATTCCTGCTCTCCAAATCCACATGGGCTTTGCTGGTCCTTGGTGGAGATCCATGGGGGAATGTGGAGCCAGAGAGCCCAGAACACACTTCTGACATCAGCAGCTCCTGTCACCTGTCTGAGGTGTAAAGGAAGTGAGTGTACAGCCATCAGCTGAGCCAAGGCTCTGTGGGGCCTTCTCCCAAGGGGAATTCTTGTCTTCTGGAAGGCTGTGGTGGTGCTGACAGTGTTTATGAGGAGATAAATGTTGTGGCTGTGGCTCAGCAGCTGTGCTGATCCCTGGAGCATCACCTCCATTGTTGTAGCACAGCCTCATCCATCTCCTAATCCAGCACCAAATCCCATTTGCAGGCCAGCTGGTAGAACAAATATTCCTGCTGTTCCTGGAGTGTTAGAAAGCAAAGCAGCATTTAGGAATTCAGCAGGAACAAAGGAATGTTTTCATTGTTTTCCCTCTCTCTTTTCCAGGTGGTTCTTTCCGTCACTTCCTTTGGCAAGTGTGTAAAGAGCTCCAGAGCTCCTCCCTCTCCCTGCTCCTACTGTGCCCCAGCTCTGCTGTCAATAAGAACAAGGTGTGAGATCCCAGTGCCAAAAATGAGGGATTTTTTTCTCTTTTTGAATGTTGGGTTAGAACTGGAGTGGGACATTTGGTCAGAGGTGCAGAGAGAGGCCTCAGATCCATGAAACCAAGATCCCATATCCTGGGAGAGTTGGGATTTCGTGGCCCCGTGTTGCACCTCTTGTGTGCAGCAGGTACTTGGAGAAGAGGGCAAGGCAGCAAAATGGAGCAGAGTTAAAACTCCTGGGCAGCATTCAGAGTGTCAGTGTCTGTCCCAAACTGAACTTCCATGAACTTTTTATTCTGTGGCCTTACTCCAGGAATGTCACCAGAAAGGTCTGTCACGTTGGCAGGAGAATAAGATGCTCCATCCATGCTATTTAGTGCAGTAGGTGTTCTCTAGAAACAAGATAAAGCTGATGGTCCAAAGAATTCTCAGTAATTCCTTCCTGGGAATATTCTTAGGGTAGGAAACAGTTTGGTTCCCTCAGCTTAAGACCAACTGTGTAGCAAACCTGGCTCAGCAAATCCAGGCTCAGAAACGTCCCACAGCTGAAAGACTTGGATATCAAACTGATGTAACAAGTCCAGAAAATCCTGTGAGTGTTGATCAGCAGCTTGTCAAAATGGGAACCAACCAAAATGGGCTTGATTGGATCAGGAAGTGATAAGGTGATACCAGTTGTAAAATACAGGGACTCCTGCTGTGCTGGAGCAGATCCTTTGGTATCCTGAACATTTTCTGGCTGGAACAGGAAGGATACACTTGCAGAGGCCTGCTCACAGCCAGCCCCTCAGGCTGTGGCAGCTGCTCAGTGCTGCCCTGTGTGCTGCTTTCTCCACAGGGGAAGTACATCCTGACCCCCAGCCCCATCACCTACGCCGAGGAGCAGCTGTTCCATTTCTTCGGGCAGCTCCTGGGCATCGCCATCCGAGCCGATGTTCCTCTGCCCCTGGACCTCCTGCCTTCCTTCTGGAAGACCCTGGTGGGAGAGCCCCTGGATCCTGACGTGGATCTGCAGGAAGCTGACATCCTCACCTACAACTACGTCAAAAAGTTTGAAAATGTAGGTCCCTTCATCCTCTTCCCTCCTTTTCCATCAGGATTCCCCCACGGCACAAATGTGCCTGCCCTCACTTGGTGGCTGCCAGGTGGTTTTTGTGGAAGCAGTGTTGGGAGCTGGGTTGATTCCTCAATGGATGCAGGATTTTACATCCTGCTGCCTTGGAGAAGTTCCCCACGCTCCCCTGCTGCAGGGCACGGTGGAATTCCAGCTTGTGAAATATTTACTGGAATTGCTAAACCAGGCCAGAACCCCCAAAGCAGGATTTTGCTGTTGGAGTCCCTGTTGTGGGGACACCTGTGACGAGGCACTGCCATGCAGGTGACCAGGTCCTTGTCCTTGTTCTGTGACAGATCAGTGACGAGACGGAGCTGGAAGCTCTGTGTGCCGAAATCGCCTCCCAGCACCTGGCCATGGAGAGCCCCGACTGCCCCAACAAACCCTGCTGCAAATTCACCTACCTGAGCCTCACTGGGGAGGAGGTGGAGCTGTGTCCCAGGGGCAGGCACATCCCTGTGGGGTAAGGAACAGCCTTCCAGGCAGGATGTGGCGCAGAACGTCTCTGGAATTGTTCTCCAAGCACAGCCTCTCCAGAGGTGCTTTTGTAACAAGTTGGAATGATCTGGGAAAGCTTTGCTTTGTGAGAAGTTGTCAGAACTTGGGATCAGTGGTGCTGTTTGGCTCTGTAAGGGACAGGGGAGCAGGGCTGGTCCTACCTGTGGGGACTCCCAGTTGAGAGGGATGGCCAGGTGGGAGGAGAGGAGGAAGTGGAGGACAGCAGAATTAACTGGGAAGCATTGGAATGCAAAGTGTGTATTGCTAATTCTGGATTATTCCAGATCAGGATCTTTCCATAAAACCCTTCCATGTGTAACACAGGTGGGGCTCAAGGGCTCTCCCAGGTGTTCCTCTCTCACCTCAGGTCTCTGCCCCTGCAGGTGGGAGAACAAGGATGTGTACGCAGCCGCCATCCGGAGCCTGCGGATGCGGGAGCTGCAGACCCCGGAGTGCATGACAGCAGTGAGGGCAGGGCTGGGCTCCATCATCCCCCTGCAGCTCCTGACCACACTCACCCCCCTGGAGATGGAGCTGAGGACCTGTGGCCTTCCCTACATCAACCTGGAATTCCTCAAGGTGGTTTGGCCACACTCCTGTGGGACACAGAGAGGGGGACCCTCCCGTGGGAAGGTGGGAGGGGAGAATCTTCTGCTTCTGGTGCAGCCAGGACAGCCCTGGGGAGCTGCTTGGACACCCCTTTGCCCCCAGAGAAGTTTATTAAGATTTCACTGGATTCAGGAAATAATAGGTGGGGTTTGTGCAGAGGGGAGTAAGAGTTTGAACTTCCTTTATTTAAAAGTGTAGTGGGGAAAATTCCTGAAGGGAGAGGGGTGAGCAGCAGTGGACACGTGTCCCTGTCCCCTCAGGCACACACCATGTACCAGGTGGGACTGATGGAGACCGACCAGCACATCGAGTTCTTCTGGAGCGCCCTGGAGATGTTCACGCAGGAGGAGCTGTGCAAGTTCATCAAGTTTGCCTGTAACCAGGAGAGGATCCCCTTCACCTGCCCCTGCAAGGACGGCGGCCCCGACACCGCCCACGTCCCCCCCTACCCCATGAAAATCGCCCCCCCCGACGGCGCGGCAGGTACGGATCCGAGGGGAAGGAGCTGCTGCTGCTCCCAGCTCTGTGCCAGCCTTAGCCCCCTTTAACTGCTGTTCAGTGAACAGAGACAAAGAGGGGCAGGTGCTTATGAGGGTAAATCAGGAGAGAATTGGGGTTTAAATGATGTAAAGCTAAAATTTCACATAAAACTTGAACTGCATCCAGTAGGGAGTTCCCTTCCCATGGTGGGAGGGTGGAACTGGATGAGCTTTGAGATCCCTTCCAGGCCAAACTGTTCTGGGATTCCGCAATTAAAACTTTGCCCTATAGAGATGCAGAGACACTTGGCTGTTTATCTGAAATGCTTTTAAAATCATTAAACTATTGTAAAAATACTGGTGTGAGCCCTGATGGGAGAGACACAGAAACATTTACGATTCCCAAGCCCCACAAGAGGCAGGGATAGGATTTTGGCTGCCCTGAGGAAGGAGGTGCTGGGTTGGGATTTAACCCCTGGCGGTGGCTGTCGCGCAGGTTCCCCGGATTCCCGGTACATCCGAGTGGAGACGTGCATGTTCATGATCAAGCTGCCGCAGTACTCCTCGCTGGACATCATGCTGGAAAAGCTCCGCTACGCCATCCACTACCGCGAGGATCCGCTCAGCGGCTGAGCAGGAGCAGGGAATGCCTGGAGGTGACTCCGTGACTCTGCCCAGTGGAACCCCTTCAGTTCCCATCCTGCACCTCCCCTGGGATGAGCTGGGGGTTAATTTATTTCCCGAACCTACGTTCCCATTACATTAATTCCCAGAAGACTTCCATTTTGTATTCGTAGACTTTGTGGTGGACTGGTTCTTTTGCTGCCTTGTTTGTGGAATATTTGTAGGATAGTTTAGTAAAGACTGGTTTGTGTATAATTTAATTTGGGGAAAAAACCTTTCCACCTGTACATTTCTAATTTTGTAATCCACAGTGGTCTGCCCTGTGCAAACACCACTGGCAAGGAGGGCATTCCGAGGCCGGGAGCCCTCGGAGGGGAAGGCTCATGGATTGCTCTCCCCCGAGAGGTTTTTGAGTACAAAAATGCAGGTTTGGGTGTGGGGAGGGAATCACTTCACGGGCAGGAGTAGAGCACAGGCAGGATTTGTGGCGCTTGCTTGAGGTTTGAAGCAGAACTTTGCTGCCAAACTGCTTTTCCACCTTTCCACCACTTTCCTTGAAATTTTTCTAAACTCTGACCAAGCACATGGGGGCTGCCACAGGCAACTGGGGGGTTCAGCTCAACACTTTTGGGAAAATTTCCAATAGAACAGTGAAAGGGTTGTGATTCCTTTGGGTTCCTGCCCTAGATGTTCTTGAATGTCTGCTTTGCATAGCAACAAAATAATTTATTGTAATTAAAATATGAGCAGAACAAAACAGCTTCTCTCCAAAGGGTGTAAGATACCACAGTCCATCCCAAAAATCTGGGACTTTATCCCATATCCCAGCAAGCTCTCAGAACACCCAGGCGGTGCTCAAACACCTGGAACTCGTTTTTGTACTCAAAAATCTTTGATCCAAGAGCAAATTATCCTAAAAACCTCTGACACCCGGCAGGAGGACGAAGCTCCTGTTCTGTGTGGAAAGCTGGGAGGCAGCTGCGGAGCAGGAACAACTCCACGATTCACTGGTGTTCTGTGGAATGTTCTGGATGGTTCAGAGCAGCCCCTCCACAGGTGTCTCATCCCTCACCAGGATTTCTGGGACACTCCAGCTCTGCTGATCCCTCGGATCCTGAGTCCTGAGGAAGAGACCATCCCAGAATCCGTCGGTGCTGTCTGTGAGCCGAGTGCCGGTGCGGAGCCGCCCGGGAGGCTCTGGCTGAGGTGCCCAAACCTTCAGCTCGGTGTCCCCTGGCTCCAGAACAGCTCCCGGGAATCCCAAATGTATTTATTGTACATTATTGTGAATAGTGGGAACGCTGAGCGCGTGGGATGCGGGAGAGGCAGTGTGAGTTCGGGATGGGTGTCCTTGTTCTTCCGTGAGCGAGTGGGAACGGGAATGTGTGTGCAGCACTTGTAGGTAGTCGTCGGCATCCGGAGTCTCCCAACCCCGTGGTTAGGAAGCTGTTACCCTCCCAATGCATATTGCCCTGTCCAGGGAACAGATCCATGTAGGAAGAATATTTACTCTTGAATCTCGTCCATTTCCTGGTAGTAGAAGCGTTTATGTAGCTCAGAAACCACTCGGAGCAAGCGGGAACACCTGGAGTTTACAAAGACCAAGGGAAAAGGAAGCCAAAGGGGCGGCTCGGAGCCGGTTTGTTCCCAGACAGGAAAGGTGGGAAGCGCCGGCTGATTCCGTGGCAGAGCTGTGGCCCCGGGCTGGGCTCAGCTCTCTCTGGGCTTCTCCTGGGGTCCAACCCCGAAATCCTGAGGGGCCATGGCAGAGGGCTCCGTGTGCCAGCGGTTCCCAAGGCTGGAGTTCCAGCTGTGTGTAAGAAACTGCTGCTGCTGTGTGTGTGCTCCTTTGGGAAGCACATCCGAGTGGAGCACACCTGCACCCGGCCCCGGGCGTGTGCTGGAACGTTACTTGATCCGTATTTATTACAGTTAATTATTTATGATTACAAATAACGAACTTCTCGTCGCTGCCGTTTGCACCCGGGGGTGTAAATGAAGCTTCTTCTACAGGACAAATGTCGCACCATTAACCAACTTCCATCGACTTTGGTTTGTTCTGGAGAACAGGATGAGCCCCACAAGAGGAATTGTGGGAATTTTTGGCTTTTTTTTTTTTTTTTTTAAATTCCATGCTCCTGGGAAGGAAGTGCTGCAGCACCTCGGCTGTGGCTCAAATGGCCTTTTAATTAAAGCTTTTCTAATCATCCTTAATTCCTCGTGCTTTAAATGAACTTGACATTGTCTGTACTGGGCTTGTTTGTCAAAGCAAAGATTGGTTTGTGATGATTATTATTATTTTTTTTAATATATATTCATTCAGAATGTAAAATTATACTAAACAATGGAAAAACTCTGGAGCTGGGTATTAGTTCTAGCTTGGTGTGTGTCCATCTCGGTTCCATACACGGCATTAACCTGTAAGTGCTCTTGGCCATCGAGTGTACACCTGCATAAAGGAGATTCTTAACATCCTGGAGGTGTTCGTGTCCTTCTTTGGGGCTGCAGGGAATGGGATCTGCTGCTGGAGCTGCCTGAGGCAGAGGAGGAGAAGGGGAGAAAGGGAGATGCAGCTTCTCTGCTGGAATGCCACTTCTCTGTGTGTACTTGGAACAAAAGGTCAGGATTTTGTACCAAAGGGAAGCACAGCCACTGCTTAGGTTGTTCCTCTGGGATGTTCCTTGTGCCTGAGGCACAGCACAGGCTCTGCCACCTCAGTCATTATTTGTCATACTTAATGATTCCTGACCCACAGCATCCCATTATCCATCCCAAATGATCCCATTCCCTGATCTTCCCACAGCCCTTCTCCCCAGCAATGGAAAGAAAAGAGGTTCAATGTCCCTGTTTTTAAATACTTTTATCCTTTTCTTGTCTAAATAAGCACATTTAGTGGGAGCATCTGTAAAATGTCTTTATTTTAGGAGGAAGTTCCCTCCAGCCTTCGTGGGGCTCTGGCTGTTCCCGTGGGATGGAGCTGGCACCTGAGACAAGGCCTGGGTAAGGACCCTGCCTAGGGGTGGCTAATTAGCCCTGCCAGTGCCATCTGCTGCACCTCCTTAATTAGGCTGATGCTCATGGGTGTAAGCCAGGATCTGCTCCACTTCCCAAAGTCCCAGGGATTCCAACAGTAACAGAACCCAGGGCAGGGAATAAGTGCAGGAATGGATCCTCAGCAGGGGCTGTGGTCCCATGTCACCCCAGGGGACACATGGCACTGCACAACGGTTTGGGACAGTCTTAGAGAAATTTTATTCCAAGAAACTTAACTTAAAAAGCTTTAAACTTGAAAATGCAGCACTGAGAAGCCTTGGAGCCCCAACCCTCACCCATGCTCTGCGTGGGACAGGTCCAGAGCACTGACTGCTCCCTGTTGGTGTCACCAGCTGTCCCTTGAGCATTCCAGGGCAGGACACACCCAGAGCTCAGGGTGGCACAAGGAGCCCACAGGGACACAGAACTCAGGTGGGGCCCAAGGTGAGATTCAATTTGATGCCGTGGGGGTGGTGCTCGAGGCGATCAGAGACATAAAAACCTGAAGTTTGCTCTCACAGATTAAAAATAGAGATTTAGAAAATGGTCACTGCCTAAAAATTGAAGCTCAGTGTTAGAATTTGCTTGCAAGAGTCTGGCAGAGCCGGGGGGCAGGGCCGGGCGTTCCATGTTTTCCACAGGCACTGGCTCACTCCTCTGGGTGTCCGGCTGCTGGGCTCTGGGCTTTTGCCTTATGGAAGGGGGAAAAAAAAATGCTGTTTTCAAATATGACTTAATAAGGGAGGGCTGTAAAAAGCAGCTCCTTGTCCTGGCAGAACCAGCAGGAGTTGCCTCTGCAGCCTCACCTTGGAGCTCCGGTGCCGGAGGCCGCTGCGCCCGTCCGACAGCCCCAGGCTCCTTCCTCCTCCTGCAGTGCCAGAGCTGCGGGACAGGGACAGGGACACCTTCAGAGGAGGCAAAGCCACCCGTGCTGGATAAACACAGCCCAGCAGGGAGGCAGAGAAAGGGAGAGGCCCTTGAGTCTCCTCTGACCCTGGCCCAGAGGTTTCAGCAGCAGAATCAGCTCCTGTTCAGAGCCCAGGTGAGAGCAGAGTGCTCCCATGGACAGGTAATGAGGCCTTAAGCTACATTTGATCCCAGTGACCAGTGGGTCTGTTCTATTTTGAGGTAAAAACCTAAATTTGTTGTTCAAAACTCAGATAAGCACCAGCCAAATTCAACTGGGTGAATCTGAAGCTCTGGAAAACCTTTTCAGCCACAGGCAAAGCCAAGGGGATCCAGATTTGCATGGTAAGAAGGGGAATGGACCAGAAGGCAAAGGCATTACCTTGGCTGGGCTGGAGAAGCTCTGGAGGAGCTGGAAGTGAAGGTTTCTGCCTGGAATTGCCGAGCAGGTCTGGCCCGGGGTGCTGTCCCAGCTGCAGAGTCACCCCTGTCCTTCCGTGTCCCCTCACTGCCACTCCCCTTCCCGGGCTTGCCCCGCACAGCCGGAGCGTCACCGGCTCTCCCTGGAGGGGACAATGCTGCGCTCCCAGCCTTGGCCACCTCGGTCCTCAGCCTGGTCCCTGCAGAAGGGCACAGCCCCAGCTTCCCAGAGCCTTCTGCGTGCCAAGGAGAAACATCTCCTGCAGGGACAGGACACGGAGCTGAACATGAACTTCAGCATCAGGAACAATCCCAGTGTCCACCCCAGGACCCCCAAGAACAGAGTGCCCGTGATTTAATCCTCCCTCCCTGAACCCAGACCAAGAGCAGAGGATGAAGATTTTTGAGACAGAGCAGGGTAAGAGCATCTCCCCAGGGAGCCCAGGGGAGCTCAGGCTGTGCTCTGCCCACACCTTGGTGCCGGATCCGTCGCCGAGCCGGCTCCGGCGATTCCCGTCTGTCCCCGTGGGGCTGGGCTGGCACCTCCCGAGCTGCAGTGTCACCTGTGGGGCTGGCAGGGCGCAGGTCACAGTGGTGCTGCACAGAACACACAGTGCTGGTCAAGTGAAGTTCACTCAGGTGAAAATTCCTGGGGAAACACTGCGGAGCAGCAGCACTTGGGGACGTTGAGTAGGGAATTGTGGAATCCCAAAATGGTTGGAGATCTTAAAGCTCATCCAGTTCCATCCCCCTGTCAGGCTGGACTGGGCTTGGAGCACCCTGGGTTACTGGAAGGTGTCCCTGCCCATGCCAGGGGGTGGAATGGAATAGGCCTCAACATCCCTTCCAACCCAAACCATTCTGGGATTCTGTAATAAGCTCTGAAGTTTGATCAGATCTCATTTCCAAAACAGATTTTGCTGTCCCGCAGAAGAGGAGAGGCACAGAATCAACCAACCCCAGCTTCAGCAATGTGAATGAACCATGACAGAGAGAATGGGTGAGCTCAGCATTCTCCTGTCTGTAGCAGCAGCAGATTCCAAAGGACTCTTCCCAAGGCACGCCACTCCCAGGGTTGGAGCCTGTTCTCTACTTCCCCTCGCACCCAGTATTATCCTTACGCTCCTCTCTCCCCTCAGCTCCTCATCTCCCCGCGGGGATGTTTTCCTGTCTCAGGTTAGGGTTAGGGTTACGCCTAGGGTTAGGGTTTTGAAAACCACAAAGCCCAGAGCTCCAGGCACTCTGCAGCTGCAAAAGGCTTCCCAAGGGGAACACAAAACTGCCAAGACATGGCTGCCTCCATGGCTTTATCCTTAGAACCAGCCCTGGTCCAAGGCTGCTTGCCTGCCTAGGGTTAGGGTTAAGCCTAGGGTTAGGGTTTTGAAAACCACAAAGCCCAGAGCTCCAGGCAGTCTGCAGCTGCAAAAGGCTTCCCAAGGGGAACACAAATCTGCCATGACCTGACTGCCTCCATGGCTTTATCCTTAGAACCAGCACCACCCAAATCTGCTTTCCTGTCCTACGTTAGGGTTAGGGTTTTGAAAACCACAAAGCCCAGGGCTCCAAACACTCTGCAGCTGCAAAAGGCTTCCCAAGGGGAACACAAAACTGCCAAGACATGGCTGCCTCCATGGCTTTATTCTTAGAACCAGCCCTGGTCCAAGGCTGCTTGCCTGCCTAGGCTTAGGGTTAAGCCAAGGGTTAGGGTTCTGAAAACCACAAAGCCCAGAGCTCCAGGCACTCTGCAGCTGCAAAAGGCTTCCCAAGGGGAACACAAAAATGCCAAGACATGGCTGCCTCCATGGCTTTATCCTTAGAACCAGCCCTGGTCCAAGGCTGCTTGCCTGCCTACGGTTAGGGTTAAGCCAAGGGTTAGGGTTTTGAAAACCACAAAGCCCAGAGCTCCAGGCACACTGCAGCTGCAAAAGGCATCCCAAGGGGAACACAAAACTGCCAAGACCTGACTGCCTCCATGGCTTTATCCTTAGAACCAGCACCACCCAAACCTGTTTTCCTGTCTCAGGTTAGGGTTAGGGTTACGCCTAGGGTTAGGGTTTTGAAAACCACAAAGACCAGAGCTCCAGGCAGTCTGCAGCTGCAAAAGGCATCCCAAGGGGAACACAAAACTGCCAAGACATGGCTGCCTCCATGGCTTTATCCTTAGAACCAGCACCACCCCAAAGCTGTTTTCCTGTCTCAGGTTAGGGTTAGGGTTATGCCTAGGGTTCAACTTCATTTTCTGTGTGCTCAAACATTCTGATTGTTCAACTTCAGGCCCTTTTGTTTAGTTTCAGTACAAGAGCTTTCAAATTAATCCAGTATTTTTCAGGAGAAGCCTCAGTGTAACACAACCCTCCACATGGATCCCAGAGCTTTGTGTGGGAAGATCTGAGCCAGGGGGAGCTCCCTGAAGTCCTGGAATGTGCCACAAGAGCCCCTGGGACTAGGCCCATCCTTGAACAATGGGATCTCACCCACCAGAGCCTGTCCTGTTCAGTACCTGGTGATGAAAGAGAATCTCCTCTTCCAGCTGGATGCCACAGAATTCACATGGAATCATGATGTCTCCTTCTTCCTGGACAGCTTGGGGCTGGGATGAAGGGACAGTCCTGTGGCTGTTGGCCCCCCCAGCCTGCAGACCACTGTATTCCCATGGATTTGCAGACGAACTTCTCTTACTGAACGAAGCAACGGCACTTGCTGGGTTACACCCTGTCTGTTACACAAACAACAAGGAAAAATCACCTTTCCTGATGAGCCAGGTGGGCACTGAAAACCACTTTCCTTGGCAAAGACCCAAATGCCAGAGTTCTCCCAATGTCACCCACACCCTTCCACACCCTTCTCAGGAACAGCCACAGAAAAGTCTTCACTACAAACCCCAAGATACAAGGAAGTCTCAAACCTGGTGAAGGATCAGATCTTCAGCAGGACACAGCTCCTCACAGAACTCGCAGGGCAACATGATCATGTCCTTGTCTGCAGGAGAAGGAAGGATTACATCCTCTATGGAGCCTGGTAAAACACCTCCTGCTGCATCATGAGACCCTGGGGTGCCATTTCTCCTCTCAGAACAAGCTGCACTCCAGGATTCCCCCAGATCCTCCTTCCCAACATTTTTACTTCCACAAGAACCTTGTTCCCCACCTGGGCTCCCACCATACACCAAGGTCAGAGACCCACTAATTTAATAAGCTTTTATTTCTTCACTTAATGCTTTGCTTTAGGAGTCTCAAAATGACTGATTTTTGACTTTTTAAAATACCTAGGTAATGTTTAACATTCCCAATCCAAATGTTCCTTTTCCCCTCCCCTCCAACTTAAGGATAAACCCCACCACAACAGTGTTTATACCTATTTTGCTGTGGTTTGATGTGCCAAAGGACCCTGGAGAGTCACAGGAGATGTTGGACAGGTCTGTTCCACCAAGGTGGGCAGATTGTCCAGGCTCTTTGGTGTAGTCGTATTCCCAGAAATCCCTGGGAATGTCAGCTGCAGAATTATGGTGAGGATTATTCTCACTTTGCAGGCTGAGAGCCAACACATAGTCCAGGTCAGCATTCCAGTCTTCAGCAAGCTGGGAATGAAGGATTTCAGGTCTCTCTGGCTCATCCCCTTCAAAAGACAAATATTGTAAATTTGGGAGAACATCAAACCTTCCACCAGCAGCTCCCTCTGGACATCAGACTCAGCCCCAGGGTTGCTCCTGGAGTTCAGCATCTCCAAGGGCACCTCTAACAAATCCAGGAGGATGGAGAAAAATCATGGCCCAAATTACAGGGAGCAAGCAACTCCAGTTTCATTTTTAAACCAGGTACTTTGAGACAAAAAAAAAAAAAAAAAAAAAAATGAAGCAACCAGGCTTTATCCCAGTTACCTCATTCCATGAGTAAATATTCCCGCCTGGGGCCTCTGGAGCATTCACTATCCTGTATTTCCACAGAAAGGAATCTTTAAACCTGGACCAGCTACCAAATGACAGCCAGTTCTTCCTTCCTTTGTCCACATTTTTTCACTTTTGGTTTCTTTGTGCTGTTCCTCTGAATGCCCTTAAGGTTCTTGTCCTTAGGGTATTCTGTCCCTTAAGATTCTGTCTTTAGGGGTTCTGTGTCTTAAGATTCTATTTTTAGGGGTTCTGGTCCCTTGAGATTCTGTCTTTAGGGGTTTTTTCTTTAGGGGTTCTGGTCCCTTGAGATTCTGTCTTTAGGGGTTTTGTCCCAGCAGTCCTGTCCCTTTAGGGGTTCTGTCCCCGCAGTCCTGTCCCTTAAGGGGTTCTGTCCCCGCAGTCCTGTCCCTTAAGGGGTTCTGTCCCCGCAGTCCTGTCCCTTAAGGGGTTCTGTCCCCGCAGTCCTGTCCCTTAAGGGGTTCTGTCCCCGCAGTCCTGTCCCTTAAGGGGTTCTGTCCCCGCAGTTGTGTCCCACACCCCCTCTAAATCTCTTTTCCCCGCTCTGGCTCCTCCCAAGCCCACCCTGGTACCTGCTCCCCGCCGGTTCCCCCTGGCTCCACCCTCACTCCGGGAGGCCGGCGCGGTGGCGCTGCCCTCGGCTGCCCTCTCCGGTGTCTCCCGTGTCCCGCAGACCCGCGGGTGCTCCGGCAGCTCCCTGAGCAGGACGTGGCGGCCGCAGCGCCCGCAGGGCTCGGTCCTGGCCCCGCAGTAGAGCTCGTGCTCCTGGAGCTTGCTGAAGGCCAGCTGGATGTCACAGAACTGGCACAGCACGGGGCGCAGGGGGCAAGAGGATGCCTGGGAAAACACACGGGGTTACTCTTCCCATGGGGAACACAACAGGGAGTTTTCTCGGCTTTGGAGCTCTGCTGTGTCCTCAGCCACAGCCAAAGGAACAACCTGGGGTAAGCTATAACATGGGAATGCAACAATGATGTGTTGGAGGCACGAACTCGGCAGCTGAAGCTCTTCAGATGCTCAGGACATGATTTTAAATCTGCCAGGGTCACGTGGAGCTTTCTGGATTTTCCTTTTCCCCTCCCCTCCAATTTAAGGATAAACCCCACCACAACAGTGTTTATACCTATTTTGCTGTGGTTTGATGTGCCAAAGGACCCTGGAGAGTCACAGGAGAAGATGTTGGACAGGTCTGTTCCACCAAGGTGGGCAGATTGTCCAGGCTCTTTGGTGTTTTACATACAACCCAAAATCCAGTTGCATTCCATGAGCTCAGCTAAAATCCACACTGGTTTTAAGGGAACACATTTACACATCATTTACTGCTCAGCAAGAACTGCTTGGACGTGTTCTTTACCCCACACTTAACCCCCTTCAAAAGGGGTTAAAAATAGATAAAATATGTGATATTTGCAAATGCTGCACTAATGAACAACCTGCACCAATAAATCATCATTTGCTTTATAATCCAAAAGCACCACACATACACACACAGAGGCAGGATTAGCTACTCCCAGGGTTTAGAACTGCACAGATTTCCAAGGAAAATCCTTTTTCCCTCAGAAATCAGCAGGCTGAGGTGGCAGTTCCAGAGTTGTCTCTAGAGGAGCCCACATGAAGGGAAGGGATGACATTTATAACAAGATTGTCTGTGACAGCAGCCAGCTGGATTCAGAACTCAGAAAATCCCACTCTGGCCTATTTTAGTTTATTTTACAGGCTATTTTTAAAGTCTGTTTGGACAGATTGAGTTATTAAAAGTCAGATAATGGCTCCAGCAGAAACATGAAACAGGAAAAGAATGAAAAAAGTCAAGTCAATCATACTTTAAATAGCTATTTTTCAACTAGCAAGGACAAAAAAAATCACCAATTATCACAGATAGCCCTTTGACATGAAGCCCTGAGTGGCTCCAGGACTTTAGGGCAGTTTCCAATCCCTTCTCCCAGAGGTGTGAGTTTAGAAAGCATCACTCAATACAGGATGCACAAACCCCAGGCTGGAACCCAGGTGCTGGCTGACAGAAAGGCTCTGGAATCAGTGAAAAACCAAAGCATCCCCCAAGGGTTCAATAAGATAAAATCCACCAACCTCATGATCCTTTAGGAGGCTGCTTTCCATCTTCATCCTACACTTGCAGGTGACCTACAGCAAAGAGACCTCATGAGATGAATTTCCACAGGAATGAGCAGCTCCAGAGCAGAGATGTCTCTCACCTGCACATGTTCAGACTCAATGTGGTTCTTCATCTCAGACTTTGGGATGGAGTCGCTGCAGTAGGGGCATATTTCAATGTTTCTTCTACAGTGGATTTCATGGATGACAAAATTGACTGCAGGAATGTCCTTTTTGCTGTGAGAAAGTCGCTGAGGTTACTGAGCAGAAACACACTGACAACAAATCCAAGCAGTTGTTCACAACAAAAAGATAATGCTAAGAAAGATTTCAATGAATTCATGGTTTAAAGTGAGTAGGGAAAGGCTCAGCCAGGCCTCAAGGTTCCAGCACAGGTGGATATTAATGTGTTTAACATGCAAAAGTCACAGTGCATTCAGATAAAATCCAGGTGGATTTATTTCCTTATGTGAAAGCAAATCTTGCAGCACAAACAAGTTATCGCCAGGGATCAAGTTAATAAATTAGTCTGAGAAGATAAAAGTTTCTTCCTGAAAATAACTTGGCTCTGAGAAGTCAAACAGTGCTTTGGAAAGCAAACAGTGCCTTTTTTATACCTGACAGATCCTGTTTCAAGACAATGGAACCATGGAATGGTTTGGGTAGGAAGGGACTTTAAAGCTCACAGGGACACCCTCCACAGACCAGGCTGCTCAGAGCCCAAGCAGTAACAACACTGCTCTGCAGCCCAAAATTCCCAATTCACCTCATTTTACCCCAAAATTCCCCAATTCGCCTCATTTCTAAAATGCTGATTTTCTGTCTTGAAACCAAAGACAAAAGGACCAAAAGGATCTGAGGCACCTGGAGCTCAGTCCTTACCCCTGCTCAAACAGGCAGCATCATTTCTACACGGATCATCCCTTTTCCAATAAATCCACTTTGAAAACACTTACATTAATTTTATAACCTTTTGTTTGCTAAACCCACAGCCATTCTCCCCCCTGCCAGATCCCAGGGGAGATCTGCCAAAGCAACAAAGTCCAATTGCAGCGACTAAACTGCACAGACCAAACAAACCAGGCTGATGTTGCAAGAAATTGTCTGGATTCTGATGTCTCTTGGGAAAAAACTACAGAAAAAGTTAATTTCTTTAGCTGCTTGAATTCAAGATGCAATTTGTGAGGTGTCTCCTCCCCAGCCACTGGGCTCTGCAGAGAGGTGTAATCAAAGAAAAACTTCCACAACAACACTGCCTGCTGATCTATGTTCGTATTTCTGTCCTGAGCCACGGAACTGCTGAAGAGGAACTTGGAATCTTGTATTTTGTGTGGGTCTAGCTGAAAAGCGAGCCAGGATTTCTACCCGAACGTTTCAGTTTCTGTTTAGTTCCCTAAGTCAGAAGGGAAATGCGACGCCCAAACGCTCAGGAAAGGCCCCAAGGCCGTTTCCGCTATTTCACCCCGGTCTGAGGAGCTGTACCCCGATGTACCGGCGGGGTCCGCTCGGCCCAGCCCACACCGAGCCCGGCCCTCACGGACCCACGGCCCCGGGCTGGCCCTCACGGACCCACGGCCCCGGGCTGGCCCTCACCGACCCACGGCCCCGGGCTGGCCCTCACCGACCCACGGCCCCGGGCTGGCCCTCACGGACCCCGGCCCTCACGGACCCACGGCCCTCACGGACCCACGGCCCTCACGGACCCACGGCCCCGGGCTGGCCCTCACCGACCCACGGCCCTCACGGACCCACGGCCCTCACGGACCCACGGCCCTCACGGACCCCGGCCCTCACGGACCCCGGCCCCTGGCCCGGCCTTACCAGTTCCCGCAGAGCCGGGACTCGGCCGCGGGCACGGCGGCGATGGCCATGGCTCCGTGCGGTGCCCGCTCCCCTCACAGCCCCGGGCACCGGGCCCGGCCGCTGCCGCCTCCGCCCGGCGATGAGAGCGCTGCGAGGGACCGGCAAAAACGCAGTCCTGCGGGGATCGCTCAGGGGTGCCGGTCCCGGGTCCCCCGGCCTGCTGAGGGTCGGCTGAGGGTGCCGGTGTCCGGTGCCGATCTCCGGTAACCCGGCCCCGATCTGTGTCGGTGGCCCGGCCCGAGTCGGTTCGGGTCAGGTGAGGTCTGTGCCGATCTCTGACGCCCCCACCCGTGGAGGTGTCGGTGCGCGGTCCGGTGGCGGTACCGGCGCCTGGCGGGTGCCGATGCCCGCCGCGTCCCGCTGCCCGCGGCAGCCCCGCCCCGCCGGCCCGTTCGCCGTTGCCCGCCCCCGGCCGCGGCTGCGCGCTGCGTTCTGCGCTCTCATCATGGCGGCGCGGGGCCATGTGCAGGACCCCAACGACCGCCGCCTGCGGCCCATCTACGGTACGGACCCGCCGCGCCCCCGCCCCGGCCCCGCCGCCGCCGCAGCCCCGCCGAGCCCCCGCCGCGGCCCTCCCGCGCTCCGGGCCCCGCGGGGGCTGCGGGGATGCGGCGCCCGCCCGGCCGGGCCGGGGTCCCGCGGCGCCCCGGGGGTGCCCCCTCGGCCCGGGGGGAGCGGAGCCGCCGCCGCTCGCAGCCGAGGTGACCCCGGCCGGAGCTTTTTACGCTGCCGCGGAGGAGCGGGGAGTGGATTAATCCCTGGAGGAGCAGCCGCGGATGCCCCGGAGTTGTGCTGGATGTTGTGGCACGGAGCGGTGACGCTGTTGGGGGAATTAATTGGGAGGCAGGAGAGAAGTGGAAGGGGACGGTGTCGTTGGGAGTTGTCCGGCGTTGTTGTGTCCCCGGATATTTCCGAGGGTGTTCTGCGCTCTTGGGGTTGCTTCGGAGGTTGTAGGCAAAGCTTGGCTCTATGCAAATATAGAGAAATAAAAGGAAAACACTTCCCCGGGCTACGGTATCGTTTCGTCTCTAAAACTGAAGATTTGATAGAGATTGGGGAAAACGTTCTTAACTTTTTCAGCAGGGATAAAAATCTCTGCCTAGAGATGCGGAGAGCTGCCCTGGTTTGGGCTGGACGTGCTTTGGGATGTGCTTTGCTGGGGTAGAGGGATGGTGCAGTACAGGCTGAGTCCGCGATGCGTTCCAGGGAAAGGGAGGAGGATGGTTTTGTTCGATTAGAAGTGTTCAAGTTCGGTGCAGTTTGTCTTTATGTAACGATTTTAGGTTTTTTTTTTCCTTAGTTTTCTATCTGTGCTGTGATTGGCAGTTTCATTGATGTGCAGTTATTTTTTGTCATAATCTGTGTGAGAAATGGTACTAACTGAAAAATCTGGGTAAATTCAGCTGATATGGAAGCAGATGATGGTGAGCATCTCGCTTTGTTCATTTCGGAAGAGCTTTAGAATTGCTTTCTGCTCGTTCTGGAAAGGATTCTCTGCAGTGCAAGGTTTGATCTCGGGCTGTGGTGCTGCAGAACCCGAAATGAAGCGTGTGATAAACACACACAACTTCCCCACCTCAGCAGCTGGGCAGGTGCAGTGCGAGGTCCAGGGGCTGCCTCTGCGTTTCACGGTGTGCCTGGGTTTGTGCTGTGCTTCCCCAGCATTCCTCGACAGCTCTGGTTATCTTTGATCTTGACTTGTTCTCCCTTCACCTGAAGGTTCAGGTGTTTCATTTCCAGCCTTTGAACATCCCCACCTATGAGCTAGCATAGGTTGAAGTTTATTTTCATTTAGCTTCATTTCCTTTGGAAGCTGCTTTGACGTCCAACAACCTGACTGGTTAGGAAAATACAATCTCTTCATTCTGCTGTGTTTTAGGGAGGTTTGAGGGTTATTTGATTTACTTTGGAGCGCCCAAAGCTGAGATGTTCTTGGCACAGCTGTTAATCCCAGTCAGGCAGCTCAGCTGGGGGATAATTTGTGTGTCACTAAACTGGGTGACAGAGCCTTAAAGCAAGAAGCCTCTGATGTTCCACACCTTTGAAACCTCTTCACTGAGAAATCCTCAAAGTTTTCCTGTTTGAGGTGACACAGAGGTTTTCCTAAGCTGAAATTTTGGCTTCAGACTGGATTTCATGCCACAGTGTTTATTTTGGTGAGTGGGGAAGGGCTGCCTCGTGAGAGGTTTGCTGTGGATGGGCTCAGGAGCCCAATTATCTCTGCTTTAAATACAGCATCCACCTGGGCACAGGAGCAAATGTGGGAGCTGTTTAATAGAAATCTGTAAATCAGAATAGATGCACAATTTCTGCTGAAGATTGCCAAAGGTCACTTCTCAGTAAAAGAGTTCTGGCTCATAATGGGAACGAGAGGTTTGATGAGGTAAAGGTGTGTGGTGTCATTTCTGTTACCTGTCAGGAGAGAGGCCAGAGCAGTGTGAGCAGCCCCTTCCTTCCCCTGGCACATGAGGGGCAGCAAAGCTGGGTTTGATGAGGGAGGAGGGAGTTTTGAGGGAAGGGGGAGCATGTAAGGGTCATGTCCTGATCTAAAACTGCTTGGTTTTAATTGTGTGTAGTAACATGAAGATCAACCTGAAAATTGTAATTCTGAGCTAAAAAAGGAGAAGATGGTCTGGAGATAGTGGAAGTAGTGATGCTTCACAGTTGTGTTTTCAAATCCTGTCTGGTGGAAGGGTAGTGGTACTCCAGGGGGACAGATTTGCTCAGCCTGAGGTATGGATGCTGTGGACAAGTGTTTCCCACTTTGCCGGTGTGTGTGTGTTTGGTTTCTAATCTCCTGCCTCTTAAAAGTCATTGAAAGTCTCCCAAAGACACACCAAATTAATTTCTACTTTTCCTGCTAAAGCACTGGAGCTGCACTGCCAGCAAAGAGCTGTTTCTGCAGAATCCTCTCTATTATGGCTCTCTTTTGTTGCTGTAATGATCTGTGTGGAGTAATTACAAAAGCTTGTTTGTTTGAGTGACTAAAACCAGTACAACGAGATGAATCCTTCATCCCTGAAATGACAGTTTCCTGAGTGTTTGGCTTAGGAGGAGCTGCACAGGGAAAATGTGGTTTGTGCTGCTGGTGGGACGGCAGATGCTCTCTGGTAAAATTGGAGGTGGCTTTCCAGAATGGCCTTGGTGTTCTGGTGTGATTTTGTGTCTGCTCTTCCTCTGCAGATTATCTCGATAATGGCAATAATAAAATGGCAATCCAGCAAGCAGATAAACTGCTCAAAAAGCACAAGGACCTTCACTGTGCCAAGGTGAGTGGGACTGGAGGGCACTGAGCTCATTCTGCCTGAGACTCAGGGTGTTCCATTGTCCCTTTCTCTGGGAGCTTCCACTGTGATTTCTGAGCCCTCTGGAATGTCTCTGTTCCAGTCCTGTATCTTGTTTGTCTGAAAATGACCTGATAGGGACTGGAGTGTTGGTTCCACCTGGGCTGATTGTCTGCACACTCCAGGTGGCCTTGGCAGGTGGGCTGGGCTTTAAAAATGCCTCTTGGAGCCTTGGGGTTGGGATGCCCATCTGCAGGAGTTTGGATCAGCACATCTCCTTGGGAGGAAGTGTCTGAGGAAAACATTCCAAGGTGAGCAGGTGTCCCAGGGAAGCTGTGGGTGCCCCTGGAATTGTTCAAGGCCAGTTTGGAGCAACTTGGTCCATAGAAATATCCCTGCCCATGGCAGGGTTTGGAGCTGGATGATTTTAAGGTCCCTTCCAGCCCAAAGCACTCCAGGATTCCATGATTTTGGAGGCACTTGCTCTTTTGCTTGTTCACCTTCCCTACTGAGGGAAAGGGTTCTGGTCCTCCTTTTCCTGAATGTATGACTCTTTCTGCTTTTCTCATTTCCCTGGGGGTTTCCCTCTGCAGTTCACTCCACTTCTACACTTTGAAAGCTTCCCAAGCTGCTGAGATTGTCATTGACCTGAATCTCATTTATGTCACTTCTCTCTGGCCAGTTAGTGAAAGAAAACTAAGGAAAATTGCCAGGACAGGTCAGTTTGCAGCCTCCAGGTAGAGAAAATCATGTGGTGATGCCTCGGGGCAACCTCTGCATTTATTAAGAAATCAGTTCCTCTCTTTGATGCTGTTGCATTTTGGGATTTCCCTCTCCTGCCATATGGATTAAAAACTTAATAAATCCTGGAGTTCTGCAGAGGGAAAATGAGGTGGTTGAGCTGTTCCCAGCAGGAGTGAGAGGGTTTCCAAATGCAAACTGTGTCTCTGAGAGCTGCCTGTGTTGTGTCCACAGGTGCTGAAGGCCATTGGCTTGCAGAGGACTGGCAAGCAGGATGAAGCCTATGCCCTGGCACAAGAAGTAGCAGCACTTGAACCCACAGATGACAATTCCTTGCAAGCACTGACCATTCTGTACCGGGAAATGCACAGACGTGAGTTGGTTCCTCTTCCAGAAATCTCTCTTTGTGTTCTACCAGAAGGTTTGTGCCCACAGTTTGGTGGGAAACGTGTAAAATCCAGGATTTGTGTATGTGAGAGACTGTTAAGAGGCTCAGAATTGAAGTGATGCCTGTTGTAATGCCTGTAAGGCTGGAATGATCTTCATAAAGCAAAAAAATCCTCATTTGGGCTTATTATGAACACAATTGTGTGGCAGGTCCTAAATGAAGCATGTAGATAATGATCCAGCAGCATGGGAATCCACTTTTGTTAGTGAAACTACAGGAATTTGTTGTCAGTAGAGTGACAGAGATGACAAATCCCACAGAGTGTGATGAAAAGCCTCAGGAAAGTGGTGAAAATCAGGAGGGAAATCCTGACCTCCCAGTTTGGCCACATCAGCTTTGTCAGGTTTCTCACAGTGATTTGTATTTTCAAAATACTGAATCATCAGCGTTGGAGGGATGGAGGAAAGTTTCCTGTGCTTTTCTGAAAGATGCCAGACCTCCTGTCCTGCTTTTCTGCAGCTTGAACAGTTGTTGTTTCTGGCAGCTTCTTGGGGAGTGGGGTGTGGTGGTACCAGTGTTTATTGTGGAGTTTGGTGGATGGTAGCACCAAAATTTATTGTTGAACTGCTGGAGAAATGATAAAGGGGTGAAACAGCTCCAGAAAAAGGTGTTTGCATCAGTCTGCAGAAGAGCAATTGGTTATGTTCTCCCAGTTGGTTTCTTTGTGTGTGTGTGTGTGTGTTTGTGGAGTTAAAGCATCATTTGTTGGGTAATACCAACATTTTTTGTGTATTTTTGAGTTCAGCATGAACCCCTGTGAATGACAAGAGCCTCTCTGTGATTGTTAACAGCTTCCATTAAGCTGAGCTTTGTAACTTTTAGCTCTGTACCTCAGGAACTGGTGGGTGTGAGGCACTTCCACTTTTGGTCCTGCAAGAAAATTGTAATTAGATGGTTTTTATATTTGTGTCAGGGATGTATAAACTGTGTGAAAGACAAATTATATTTGTTTTTCTGTTCCTACTCTGAATTGCTACAATTGTTTGTGTAAGAAAAAAGAATATGGAAGGATGAAAATGTAAGAAAGTTTTGCATATAGTACTATCAGAAGTATTTTATCATGATAGACCTGTTATTAAAAAGTTTAGTGTGAAGCAATTGTTTAGAGTTCTGATATAGGCAATTGGGAAATAGCAGGATATGATTAATATGAGTAAACCTGTGATAAGAATAATTAATTTGCTTTTAGGCTCTGAAACTGTTTCTTTTGATACATGATTCACATGGAGCAGTCATTCTGCCAGCAGGAGAAACCTTCATTCAGTTTAATGCTCAAAAATAGAGAAATCTACTTTAAAAGTAGACCTAAAATTCTCCTGAGCAGTTCAGTTGCTGCTGTTGAACTCTGTTTTGATTTGAGTCTATTTTGAGGTTTTTTTAAGCACTTCCCTCCTTTGCCTGATGTTTGCAGTGCCTGGGGGACAGAGCAACATTTTGGGAGCTGTTGAGTGCAATTAATTGCTGTTCAGAGCATCCCTGGTGCTCTTTAGGGAGCTGTGCTTTAAAATATTCCTAAGTTGGTCTTAACTCTAGCATCTGGTTTTGGTTTAGCTGAGCTGGTGACTAAACTTTATGAGGCAGCTGTGAAGAAGGTCCCCAACAGTGAAGAGTATCACTCCCACCTCTTCATGGCCTATGCCAGGGTTGGAGAATACAAGAAAATGCAACAGGTACAGCCAAAAATTTGTGTTCTGGATGGTTTAAAGTGTATTTTTCTCTTGTCTTTTACTCTCATTTATCTGTTATGAGTAATCTTCCACAAAAGCTGAGCTGGGTTAATGCAGAAGTTAAACTCTTGTTTTTTATAGAGAGGTTGGAACCTCATTTTTTGGAGGTGGGTTGTCTGGGACAGAAGTTTTGTTAACTTAAAGCTGTGTCTTTTAGTGATCTGTGGTTTTGTAGTTCCAGTACAAAAATGAAGGAATTCTGGAATAGGAACATCTGAGAAGAGCTTCTGATCCATGTTTTCACATTTGATTCTGGCCTCAGTTCTCTGATAACTTTAGGAAGATAAATCCTCCCCATGCTCTTCCTGAGTATCTAAAATACAACTTGTATTGATGGCATTCAGTGAAGAAAAACTAAAAAGCTCTTGAAATATCCCCTCTCAGTTGGCAGCACAGGATCACACTGGTTGGTTTTGTTTTCATCCCTTCCAAATGAGGTGCCTGGAGAATGCCTGTAAATGGAAGATGATTTTCAAGGCCAGTGTGCTCACTCTTCTGTGTAAAAAAAAGCACAGAGAGCCAAGAAATAAGTGCTAAACTCCCTCTTGTTCCTGCTGTGACAGGTTTGGCTTAAATAGCTAAAAGGAGTTATGTTGTACCTGAAATGAGAAACCTCACATGGTACAACCCAAACTTCAGATGTGATAGATCACAATCATGAGTGGAGAAAATGCCACAGATAATAATTGACATTTATGTGACCTTTTGTAAGTCTGAAGTGACATAAAAATGTGGAGCTCATTAAATTACTTTCAATATCAATTGAATGAAATCATCATTATCAATATCACATTGTCAGAGTGGGATGTTGACCTGTGCTTTTGGATTTAGGGATGTGGAGAGTGTGTGGATGGTGACTGATTAGGGAATGAAAATAAACCCCAGTGTCCTGTGCTCTGGGGTGTTCCAGCTGAAAACCCTGGAAAATGCCAACTGCAGGCAGGGAATTGGGACAGAAGTCCAGCTGTGGAGGGAGAATATTGTGTGTAGTTTCTTGAAATTGATTACAGATTTTGTAGGGGTGAAAGTCTCGTCCTTTGTTACGTACAGGCACTGTGAGGGAAATGTGGGAATAGCTGTTAATGTGTTAGGGGAATTCTTTGGCTCTGCTTTGAGTCAGCCAAATTCTCTGCTCAACCTTTGCTCCCCCTGCTTTGCTCATGGAGGTGACCCCAAGTTTGGGGGTGTCAGTGGGTGTGAAGTGAGAGCTGAAGGGCAGCTCCTGGAGGCAGGGGTGGGTTTGCTGTGTCCTGCAGCACTGGAGAAATCCCCTCATTCCCAAAGAGCAAATCTGCTTCCTCCTGGAGTTCCCAGTTGCAGATAAAGCTGTCAGCTGTGTGGGCAGTCAGTGCTTGCTGCTGTTCTTGTCAGACCTACACAGAGTCCTTGGAAACATTTCCACCCTCTGTTTTCCTCAGGGATGTGTGTTTGGAGGGAAGAGCTCACGAGTGGGGAAGATCCTGCCATGTGCAAACCCCCTCCCATCACTGCTGCCCATCACCAGATCTGAGCAATAAATCTATTTCAGGGATGATGAAACTTGTGTGTTCTGTTTTTCAGGCTGGAATGGCACTTTATAAGATTGTTCCCAAAAATCCATATTATTTCTGGTCTGTGATGAGCCTGATCATGCAGGTGTGTGCAATATTGGGTTTGGCTGCTGCTTCTTTTTTTTTTTTTTTTTCCTGACTGCAGTGCTGGTGCAGAAATGTTCTGAGGGAAAACATGATGATTTTGGGTAAAATGTGTGTTTGAGCTGTTTCTTTGTGATGCTGGGAGAAAGACTGAGCCCTCCTTAAGTGACAATATTGTTGTGGTCCAAAATAAACTCTGAGATGTTTTTATAATCCAATTTAACTGTTGCCTTACCACCTTTATACAACTTGAATTATTCTCTCCTCTGCAGTAATGTCCACCTGTCCTTTTGGCAGAGATAATGAATAAATCCTCAGCTATCTGCAGTTTCTCAGCCAGAATTGTTCCTCTTTAACGAGGTTATAAAAGCTCTTGGAGGGAATAAATGAGAGCTCTGGAATTAGCAGCAAGTCTGCAGGAATAGGCACCGATCAGCTGTGCTGCTGCTGGTTGAGGCAGCACATTTGGACACTTAAAAATCAGACATAAAATCAAACAAAAATAAGCTTGGAGGGTTTTAATCACATCCTCTAAAATCCTGTGCTGTGTAAAACACAAAAATGTTCTGGCTCCATGTTTTTACCACGAGGTTTGTGTGCTCAGACATGCAGGGCTCTGGTTGATCTGATCAAAAATGAGCAATTTTATTGCTGCTTTTTCCCAGAGCAGTTGCACTCTCAGGTCACAGATGGCAGCTCCAGACAGGTGGCTGGGGGGGATTGGAACACATGGGTTGGGTTTTTTCCTCTTTTTAAATGAAAAGAGCAGTGGGTGGGACATCACAGAAAGTTGCTGAGCTGTTACAATAATCCCTCTCTTCCTCAGTCCATCTCAGCACAGGATGAAAACCTCTCCAAGACAATGTTTTTGCCACTTGCTGAAAGAATGGTGGAAAAAATGGTGAAAGAGGACAAGATTGAAGCTGAGGCTGAAGTAAGGCTTGGTTTGAGCTTTGTTGAGACAAGGAATGCACTGTTAAGGGAACTTGATTACCTTGGAAAACTTAAAATAATCAACAGTGTTTTGGAATTAAATGTGAATGTAGGGGACAGAAGGAAAACCAAAAGCAGGGGGTTGGGAGGGCCTCAGGATCCTGTGGCTGAGGCAATTTTTGGTGTTTGATTTGACTGATGAAGTGCTTTGCTCTCTGGGAGGCCCCAGGAAAAACCTGAGGACTAAGAATGGAAAAAAAGACCTAAATTTGAGTCTTGCACCCTTGGGGATACTAAAGAGAGCTTTGCAGGCCTGGTATCCCCTATTTTCTCTTTTGGCACACCTGGGTATGATCTTCCTGGCAAATTTGATTGCAGTCTCATCTTTCTTTTAAGGTGGAACTGTACTACATGATCCTGGAACGTTTGGAGAAGTACAAGGAAGCCTTAGATGTTGTGAGGGGAAAACTTGGAGGTAATTTATTCTGTAATAAATCAGAGTAGTGTGGAGAATACAGCAGTTTCCCTTTACTTCAAACTTGTCCACTACTTCAAAAAAAAAAATATTTTAGGAAGCCTGACTTTACACTCAGGTTAAAACTGGTGCTAACTCTGGAGGTGTTTGTGCAACCTGGTTTTTACCTTTGTTTATTGAAACACTACTCAGGCTGAGCTTTGCAGTGGTAAATTTGGATTGTGTTCTTTGTCGTAGCTGCCATCTTCAAAACTGAAAAATCTTCAATATCTGCATTTTAGAGGAGTTTAACTGAAAAATAAAATGCACTTGGAGTTGGGATGTGGAGGTTTCCGTGGGATATCTTTGAGGGCTGGGATAAGAAGGTTGGAGCAGGGCTGGGCTGAGCTTTGCATGTTTTTTGTGCAGAGAAGCTGACGAGTGAGCTGCAGAGCCGGGAGAACAAGTGCATGGCCATGTACAAGAAGCTGCACAGGTGGCCCGAGTGCAACGCCCTGGCCAGGAGGCTGCTGCTCAAAAAGTGAGAGAGGATTCCTGCAGTCCTGCAGAAGAGATGCAACAAAAACCTTTAGCTGTTTGGGAATGGCCTTGTTTGGTGGCTTTTGTGGTTAAAATAGGAGAATATTGGGAAGCTTTTGCAAAGATTGCACTCCGAAGCCAGGCATGGTGAACTCAGGGAGAGTCAGGGTCAGGACTGGAGTTGCTGCTTTTTTTCAGGCAGAATTTGGCAATGCATTAATGTAATAAAAGATTGTTTACTGCCTTATTTCTAAGTTCTGTGCTGATTATATAGCTCTGACTTTGCAGTTCTCATCCTGTCCATGATTTACATTAAATTTTCTACATCTAAATTTCTCCCATTTGGCCAGACTTCATTGTGGGAAATATATTTAATGCTTGGAGCAGATGCATCAGGAGACAGAACGTTCCAGTGTGATCAAATCTGTCTCAGAACTGTCAGAAGAGATTTAGTGTTTGCTTTTGAATTTAGCTGTGCTTTCATCTTAGATATAAGTTAAATTCAGAAGAGAAACTTCTGCCTTCACGTTTTGTGGGGATGTTGCTGAGCTCTGGCTGGAATGTGAATTTTAGGAAGAGAGTTCATAGCTTGCCTCACTTTTGAATTGAAATGGTTTTGCTTAATATGTTTCCAGAAATTCAGGATGATGGTGTTCCTAAGGTGTGAGACCTTTACAAGGGGAAACTATGATTACAATTGGGTTTTTTCTGTAATAGGATTATGTGTTATTCTTTAATTCAGCTTTGGCAAGAAATGTAGCTTTAGCTGTTAATTGTTTTAGTGATTCCCTAAATTTTGTCCTGTGCCTGATTTTCGTTTCAGCTCAGATGATTGGCAGTTTTATATAACTTACTTTGATTCAGTGTTTCAACTCATTGATGAATCCTGGACACCTCCAGCAGAGGAAGAGAAGTAAGTTGAGAATTTTGCTGTGGATTTGTTTTCCCTTTTTCCTACAGCAAATTGTTTGGGTTCATATATTCAACATTAGAGTGAGTTCTTCATGTCAGAGCCCAAATGGTGTGTTTTCCCTGCTTCGTTTGGTGTGTTTTATCTGCTTTTATCTGGAGGCTGGGAATGGTTCATGGAAGTAGTTTGTACATCATGGAACTCTTCCAGCTCACGTTTTCTGTGGTGGCTGAGTTGCAGAATCCATCATTTCCCTGTCTGGGAGCGTGCTGAGCGTGTTTTATCAGCGGGACCTCTCCAAGAACCTTTTGTCTGTGTGCTTGCAGCTCTCTGGAGGGGGAGGTGCACTGCTCCATCGAGCAGGCTGTGAATTTCATCGAGGAGAGGATAGCAGAGGAGTCCAAGAGCTCCCGGCCGCTGCGGGGACCGTACCTGGCCAAGCTGGAGCTGATCAGGCGCCTGCGACACCGGGGCTGCAATGATGAGTACAAGCTGGGTAAGAGCCCTCCTGGGGAGGAGCTCATCTCTGCACAGAGGGAGACAGAGCACAAACTTGCTGCTAAATCACTGAGTTCAAAACAGGTGTCATTAGGAAAGGATAACCTGTTGTTGTGTATGTAAAGAATTTGAAAAGCGTTGGAAGATGAACTTTGAAGAAAGGAAAGTATTTTCAGATTGTTCCAGGGCTTGGAAAAATCTCCCAGCAGGGAGGTTTTCAAAAGGACCTCAGGGATTTAGGAGCATCCAGTCACTGACATTGTGTTCCTCGTGGAAAGTCTTGCAGTTAGTGCTGGAATCTCTGGGTGGGTTTTGATTTAAGTTTTTATGGCAACGAGGCCAGATTTTGCTTTTTAAATGGTATTTAGGGAATCAGTGAAAGGGAATGTGATTAGAGCAACATCTGTGCTATTTCCTAGTTCCTTTTGTTTTTCCATCCAAAAAGAAGTGAGATAAGTGGAGGCTGCAAGTGCCTGCCTGGGTTGCTGAGCTCTTATCTGCTGAAGGAGCTTGAATGAAGCTTTTGGGCTTTTTTTAATGTGTCCTTGGTTACCAGAGACATTGAGGCTCTGTTAAAATCTGCACTAGTGCAGCTCTCTGCTTTCTAAATCACTCTAATCCTGAAGGTGGGGGGAAAAGAAAGGATGAACAAAGATTTGTCATAGTGATTTTACAGATTTCACTTCTACTGGGGGGTGTTAAAAAGGTGACCTGGTCTTTTTCCTAGGTGATCCAGAAGAACTAATGTTCCAGTACTTCAAAAAATTTGGGGACAAGCCCTGCTGTTTTACTGATCTCAAAGTGTTTGTGGATCTCCTCCCACCCAGCCAGTACACAAAGGTAAGGAAATATCAAGTGGTGGCAGGAACTGTAGTGGTTGTTTGCACTCTGGTCCCTTTATCTTAAAATACCTGTGGATCATGTTAAAAGACTGGAAAACATCAAATTTTTACTTTCTCCTTGAATTCAGAGAACTCTTTGTGCTGTAGAAAATATCATGAACATCTGAACACTTGAGAAGTTTCATTCAGAGGACTTTTAGTGGAGGTTTAAAGCTAAGTTTGATCCTGCAGAGTCTCAGATCTGGTATTCCTTTGGCTTTTTTATTCCCATTTTTCAAGGTGTCAGGGTGCTTTGAGCTCAAAGTTTCTGTTTAATGGGAAGAAGCTGCCCCGTCATGCCATGCAGGGATGTCACAGATGCTTTGTTTGGCAGTGGCAGTGCCAAGAATGGGCACAATGACCCCAATCCAGGGGTCATAGAGGCACCTATGGCAGTTTTTTCCAGAATCTCTTTCTGAAACAGCTCTCTGGAAAAGAGTTTCTTTGAAAAGCCCATTTGTGCAGAGTCATGAGCAGCCTGGAGTGACTTCAGCAGCTGGGAATTCTGTCACTCACCCCAGTGTTTGTCTGAGCCATTGTGTCCAGGGATCAGCACTGGGGAGGGCAGAGAATCCAGGATCAGCCAGAGCCTGGGGATAAAATGTTGGTAAACAAAGTGTAGGTAGCAAAGTTCTCTTGGTTTATTGAAGTATTTTTTGACTGCAAGCTCTTCCCACAGCCCCACTGCTGATGGGAGCAGTGGCTCTGGCAGGGGTGGCTGTTGCTGATGTTTTATGTTTAAAGGTGTGGTTTTAGCCCAGTGGCCAGGAGGATGCTGAGGACTCCTAGTCCTGGAAATGGTGATTCCATTGTAAGGGAGCCCTGAAGTACTGAACAAGTTTCATCCTAACTTTCCAGGGAGCAAATTCACAACCAGAAGTGGAAAAGTTAAATTTAATAATAGTTCAGCCTTCAGTTTTGTCACAGTGCTTGTAAAACCATGACTCTGACTTCAAAATTCTGTCTGGCCTTAAAACTGCTGCTGATTTACTGAATATATTCTGGAATATATATTGTGTCAAACTGATGGATTGGTGTTCTGGTTGTCCCTGAAGCAGCATCTGCAGCAGTTTAGCTTGGTCAAGGACACGAGGAGCTGAGGTTTGACAAGAGAGTTCCACTTCAGTAGCTGAGATCATGATCTTGCTGGGCCACTGACATGTGAGATAGTCCAGAAAGAATGGTCAGGACACCAGCCTTGACTTCCTAGAGGTGTAAATTGGACAGCAGAGCCAATGGTGTGGTTGACCTTGCTCAGCTTGGCCGAGTTTCAGACTGAAAAGATCTGTCAACACAGCATTCATCAAATTCTTTGGGAAAACTGCAATTGGTGTGTGTTGTGCTTGGTGCTGCTCCTGAGCTTTTTTGCCTCCGGCTTGCATTTGATGCAGCTCCTCTGTGTCAGTACCAAGTGTAGTAAAACCAAATTCATTTGCTTTAACTCAGGTTTCAGTTTGCAGACAATGTTGGGGTTTAGAGCAAGAAGCTGCTGCCCAGCCCTGTGTGTTGTGAGGAGTTTTTTGTCTCCCATTAAAACTAAACAATGAGAAGCTGCTTTTCTTACAGCTAAATTGCAAAAAGGAGTCATTAATCAGACTTGATGACCTCACTGAGAACTGCACATTGCTTCAGAGCTGAGGGAAAATGTAACAGAGCAAAACCATCATTGCCTGGAAGTGTGCTGAGAAGCCTGTCAGTAATTAATTATTTTAATTGCATCTCTTATTACCACGAGTGGTAACAGGTGCTTGAACTCCCTGGTGTATCAATGAATTGGAAACCTACCTGTGATTTTTCTTCCCTCCATCTGTTTGATGAAACTTAATAAAACCTTAAGTAACTCAAAAAAAATCTCAAAGGCCGTTCTTGAGCCACGGATTCAGTGTGGCATCAACGTGGATGTTCCCACCTTGCCTTTTTTTGGTTTGATTGGAGGGAGGAAATGCTGCTTCCCCACCATGTGGTGCAGCCCTGCAGCCTTTGCCATCGGGGTTTCTCTTGCAGTTCATCCGGCAGCTGCTGGACGTGATCCCGCTGGCGGCGGCGGCCGAGAACGAGGTGGCTCTGCCAGGTGACATCAAGGCCCTGCAGCAGCACCTGTGTGTGGTGCAGCTCTCCAGGCTGCTGGGGATCTACCACACCATGGAGAAGAAGCAGAAGCTGGCAGTGGTGCGGGAGCTGATGCTGAGATACCGCCACGGGTTGGAGTTTGGTGAGGAAAATCTGAAACGTTGATAAAACTTGGCTTTCTCCTTTCTGATTCTCCCCTTCACCTTCCCTGAACTGTGGTTCCTTTTATTTTTTTCTTTTCAGCCATGTATCTTAAAGATAAATAAGGCTTTTCTGGGTAGTTCAGATGGTCTCTTTGTACTTTGCAGGATTGCCTGTGCTTTTAAGCAAAGCCAGGTTTTCTCACTGAAGCACGTAGGACACATTTGTGGTCAGGAGTTATTAATTTGTAAATCTTGCAGCTGTGGGAGTCGGTTCTTCTTCCAGCAGATGTCAATGTTTGAGATGCCCCAAAGGCCGCTCAGTGATGTGTGAAGTTGTTTGGATTTTAAGACGATTCTGATTTTATAAATTAAAATGTGGTGCTCTCTGATCCTGGTGCCACTCAATAACCCTGACTGTGAGATCAGCTGGCAGCAATTAGTAATTAGTTTTAGTAATTCAAAGGTAACTGGGTTTTTTTCTCTTTTTAGGGAAATCTTGTTTGAAAACTGAATTGCAGTTTTCAGATTATTACTGCCTGCTTGCAGTTCACCTGCTGCTAGATCTGTGGCTGGAAGGTATGTTCCAAAAATTGTGCCTTGCTCCAATATCTCTGTGGGAGGCTGGGACAGGGAGACTGTGCCCCTGTGGCCAGTGAGTGCTTGGCATAGCTTGTTAGGCCTGGAGCTTTCTGGGTTGTTTTGGGTTTTTTTTTGTTTCAAAATGAGGTGTTTCAGGACTCCCTCTGATCATCTGGTGTTTGCCCTGAATCTCACTGATCTCTATAAACAGATTTAATTTTTCAGATTAAGTCCTTTTTTTCTCTCCCTTTGCACAAATTCTGCTAACAGCTCCTTTCTAATAGCAGAAGTGTTTTGAGAGTATTTCTTTCTCTTCTTGACATACTCTGTTCTTTGGATCCCTTGTTTCTAGACTTGCTGGGACCTGTTCCCTGAATTAAATTTGCCTGTACTCCACCCCTGCTCCCTGTGTTAGTCTCTTAATCCCACAGTGTCCAGTGCTGGGTGTCCATGTGTATATCCCTGCCCTTCCATGTAGTTATCTATTACACCCTTGTCTTTCCCAAGGAAGATTTAGTCTTTAACCTGACTAAATCCATGGTCAGGTTTCTAGCAGAAAGGTAGATGTGGGCTCTTCAATTCCTGGCTCTTTTGCAATGTGCAAGCTGGAATTCCCAAACAGCCCAGGATTCATCAGGAAAGGTCACTTTGCCTGCAGTGTGCTCTGTGCAGATGTGTGCTAGATATTCCCTGGGAGGGATTATTCCCCCAGCATTCCCTCAGGGAGCAGCTGGAGTGCTGGAGCAGGTGTTGTTTGGGCACACTGAAATCCCTGGCAGCGCTCTGAGCCTCGTGTAACGCGGGCAGAGGGAATTGTGCCAGCGCCTGTCCCTGCTCACACCTGCCTGTGCTGTGTCTGTCACCAGGTGAAGAGGCAGCTGTGTGGCAGTGCCTGACTCTCTTGGAGGAGGGGCTGTCTCACAGCCCCTCCAATGCTCAGTTTAAGCTGCTGCTCATCCGGATCTACTGCAGGCTCGGCGCCTTCGAGCCCGTCTCGGAGCTCTACTCCAGCCTGGACGCCAAGCACATCCAGCACGACACCATCGGGTGGGTGGTACATACTGAGAATAATCACTCACTTCTGCTGGCCCCATCCTGGCAGCTGCAGCACCCTCTGCCACCCAGATTTCAGCACATTGTCACATGTTGTACAAAAGTATTCTGGGGTTTTTGGGAGGCACGTCCGCTGCATGCTCCCTCTTTCTCTAGGGTATCTTCCCCCGTGTGATTTTTGAGCTGTGTTGGATTATTTTAGAGTATTAATTAATCTGAAGGAAATTGGTGAAATGGCTGGCTGGCTGCCAGTCAGAGCTTGGTGTTCCAGCTTGGGAACACCAGTGAAAGCCAACACACCCTGGTGTGACTGGGGGGTCTCTCACTGAGCAGCTCTTACACCCTTAACGTGAAGAAAGAGCTCCAAGCCCTCACATACTGCTTTTAAAAAACTGACAGTTCATTCCTCTAAAAGCCTGAACTTGCCCATGAATGCTGTTAATGCTGTTAAATGTCCAGATGCCTCCTGTGCAGCTGCTTGCCAGGGCAGTGGCTGACGTTTGCCTCGTGCTGTTTGTTGCAGTTATCTCCTGACACGCTACGCCGGCTCCCTGGGCCACTACGCTGCTGCTTCCCAATCCTGCAACTTTGCACTCAGGTTTTTCCACTCCAACCAGAAAGATGTAAGTTGAAAGAAACTCCCTCCATGACCTTGTCACACAGCAAAGTGTCTTTGAGAAGCTTTAGGGCTTTGGAGAAGCCCTGTGAAGGCTTGTGCAAATGCAGTGGTTTAAAACATAATGAAGTAGTATGTGTGGCTTTGTAGTAAAGGTTGTCTCAACCTGCATTTCCTACTGCAAGGATTTGTGAGTTGCTGTTACATGAGGTTTTGCTTCAGCTTCCTTTCTGTCAAAGCCAGTTTTAATGCTCCTCATAAAACAGGTATGATTGCTTTTAAATTAATGTTTGTGATTTTATGCAATAATTGAAGTGGAATGTCCTGTGGAAATAAGTGCTGGTGTCATAAATTTGGCATTTTGGAAAGTTAGACATCAGCCAGTGATGATGGGTCAGGACAGGGATGGCACATGATGAATCCTTTATGTTACAATCACTGGAGCTGTGTGTTTGCACTGGATGGTGAGGAGTGCACTTCATTTTAAAGGGACCTTCCCATTCTGAGGAGTGGGAATATGTCCTGTGTATTTGTATTTCACACCCTGGGTGGGCACTGTTGAGAGGTAGGTGAAGAAGATTATTTTTACTTCCTAAGAAACAAAGGTGCAATCCAGTTTGAAATCTGCCAGTCAACCACTGGCTAAGTTGGCTCCAGAGGCTCTGCAGTCACACAATTTGCTTTCCTACTATCCCAGCAACAGATAAAAACACAGGAATTGTCTGTACCGAGCAGTAAAGATCCTCACACAGAAATCACTCAGAAGCAGCAGCTTGCTCTGTTGGCAGCCCAAGTGCTTCCTGTGCACAGGATTCCCATGGCCATTTCCCTGTGCCCAGTTCCTGTGAGCTGTGTCTGACACAGAGGTTTTCCTGAGGGATGCACATGGATTGTTCAGTGGGATGGGAGCTCGCTCTGCTCTGCATCCCTCACTTGCTCATTTTTTCCTACTTGCTAAGAAGCTTTGGATTCCTGGGAGCAAAGCCCTGGATCCAGATGCTTTTTTTTTTTTTTTTTTTTTTTTTTTTTTGCTGAGGTGTAACTTTTCAGTCTTGTTTAAAAGTCATTTGGTGGATGTTAATGAAAAACATCCCTGGAACCAACTGTCTGAATGAAACCCACGACTGCTGGGCGCCAGGTGGAAAAGTGAACTGAAAAAACTTCTGGATGTGATTCCTCTGCTTGGGAACACTGTGTTGTAAAGCATCAAGAAATCATCTTTCCATGGAAAACAATCTGAAGTAATTGAGGTGTGGTTCCCTTGGGAGCAGGTTATTCTCTGGCATGAGTGATGGAGTGGTTGTGGCAGAGAAGAGTTGGCTGTCTCCAGTGGCTGTTGGCAGGAAAACACAACTCGTGTGCCAGAAATCCCAAACAGGTATTGCCTTGCTGCTACACCTTCAAATGTTGGGATTTCAAGAGGCCAGCACTGGTGTGGCAGGAGGACAGAATTCCCCATGTGACAAGATGAGGATGGGACTCTGGAGCCACTCACATCATACCTTGGAGATGGTGTTGCAGCCAAAGGACCATGAGCTGATGTTGCTCTCAGGTCTCCCAATCTCTCCTGCTCTGGACACTTGCAGTGCTTGTCTCCTTAAGATCCTTTTGATGGGAAATGCCTCAAAAGCTGTTCTTGCAACCAGGAATTGCAGGAGGTGAAGGCTCAGTTCAGGCTGCTGTTCCATGGGGATGATGGTGTGACAAGAGCGGGGATGAAGAAGGATTCCTTGCCATAAAACATGTCACAAGGTCAGGATCTGCTCCCGGTTTCTGTGCTGCTGTGGTTCTGCTGGGGTTGCCCCTTTATGCTCAGGGAGCTTGGGGCAGCTCCCACTCAAGCCTCACAATCACATCTGCAGTGTTAAAAGGTGTCTGTCCTTTACAAGTTCCCTTTTTTACAGATTGCTGCTGCTGCCTGCTCTTCCCTAGGTTGATGCTGAGATTAGCTGGAATGTCACAGCAGAGAGCTGTGTGTGTGGGACTCTGCCTGGAGCAGGAAGTGTGGGATGTAAATGAAGTCTGGCATAAAAATAGAGCTCCTGAATCAGATTTCTTACTTAGGATAAATCCATTCTCCTGACTTGCTGAACTTCCCAGCCTGACGTGAATCCTGTGTCACAGTGATCCCATGAGTAACAGCCATGTAGGCTGCTGTGCAATCCTGCCACTATTCCTGCTCTGGGAGAGGATGCCAAGGACAGGGAGGAGAGAGAAGGCAGCATTGCTATATTTGGCCAAAACTAAAAAGGCAACTTTATCCTCCTCAAGCTAGTCCTCCTTCAGCTATGCAGAATCACCAGTAATCTCTCTAATTTTCTTGTGTCCATCCATCTTTAATCTCTCCAGATACTGCAGGCAAACCACTCCAGCGTGTCCTGGGGGGATTTAAAAACCACGTGGATGCAATTGAATTAGAGCCCATAGCCCAGTCCCTGACAGTCACCTCTGCAAGGCTGTTGATCAGAGGGTATGTTGTTGAATATTTGGCATTTTTTTTTCATTCAGTGCAAATAACCAAATTACTTAGGGGAAAAGAAAAAAAAAAAAAAAAAAAAAACCACCACAAAGACAGCTCCCTAGAGAATATGTCTTGGTTTGGAGGGGGAAAAAAGGAGTTTTGGATTTGTGAGTGTTGCCTTCTGGTCTCTTAGAGCCTTCCAGACAGCTTGAGCCTGTTAGGACCATATAGAATTCAGTTAAGCAGAAGCCTTTTCTGGTGCCTTTCATCTTCAGTGCAGTTCATAAGCTTGTTGAGAAGAATATAGTTGATTTGCCAGAATTTCTCAATTGTGGAGTAATTCTGATGTAAAAACTCAGCTATCACTCATGGCTGGGAGCAGAAATAGTTCACTCTGTGTCTACAGTTAGACATTTTCATTAAAACACTTTTTGTCTGGAGTTCCTCCATCATAAAAATCTCTTTTTTTGGAGATTGCTTGGACTGAAGTGAAATATTGGCTGCCTGCCTTGTATTGCTACATTTCATCCGAGAGAAAGCAAAATATCCCATGGACCCTGAGAGTTTCCTTTGGTGTTTGTGTTTTGCCATGTACACACTGTGTGATACTGTATTTAAAACTAATAAAAAAGAGAAGTAAAAAATGTGTGAGTAATTTTTATTTTTTTTCATCTATGTTCTGGTGATATGTGATGTACATCCAAGTCAGTTCCAGAAAATCTGAGCTATATTTCTTTTGCCTGGAATTATTTCTCACAATGAAATTATGATTTAATTATTTGAGTCACGCACCTAAAAGGAGAAGGAAGGAAAAAAGCCTTCCAAAAGCATCTCTTCCCTGTGAAGTATTTCTCATTGTGGTGACAACAACATGATGTTTAGTGAGATTTGGTTGTTAAATCTTACTGCCCATGGAGCATCTGGGCATTCCCAATTTAAAGCAACAAAACTGCCTGGGTGACTTGGAGAAGCAGAAGCACAAACTCCTCCCAGGGATTGAGGATCTGCCAGGTCCTGCACCTCTGGGCTGATAAAAACCACAGAAACGCAGTTCCTCGGCAGTGACCTTGTTGGTTGTTGCTAATTTGGGAAGTCACTCAGGAGAGCTGGCGTGTGTTGTGTTGCAGACCTCAGAATACATCATCCAAGCCTACAAGTACGGGGCGTTCGAGAAGATCCCGGAGTTCATCGCCTTCAGGAACCGCCTGAACTCCTCCCTTCACTTCGCGCAGGTTCGCACCGAGCGGATGCTGCTGGACCTCTTACTTGAAGCAAATATGTGAGTACAGCTCCTGCCATGGGAAAACTGGGAATGGGCCAAGAGGGCCCTTTGGGAAGTTGTACCTGCAGAAATCTCAGAGCTGCAGCTCTGCTCCTAAAGCTTCATTCTGATTTTAATGGTCTCGGGTTGCACCGAGGAGGTTTAAAAAGAATTCCTTAGTGGGAAGGGTGTCAGGTGTTGGAATGGGCTGCCCGGGGAAGCAGTGGAGTCACCATGCCTGGAAGTGTTCAGAAAATATGAGGGAGGGCACGGGTGGCAGTGCTGCATCAGTGGTTGGACTTTCAGATCTTAAAGGACTTTTCCAACTTTGAGGATTCTGTGATTCTGATTTGCTGTCCCTTGACATCCTTGTTAGTGCCGTGTGTGTCACATTCCTGACAGAGGGAAGAGCTGAGTAGTGCACAGAACGTGGTCTGTTAGTGAGCTGCTTTCCCTTTGCAGTCATCAGATGTTTGATTTAGTGCTGCTTGTTCTTACCTACAGATCAACCAGTTTAGAAGAAAGTATAAAGTCCATGAGTCTGAGCCCAGAGGAGGATGACATTCCATGGAAAGATCTGCGAGACAACAGAGACCTGACAGTCTTGTTCAGCTGGGATCCAAAAGACAGGTGAGAAATATCCTCAGCTCACACATAGCAAAGAAATTCCTTCCAGGGCAATTCCCGTATTTCAGTGTTCCTTGGGCTGGCTGACTTTAAGCACCATCCACCACTGGCAGTGCTGCCCTTTTAGGTATTCATTTTTCTGAATTTCTGACCACTCCTTCCTCATCATACAGAACTGGGGTACTTTGGGTAGGCTTTTGTGCCTGGAGCATTTGCCTGAAAGCTTTGGTGCCTTTCTCTAGGGACATTTCTGAGGAGCATCGGAAGCTCTCCCTGGAGGAGGAAACGCTGTGGTTGCGAATCCGCTCTTTAACCTTGAGGCTCGTGAGTGGACTCCCAACCCTTGGTCACACCATCCAACCAAAGAACTCTGAAAAGACTGCAGAGAACGGTGTCTCATCCAAGATTGACACCATCCGAGCCCTGCTGCAGCAGCTGGAAGCGGCGGTGGATTCAGGGAAGAAGTTTCTAGAACAAAAAATCCAGGTACCAGTAAGGCAAAAGCTCTCCCCAAAGGTTGGCTGTGAATGCATCGTGCAGGCTGCAGAGTGCATTTAACTGCCCCTGGGTTTGTGTGTGTGACTGACTGGGAGATGTGCCAGGCATTGGGTGGGATGAGGAAAAGCTGCAACACCTTTATCTTTTTCTTTGCTTTTGCCTAGTATCCTGTCCTTGGCCCTCCTCCTACCCGAATGGCTGGCTTCTTCAGCAATGGCAGCTGTCAGTGCCAGACTAGCTTGTTTTATCTTGTTAGTGATATTTATGAACTAGATACCAATGGCTTAGGTAAGTGTTTGGGGCAGGGGTTTGACCACATTGCTGTGGTGTGTGGTGGGAGGGAGCCACATGTCTCTGTTGAGTCTGAAAACTGCTGGGCGTTGGAGGATATGGACTCAAAACTGTTACTTGTGTGTTAATTTTCTGTCTGAAACGAAATTATCTGGGAGCCAGTGCCTTCATTTAATGTTTTATGTAAGTCTTCATTTGTCTGCAGTATATGGTGCTGTAATACTGGCTCCTCTTTGAAAGCAGTTGCATTTACTTTTGAGTATTGACACTAAATTGCATTTAAATGCCTCTTGAAGTTCTGGAAGCAGAAAATAAGAGAAGTTTGTAGCTTATAATTTTTTATTTCTTTTTTTTTTTTTTTTCCAGAAGATTCAGCAGAAATCCAGGAAAGAATAGGGAATAGTTTCAAGTCTTTAGTAGAACGACTGACAGGTAAATGGTAACTCAAGAACAGACACTGAGGCAGAGCTTCCTGGCTGTCTGAGGATGGCTGTGGAGTGTCTGCAGGGATGGGCTGTGGTGATGCATCTGCAGACCCTGTGAAAGCTTGAGAACAAGGCTGGGATTGCCCTTGGCTTGTGTGCTGAAGCTGCTGCATGCTCAGAATGTGCTGTGCCCTTCAGTGCATTTATCTCCCAGCCTGGGCAGCTTCTTCTCCTGGTGCTTGGGTCAGGGGGGCTCATCAGGGGTGTGGAAATGTTTTAATGAGCCAGAACTCAGAGGAGATGGAGAGGACTCAGTGGTCAGTGCCCTGACAGTTCTGCACACTGCACTCAGATACCTGGTGTACAGAAAATGCACATTTAAGATGATCTCCTTCATCCTCAAGTACGGCTTTTTTCTTTTTTTCTTTTCAGATTTGTTCAATAAATGTAAAGGTGATTTGATTGAAGTCAGAGATGGCACCTTGAAAACTCATCCAAACCTGTTAGAAAACTTAGTCTTCTTTGTTGAGGTATTTTTTTTCCCTTTGAAAACTAGAAATTTGGGAGTGCTGGAAGGTAGAAATGTTTGGACTGAAACCCAGTGCAAGTTTGATCTCAGATAATCAAGAGAAGTCATGAGGGATTTTGTTGCATATTTTAATCATGCTGAGTTTTACCAGGAACACTAAAATGAGTTGAGAAGTCTCCTCTAAAAGCAACTTAGAACATATTTTTACCTTTCTTCCAGACGATCTCCATTGCCCTGTGGGTATCCAGTTACTGTGACAGTGTCCTCCGACCTTTTAAATCCAACCTGCAAAAAAAGAAGAAGAAAAAAAAAGAAAGCAGTGTAGCAGTGGTACAAACAATATTTCTCTCTTCCCCCACCCCTAATCACAGCTTATTTATTCTGAAAGAAAAATCAGGGTCGATAACATGAGCTGGTTTTCATAAACTTGTGGAGGTTGATGTGGATAATGGTTACTTGGGTCTAATTCTTGCTGTTTAATCACTGAAATGTCATATCTGTGACATCATGTGACAGTTTTTTAATGAGAAATACAGTTTAGAGTGTCATTGACCTTCCTGCCTGGAGTGTACCCCAGTAAACTTGTCAGCTGGGAGTGTTTATCTGAGTAGCTAAATTGTAGCTTAGCACTGGTGGGAAGAAGAGAATTGTATATTACAAAGTGAGTTACAGAAAATGGACATTATTATGTGTTTATAAATTCAAGACCTGTGTTTGTTTTTGTAGCCACCTGTATTTACCCATTTCCTGGATTATGTAACTGAGCTCCAGACATTAACTTCCAATGTAATAGATCATATCAAAGGGCTTGAAATCATTCTGACTGCACTAAAACTTGAAGAGCTGTCCCTCAAGGACACTCTGCTTTTACAGGTAAGAGATTCCCTGTGCAAACACCGTGGTCCTCAGGAATTTCCTTCTGCTGTTTGAGATGTTGGAGAAAGTTTAAAAGGGGGATTTAAACAGTTGCTGTGGAGTGAGTGATTTCTCTTTTGCACTTTGCAGGAAGAAAAAAAGTTTACAAAGACTGTGCAAGGGAAGGTGCAGAGCAGTTACCATCACTCAGTTCAGGAAATTGGAGAGCTGCTGAAAAAGAGACTTGATACCATTAAAAAACTAAAGATTTGAGCAATGCATCCCTGACAGACTCCACAGGGGAGTGACACCAGAGTCCCAGACAGAAGCAACATCCACTCTACCATCACTTAAATCCAGAACTTCCTCATAATGCATGAAGGACTTAAAATCATGAAACGATTTTTTTAGGTATTACAGATGTATTGAGCTGATTTAAATTATTGTACATAAAAGAAGCAGGGACCCTTCCTGGGGTTTGACCACTTTTTATACATGTTCATAAGCATATTGCAACAGGAGAAAAGTCACTTTCTTCCCTTTTGATCTCTAGAACCAACTGGAGATGGTCTTTAGAAGCAGCAATAGCAATCCAGTGTAAAGCATCTATCTCCAAGGATATTTTCATCACCATACAGTGTTCATAACTTTTGTATGGTCCTTGCCTTAGAAATGCAGGAATTGTAGATGTCCACGTTCAGCCACCTCTGATGAACTGAGCCTGGCTTGGAGCTGCCTGTTTTGTCTGCAAACCACCTGGTCCTGCTGACAGAATTCTGTGTGTTGGTCCGTCAGGGAGAGGTGAGGCCTCCGTGGTGGGCTGGGAATCATCCAGAGCTGGGGCAGGATCCTCCTGGGAGGAGGTGTTTGTGCACAGCTCGGGAAAACTGCAAATGTGATGAGGAGCAAACTTCAGAGAGAGATGGGAATGGGAATGGGTGTTTCAGCAAAAAGAAAAACAAAAAGAGAGACCTTGTAAATAATGGCTGCAGTGAAGTGTGACACTGCGCTGGTATCATGTCAGTTTAATGTCAAACAGCAACGTCATGACTTTTAAAAAGTGTATTTAGATTACTGAAACTTTAAGACTTCAATATTTTAATAGAAATGGAATCCTATTTGCTTTGGTTTTAAGTTGGCAGAGGTAACTTTTGCTTCCGCTGTGGTCTGAGGCTGAGATCCTTTTTGTACCTGTCTGCTTGCTTTTTGCAGTTGAACTTTGATTATCGAAGCACTGGCCCATGAAGCTTTCTGTTAGAAAGTGTGACCATATCATCTGCTCCCACAGAACCTGTATTTCTGTTGGGTTTTTTCATGTTCAAAGAGCAATGCAGCCTAAAACTGATAGGCAAAAAAAAAGTTCATGTACCTGCAATACAAGAGACAGGTCAGACCCAACAGATTCCTCATCTCCTGGTTTAGACCACAGGTATCCAAGTCTAGATTTAAAGTTTGAAGAGAGCTTGACTGCCTTTTTCATCTCCTCTGTTTTGTTAGTAATGCTAGAATGTTGATGAGAGTATTTTTTTAATAAATCCCCTGTATTAAAAAAAAAAAAAGTCCCATAGCTGCTCTTGCTGGATTTAGTTTGGCTTTGCCCCATCCTGAAAGGGAAAGAAGAATGTCTGCAGGTTGTCAAATTGTAAAGGATGTCCTGATGGTTGAATCACAATGTCTGGTAAGTGCTCTGGGCTGGAGGAATACCAAAATGTGTTAAGTCTGTTTTATAGTAATACTTTTACTAAAAAAAAAGAAAAAAGAAAGAAAAGGAAAAAAAAAACCCAAACAGAAATGTCATGTTGTGTAGAAATACCATTTTTGAAAGGAGGGTGTGTTCCTTAAATTAAAGCAAGGCTGGTGAGTGAAGGTGATCCTGTCAGGGTGAGTGAAAACCACCCCAGTGCTGGGGTGGGGCAGTTCAGAACAGCCCTGAGCCAGAAACAGGCACTGCCCTTCCCAGTCAGGGGCCACTTCCCAGTGGCACTGCTGCTGCCCCTGTCCCCTCCCCCTAATTCCAGAGGGCTTTGCACAAACACAGCAAAGGTGACACAGGGCACAGTCCCAGGGCTGATCCAGGCTGGAGTTTCCTTCCACTGCTGCTACACCAGGTTAAACTCAGTTGTATGAATAAGCAATGGTGACAATTTTAAGATTAAAAGAACCAAGCATTTAAAATCCTCCTGTGTGCCTGAAAGCAGAAGCTGGGTTAAAAAAAGGTTTCCTGCATCCCTTGAAAGCAGAATTGAAACTGTGGGGTGGATCTGGTGTCATCTGAGACAGGGGCTGGGACAGGATGGAACCATGGCTCTCTCACTTCCAGCACAGGGAATTCTGACTGTTCTCAGTGCCAGCTGCTGTTCTCTTGCCACTTCCAGCCACTGGGAACGACAACCTTGTCAAACACAGAACTTTGGGGTTACTCAGTGGTTTCTAAAAGCAGAGGCTGTCTCTTCCCAAGCTGTAGTTTCTCTAGGAGGAAACAGTGTACAAAAATGACTCCATACTCACTGACTGGGGGCTTGGTTGAGGGAGAGTTTCTTTCCCCCTATAAATTGTGTACAGTTAAATATATATATATTTCTTATGAAAGAGCATTTCCCCTCCAGAATATGTCCCACACGGACCTGGTAAGAAATTCAAGCTATAACCCATTGCTGCTGTTCTCCTTTTTTCCACTCTTAGGATTTGTTTTTATTTGTTTTGGATTTTCTTTGGGTGATGAATTGAAAAACATACCTAGAAGAAGCTACCAAGACTACTGTTTACAGACTGAAAAATTACTGCTTTTATACTACTGGGATCATGAGCCACGATCCTTTTACAGATTTCCTCAACTCCTCTTGGCTTAAAATCAGTGTCTGATGTAGATAAAGGGTGGAAATCTCCTACTCTGCTTTGTCTACACACAGGACAAACTGTACAATGCTTGTTTGTGTTGTCCATCATTTTTGTACTTTTTAACTGTTCAAAAATTGCATTTATATTTTGCAATCCTCGATAATCATGACTTTATTTTAACGGCTAGTAAACTTAGGGATTTTTTTTTTTTTGCTGTATTTGCAGCCTTATCTGAACTTTCTCTTCCTCGATTATTGTTAATTTATGACTGTAGGAGATATGTACGCCTCAGCCTTCTACGGACTTAAAGTGACACAGCTGCAACTGAACTGCTTTAAACTGGATGGGTTTATAATTTATATAAAAGTCAGTTTCGTTACAAATCAGTATTGCTGCCTCGTTTTTCTGCCTGGATGGTCTGGATGTGATCAAAGTGCTTGTCTGCACTGTCTTTGTAAGCTCCGTGGTGAAGACAGATTATGCTGTTGCAGGGCAAGCAGATCGTGCAGAGAGGAAGGATGGAAAAAGAGGGAAAATGCTCATTGTTTTCCAGCTGGGGATTAGGTGCAGAATGATGTCTGCTGGGGGAGGGAGAGTGGATGGAACAGTGCTTTTACTTGATGAGCTGTCAGTCTGTCTTTCTGCAGTGCTTCGTTGCTTTTCATCCACTCTTTCCACGATAAGGACACTCTGTGTGCAAGTGCGGGCTGGCAGTGCATGAAATCTCCCCTGGCAGCGCAAAAACCTCTGCTTGAGAGGGCTGTGGGAGTGCCCACCTGGATCCAAACGCACATCCCACGGCTTCTCTCCCTGCCTCCCTGCACAGCCCGATCCTCCCTCCTGCCCTTTCGCTGCCTTTCTCTTGTCCTTATTTCACCGGCACCAGCAGCGGTGCTGTCCCGGGGTCGCGGAGCTCCCGTGCGCGCTGTCCGGTCCCCGCACGGCTTCGCAGCCCCCGCCCTCCCCCGAGCGCTGCCGCTCCCCCGGTGGCCCCGGGCAGCGGGGCGGGGCGAGGCGAGCCCCTGGCGGCGGCCGTCGCGCCGTCACGTGGCTCCGCAGCTCCGCTCCCTCCGCGCTCCGCCATGGCTGCGGCGGCTGCCGCCGGCTCGGTGCTGCTCTGCCTGCTCGGCCTGGTGCTGCCCGGCGGCAGCACGCTGCACACCAAGGGCTCCGTGCCGCTCGACACCATCACCTTCTACAAGGTACGGCGCTGGCGGGCCTGCCGGAGCGCTCGGGGGGCGGGCGTGGGGCCGCACCGGGCTGTGTGCCCCGCGGCCGGCGGCAGTCCCGGGGTCCGGGAGGAACGGGGGGGGCGCGGCGGGGCCGCGGGCACGGGGTCGCTGCCGCCGCCACCGGCCCGGGGAGCGCTCGGTGCTGGCGGAGCGGCCGCGCCACAGCCAATGGGAGCGCGGCGGCCACAGCACTCAGCCAATGGGAGCGCGGCGACCGCGGCCGGCAGCCAATCGGCGCGGTCCAAGTGGAGCCGAGCCGCGGGGTCCTGCCCGGCGGTACCGGCGGTACCGGCGCGGGGTGGTGCGGCTGCAGCCGCGGCTCCTCGGCCGGGGCTGTGCTGTCTGTGCCGCTGAGGGAGGGCAGCACCGTGCAGGGATGGAGCCGGGACCGTGAGCGCGCGCTGCTTGGGTTTCACTTGTTCATCAAACAGCAACAGGCTTTCTTTTTTTCCCCCCACCTTTTTTTTTCCCCTTCACTAAATCACTTCTCAAGGAAGGAATCTTCCCAGGGCCCTGTGCGCTCCCCACCGGGCCACTGACCGCTCGGCAGGCCAGGACGGAGCCTGCAGCCACCTGTGCATGCTGATGTTGTGCAGTGCCTGAGCAGGGCTGGCAGAGCGCTGTGTAGGTGGGGAGCTGTGGTGCAACCTCAGCCTGTTCGCGAGAACAAAAAAGATTTTGCAAGGTCTTCTGCTGCAGGGAGGGGAAAATCCCTCAAGGGGTGACAGAGTCCATTGCCAAACTAATTGGAAAAGGCATCATCTGAGCAGAGCAAGGTTGAAGTGAAAAGAAATCAATTAAATGTGAATTCTCCATTTCATGTACCAGTACAACACCTCCAGCATCTGCACTGCCTCCCTGTGCCCCCTCCTAGCCAAGAGTGCAGCTTTCATGCTGGGACACTTCAGAAGGACATTACATTTGGTCTCTCTCCTCTTCATGTCCCACTGGAAAATATTTTAGCTGATCTTCTTCCAAGATGCCAGTCAGATTTACAATAAACAAATCTTATAATTAAAGGCATTATCAGATCCCCCAAACCTACAACGTACTATCTTTGTCATCTGGTGCAGGAATACAGACACCCAAACCTCAGTCTTTCCTCCACACAACAGTGAGTCATTTCTGAAAGGCCATAATTATATGAAATTTCCATTCTCCTCTGCATCTCCCCATTGCACAGGGAAAAAAGGATAAGCAAAAACAACTTTTGGTGACTTGTACATTGCTCAGACCTGAAATGATCGAGTTCTGTCTTGTTTTTTCCCCTTTTACTTCTTGTTTTAGGTTATTCCAAAGCATAAGTTTGTCCTTGTGAAGTTTGACACACAATATCCTTATGGTGAGAAACAAGATGAGTTTAAAAAGCTGGCGGAGAGCTCAGGCTCCAGTGAGGATCTGCTGGTGGCTGAAGTGGGAATATCAGGTGAGGAACTCTGAGTACATGCAAACAGTGTGGGCTGGGGAGGAGGGGATACATTTCAGTGTGATTTCTGCAGGTTCTGAGGCAATTCTGGAGGAGGGATGGATGTGAGAGTGGAGCTCCTGCCCTGGCTGAGCCTGGCTGTGCGTGGGAGAGCTGCTTATCCATCTGGGCTGGGTAATGAGGAGTCAGCCCACGCTGCTGAACTGCTGCCACCTCCTCATCCCCAGCAATTCTTGCCTTTTTTTTCCCCTTCTTTGCTGAGAGAATCCTTTTTGTCCCACATGCAGGGAACAGACTTCACAAGAATCGTGCTTTAGCTTAGTCCTTGTCAGACAAAGAATATTTAGTGTGATTAATTCCATGCAGCAAACCCTGGGGCAGCACAGCAAAGGGTTGTTGCACTGTGGCTGCTCTAACTCGATGTGACTGTGACTGGATTTAAGAGAAAAAGAGTGAAGAATAGATCAGTGTCACCTGATGTGCTCTGGCTTTGTAGGTTGAATTAAGAATTTAGGATTAATTATCAAACTGTGAAGTTTTACCCACTCTGATATTTCTAAACATATGTGGAATACTCTAAGTAGCATATTTGAAATGGCTTTGTTTTCTGTCTTCGGGAATAAATATAATTTCTGTAAGATGAGTAAATGTCTTGTAGTTTGGCATGCTGTCAGAACCAAATCATTCTCTGCACACTGACAGGAAAAAACTCTTATTTCACTGTAAAATCAGATAAAATCAATGGATAGAGGAAAGTAAGAGGAAAAAGGGTATTGATTTCCCATAAGGAGGACAGGGTTTATACAAAAGGTCCTGCCAATGTCTTACACTCTCACAGTCACAGCAAAACACCATTAAAGTCTTTTTCTTTGGAAAAGCCACTGAATGTTTGCCTTGCACAAAAGATTTTATGAGGTGTTTTTATTTCAGTATGTGGCATTTCCTTGGAACAGGCTCTCCAAAGAATGGTCAGGGCCCCAAGGCTGCCAGAGCTCAGGGAGTGCTCCTCAGGCACAGGGTGGGATTTTGGGGTGTCCTGAGCAGGGCTGGAAGTTGGACTGGGTGATCCTTGTGGGTCCCTTCCAGCTCAGGATATTTCCATGACTCTGTGATTTCCTGGCAGACAGGTTATTAGGACGTGTTGAAGCTCTACCTACAGATATTTGTGTGGGAGGGAATCCTAATTTAATTTTTGATTAACTGTGCTTTTCTGTGTTTCATTGTCCCTTGACAGATTATGGTGATAAACTGAACACTGAGCTGGGAGAGAAGTACAAGCTGGACAAGGAAAAGTTCCCTGTTTTTTACTTGTTCCAGGATGGTGACTTTAAAAATCCTTTACTTTATGGTGGTGAGATCAAGGCTGGGGCTATTCAGCGCTGGCTGAAGAGTAATGGCATCTACCTGGGGATGCCAGGCTGCCTGAAGGAGTATGATGTGCTGGCCAGCAAATTTATGAGCACCACAGAGAAATCTGATCGCCAGGCCCTCCTGAAAAAGGGCCAGGAGAATTTAGGAAAAGCAAAAGAAACCGAGAAGAAGTCAGCAGAGCAATACTTGAAAATTATGAGCAAGATCTTGGAGCAGGGAGAGGAGTTTGCTGCTAACGAAGTCGTCCGAATCACAAAGCTGATCGAGAAGAACAAGATGAGCGATGGAAAGAAGGAGGAGCTCCAGAAAAGCCTCAACATCCTCACTTCTTTCCGGAAGAAGAATAATGAAAAAGATGAGCTCTGATGTGTTGGAGAACTCTCTACAAGCTGTGAAACATTGTCAAGAGTCCTAACCAGTTCTCCTTAATGCAAGCAAACTTCCCGCTGACTTCAAGAGGGCAGCAGATCTCCTTCTGGGATTCTCAGTTCAGAAGATCAAGAGGAAGACATTCCTTAAAAACACAGTATTGTAAATGTTGGAAAAATCACCTAAGAGCAAGACACAGCAAGTAGTGTGTAATGCTATCCAATAACAGTGTTAAAGCAGACCACAAAAAAAAAAACCTCTAGATTGGCTGGAAGCTCATTCCTGGTGGTTTTTACAGCTGTTCCCTGGCTAACAAATAACAAAATTCAGTCTCTCATTCCATCTTATGTGCTGGAAAAGGTACAGATTGGGTGCCCTGTACATCCCCACCTTTCCCTGTCTGTAATAGCCTTGGGTTTTGGCTTGTTAATCTACCCCTCGCAGTCCTTGTGTTGTCCCACTTTGGCTCCAAGTATTGTTTTTACCTGTTGTTGACTAAGAGACTCAGAGCTTCCTTTTTCTGCCTTCTCTTTCCATGGCTTCTGTCCCTGTTTGCTTTGGGTATCAGCCAAATGCTGGCAGTGAAGACAGTTCACAGCTTGCCCCTCATTCTCTGTCCAGAGCAGCCATTTAATCAAATATTCTCCCGAAATCCTTTGTGATACCTTGACACAGTGAAGTGAGTTCTGAGCAAGGGCTGAGTCTCCTTGAGGTGCTATTACACTCAGTCTCACCAGTTTGTGCAAAAAAAATCAGGTTTTCAGAGGTAAATTTGGATGAGTTTTCTTACAGCTGAAGAGGTGTTTTACCTCTCCAAGCTTCATGAACAAAATGTTTTTCTAGCCTCCACAAACAATTGACACTCTAAAACTAAAGCCTCATCAGTGTTTGATAGTTCTGAATATTTGAAAATGAGGTCTTGTAAGAGGAAGCAGAAGTATTTGTGTCCTTAGAAACCTCATCTGTGTTATTTAAAAGGAGATGCATGGCCCAAGGGTCAGGTCAGTCCTCAGAACTGTGCAGTTCACACTCTGTGGAATTCGGATGCCTCTGGAAGATGCTGAAGCCCTGGTCAGGGTGACAGAGTTGAAAAGAGAAACACCTGTGAGCTTTACCTTAAAAGTATGCTTTAAACAAAACTGATTCCTGTGGGAGCTTTGCTGCCTTTTGAATCTTGGGGTGGATACAAGGAGCAGATGTTGCTGTGAGATAAAATGTATTAATAATGCTATAATAAAAAAAAATTCCACTTCAGAGCTGCTTCTTAACCACTATAGAGAAACTACAGCTGATCAGAGGGGAGGCTGTGACTGCTGAAGCGAGATGAGGGGAGCCGAGGGTGGTGCAGCGCTCTCTCCCCTCGTGGGCGGCAGAGGAAGGACCCCGGCAGGGTGGGCAGTTTTTTTGGAGGGCTGTGTGGAGATATGTCCCGCCTGGCTCAGCCCCAGAGACCCTGAGGGAATCGTCTGCTGAGGGGAGCCGTTCTCGAAGCACTGAGGGGACTATTCCCCGGGTCTGAAGGGAGCAGCCCCTGATAGGATCAGCACTTGAGGAGACCGTGCCCTCAAGTGAAGGGATCTGTGAAGGGAGCAGTTCCCGGGACTCTGAAGGAACCGTTCCTGGTCTCTCTGAGGGGAAAAGCCCCCGGGACTCTGAAGGAGCCGTGCTCGGCCTCTCTAAGGGGAGCAGCCCCTTAGTGCCGCCGCCGGGGGCTCCTCGAAGCGCCTTGCCGCCCCTGGGCGCTGGTGACGTCACGGATGGGCGGGGCCGAGGCTCCGCGGGGTCGCCTCAGGGCGGCTCCGTGAGGGGAGCCGGGGGCGGCCGTGACCGGAGCGAGCCCGCCCACCGGGGCTCGGCCGGTTCTGCCCCTGGAGGGATGCGTCGGATGCCGGTGCCCGGGACGCCAATCCCGCTGTTTGCCCAAGGCTCCTGTCTCCTCAGCCCCTCTCTGCCACCGGGCGCTCCCCGCCGCCGGCCCCGCCGGCGGGGGCCGGGCGCGGTGCGGCCCCGGGGCGGAGCGCGGGCGGTGTCCGCAGCCCCGGAGCGGTGCGGCGGCGGCAGCGGTACCCATGGCCCTGCCGGCAGAGGCGGACCGGCTGGATGGGGGCTGGCAGGAGGTGAGCGAGCCCCGCCGGCATCGGGACCCCTAGGGACAGCGGCTGTCGCCTCCCCGGGACCTCGCTGTGCGCGTCTCTTCTCGTCCATCCCCTCACGGTGCTCCCCCAGCCCTGCGCCCCGCTCCGTGCCCGGCGGCACCGGCAGCGTTGCACGATCCTCCCCCGGTCCGTGCTGCTTATTCCTCTTCGGGACCCCGCTGTCCCCAGTCCCCGGTCCCTAGCTGCCCGCTCTTCTCCGGGACCCGCCTGTCCCCCTTCCCAGGTCCGCGCTGCCCGCTCCTATCCCGATCCCCCGTCCTTGTCCTTCCTTCCCTGTCCCCGGTCCGTGCTGCCCGCTCCTCCCGGGACCCCGCGGTCCCCGGTTGCTTCTGCCGCACCTGGGGCCGTGTCACCTGAGCTCCCTCCCGTCCTTCTCCCCAGGTCTACTCTGCGCTCCAGTGGATCCAGTTCACCATGGCCATGCTCAGGTACGGCACGCTGCCCATAGAGTTACTGTGGTGAAGATGATTTTACCCAGAAAAGCAAAAAAAAAGAGAACTCGCGTCTCCCAGCGAGGCAGACGCGCTCGTGTTCCAACCTGTGCTTTGTTTTCTCAGCGTTGTAGGTTCCAGCTCAATTATTGCCTACGCCGTCTTCCAAAACGCGGTGCGGTCCCCAGAGGTAAGGTCTGAGCTTCCTTCTCCCTCCCTAAGCCGTGATGTCAGTCCCTGCAGGTGGGTCACACCTGTAGCACAGACTCTCTCCTAGGAGCAGCTGTAGGTCTCAGGGTTATTGTGGTTAAACCTTGTTTAATAGCTGGGAGGCAAAAGACTTGCAAAGAATTGGGCTCTTTGTCTTGGTAGGAGGTGAAAGGACTGACCTTGAACCTGTGCTTCTGCAGGGAGAAGCAGGTTCCTTAGTCCCGTGCTGTCTGCTGCTCCTGGAAAGTCCTCCAGTCATTCCTGGGAGCAGGGATTTTTTGTGCCCTCCTCAGAGGGGCCAAACTCTTGGGGGGCTGAGGAGTTGTGCACAAAGCTGCTGAACAGCCAAAATCCAACACTTACGAAAGCATTTCTGCAGGGGCAGCCCCAATTTGCAGGGGCAGCAAATTGGGGCTGCCCCTGCAGAAATGCTTTCGTAAGTGTTGGATTTTGGCTGTCTCTGAGGAGTTTCTCTGGGCAGGTGTGCTACTAAAACTGACCCCAGAGCCTCCCTCCCATCCTGCCAGGCTTGGGTGTCCACACGCAGTTCTTCTGTGTGTCCAGGACTTCCTGGGGGCAGTGAGCCAAGCTGATCCCTGTGAAGATGGGATTTGCTGTCCAGGTTTTGCAGGCTCAGCCTGACCTGTGGAACACACAGAAAGTCAGTGGAGCTGGCAGCAGCTGTATTTGTCCTTCCTTCATCTTCATGTTCTTTGTACATCGTGGATTCAATCTGCAGTCCAGAGAATGGAACTTTTCCAGGGAATTCGTGGAGCTATCCCTGGAGAAGTAAGGAATGCAGGCAATGGACACATTGCTGGATAACATGGTGGGAAGGAGAACATGAGTCCATGTTTGCAGGGCAAAGCTGTCCCACTTACAGCAGGGAGGACCTTGCTCCCAGCCAACCTCCTGGAAATGCTGTGCCCAGCACATCCAGAATAAACTGTGGAGCTCTCCATGCATTCCCAGGGAAGAATAAAAGCTGGGACTTCACCTTAATGCTGGGATGGAAAAACTGTTTGAGCTTCTGCTGCTCAAGGTACACATCAAAGCCTCCTTCTACCACATCTGCACCTAGAAAGCTCCAGATGTGATTCCTTCTGGGGTCCTCTCTCTGGAATGGTGTGAAGCAGGGGTTGCCAGTGTCCCAGTGTGACTCAGCAGCCTCATCCAGTTGGCTTCCATGGCCTGGTTGCTCAGGAGCCCTTCTGCTCTCAGTCATGTGATGGGGCTGTGGCCTGGGAGCTGCTCATGAGCCACTCATGGCTCCAAGTCAACAATGGCCCCTTCCTGCTCCAGAGGGTCCAGATGTTTCTGCTCAGATTATTTCTGCAAATCCAGATAGGAGGGCTGGATGCCAGCTGGAGGGACTGGTCTGCATCAGCCTTCCAGGCTCCTCTGCTGCCAGGGGAGATCTGCTGCTGGGTTTCAAAAGTGACAAAATCTCCATTAACTTCCCCATAGTCTTGTCCTCATGTCTCGGGTCTGAAGTGGAAGTTTGTAAACAAAAGGGCTGGAAGAGATCCATATCAAGGCTAGCCACAAACAGATTATTCCCTGAGTCATGAGGACCCACAGCAAAACATTTTAAAATAAACAGCTCTGGAGGCTGGGAGGAGAAGGATCTTAGAAACACTTCCCTTCCTGCCCCCAGCCTCAGAAATCAAATATTGCATTCTTGAAGCTTGCTTTCTGTCTCTGTGGGGTCAATAAAACCCTTCAGCCTGAGGTAAATTATTCAGAAGAGATGATGGCAAGCAAGGAAGAACCCTCAGCTCAACACATTTGAGGAAGAACTCTCGAACTCACAGGTTTGAGGAAGAAACCTCAGCTCAGCATGTGCCTGGGCCATGGCCACAGAGCCAAATCTCTGTGTGTGCTGCAGCTGGAGCTGCCAGGATGTAAATCATTACATCTTTGCAGTCCCTTCCTCTATTTTATAAATACCAGTGGTTATTTTCTTTCTCCTTTTTCAAGCCAGAGCCCCACATGTCCCTGTGTCACCTACTTCTTTATCCAGGTCTCTGCCAAAACAGCTCCTGGACCCACCAGCAGTGCCTTGCTCCAAGGGCACTTGTGCTGGAGAAAGAGGTCACCTGCTTGATTGCAAAAGTGCCTTCTTTGCTTATTTTAGATCTGTTTGGTTTAACCTGCCTTGATCACAAACTGGACAGTGCCCCCAGCCTGTCGTGCCAGGGCTTCATTTCTGCACCAGTGAGGAAAAGCCTAGTTAAAAAAAGGCATTTATAGATGAAATAAAATTAAAATAAACTCCAGATCTTTATGCCTTATGCTCCTTCATGCCCTAAGGACAAATCAGATCAGATCTACCTTAACTCTTATCACTCTTCCTAAGCTCTCTCTCACTGCACATGGGAGCAAGTATAACACAACGTGATGGGCGGCATACATTTACTTCCAGGACAATATTGAGGCAAATCTCACCAAAAACTGAGCTCCATGAAAAGAAAGACAAAATCAAAGCCTGCTGAAGCATTTCCATGCTGTGTTTGGCATTATAGTTTTCTGTAGGGAAAGAAAAACACCACAATTTTCTCTCCTGGATGCTGAAAATGAGATACCAAAGGCTTTAATTAAGAATGCAGGTAATTAGGCTGCTTTTCCAGAGTCTGCTCTCTCACTAACAAAGAAAATGTTGGCCAGAATTTTTGCACAAATGTTTTCCTGCAGTGTTTACAGTCCTGGCCAGTGTGTGCAAACTGGAAATGGGCTGGAAACTGTTGTTAAAGGAGACATGATTCCTTTCCAGCAAGATGCAGCAATAATGGCTCTCAGTGGAAATTATTCCAGCTTGTAAAATAAACCCACCCTTAGTCATCAGCTGAAATGACACGGAACACATAGAAAAATGTTTGTTTCAAGTCATACCAGACCTGAGGAAGGGTTTGTGTTTACTGGAAGTTTGATTTCTATGTGAGTTTATTTAAAACATGATGTCTCCTCCCTGCCAACCTGTCCCATTCTGCAAAATTGTAACAAGGTGAATATTTGGGATATTTTCTGTAAGTTTTGCTGCACTTGGGTCCTGTGGCAGAAGTGGTGGTTGGAGTAGGGAATGTGCATTGGAACAGCTCCTGAGAGCACAAATCCATGTGGAATTTCCCTGCAAGGGGAGTTGTCTCACCAGAAGAGCTGGGAGGTGACAGTGTTCAGATAACACCAGATAACCTGGTCCTGATGTCTGAGCACAATTAATCTTTCTGCTATAATTGGTGTAGGAGTTTTAAAGGACTGAAAACAAGGATGATATTCAGGAGTAGAGCCTGAAAAGTTTTCATCTGGTAACTTTTCTTTGAACTTGCTTGGCTTTTAAAGTAGAGGAGACTTTTTTACTGAAGATCTCAGGGTTGGCTGCAGATGAATTGACTGCTCTCAGAAACGCTGTCACAGTGCTTCCCTGAGGGTAAAATCATCCCTCCACAGAGTGCCACTTATGCCCCACTTCCCCTCAATTAAGGCTTTCAAAAGAACTTTGCAGTGGGGTTTTTCTACTGAAAAACTTTTCTCACCTGCAGAAAAACCTTTGGAAGGCTGTACTAAATATCTTTATGTTTGATAAGGGGGTGAAACTGCAGCTGAGGGGGTGGAAGGGCTGTGACTCCACTCACACCTGCTGAGCCTTTTCCCTTTTCCAGGTGCGTCCACTTTTCTACCTGAGCCTCTCAGATCTGCTCCTGGGCATGTGCTGGCTGGCTGGGGCCCTGCTCTACAGCTCACCCACCTCCCAGCAAGACCTCATCTGCTACAACCTGCAAGCCACGGGACAGGTGAGTGGCCTTGGCACCACATTTTGTAATTAATCTTGTGATTTGTCATAATTAACCTTGCTGGTGATCAGAGCGTGGCCGTGGGGGCTGTTTCTAGACAGGCTTTAGCAGATCTCTTGGCTTTGTGTGGAAAAGGGAGATAATGGCACTGGGGTTTAGGATCCTCTGGTGTGTGAGAGGAAGAGAAGGTGGGATTTTGTGGTTGCTTGTGTGAAATGAGCAGATGGGACTTGATCTCTTTCCCATTAGATCCATGCCCATGGATCTCTGCTCTCACATGGCAGTTTTTCTATTTCTCTTCGTGCTTCCTTCAGCCTGGGCAGGAACAGACACATTCTGTGAGTCTGAGCTTGAGCTCAGACTTAAATTACTCACATGAACATCCCAGTTCTTGCTCTTCCCAAGGATCCTCCATCAGCACAAGCTCAGCCTGTGTCCCATTGATTCAGCTGATTCCTGTGCTGGGGACCAGTTGGAGTAGGGTGGGTGAGCACTGTTCTCCTGACAGTTTGCTGTTGCCTCACCCAGTTCCCATTTCAACACCAGGCTTTGGAAATCTCAGCTCTCAAAAATCTCTGCAGGGTCCAGCTGAGTGTGGGGGTTCATAAATGATGATCTCTGGAATTAATTTTTTCCTTTTAAAGGATATGGCTGGGAAGAGCAAAGGGCTTTTGGAAGCCTTGATGTGTGGGCTCGGGCAGTGTGACACCCACAACTGGGAACTGAATGTCCTCATGGAATAGCAGCATCCAAAGCTGGAAAGGATCTCTATGTGCCTCAGAGAGGGCAAGGAAGTAGCTGCAGGTGCAGGATTGAATTGTTCCTGCTGCTGTGTGTCAGGGGATGGGCTCCTGCAGCCCAGGGTTGTTTCAGCAGCTGTTTTTGGGGGTACAGATGTGTTGCTGAGGGTTTTCACTCCAGGCTCATCTCTGGTCTCTCCAGCTCTACTGGCTCTACAGTATGTTCCTGTTGAGAGAAACAGTGAGGCCGCTTGGGAATGATGCAGAATGACATCAAAAATGGTGATGGCAAATGGGAAAATGAGAAGAGTTTGGGAGAGGCTTTCAGAGCTGGAAGGTGGAAGAAGAAAAGCAGAACTGAGGCTGTTCCTGAGCTTTTTCCCTTGCCTGGGGGATAGTTCTTTCAGCTGATGTGATTTTTTTATGGCCTGGAGGCAATTTGCACTGCTAGAGGAGAAATAAGTTGGCTATGGAAAATATGCCCATAATTTCTCAGCTCTCTTGCACTTCTGGCTCTTCTCTGCCCTCACTTTTCCAGCCTGTGGCTGTGCTTCTCAGGGACACCAGCACAGGATGGGACAAGGTGGGGGCTTTGTGTTCATGCTGGGTGGGCAGAGCTGACCTTTGGCCAGGACAGGGCTTGTGGTGGGGTGTGCAGAGTCACACCCTGACCTCAGCCAATGTCCCCTGGCTCCTCTCCTGTGTGCCACCACCACAGGGACTGCCTGGGTGGCAGAGCCGGATTGTGCCTGGCAAGAGCTGTCGCTGCTGTTTGCTCTGGGAGAAATTAAAACAAACTGAGCCCTTGCCATAGCAACCTTTCCCCCAGGGCACGTGACAGTGCAGGACCTCCTCACCCAACACCCTGCAGTGCCCTTGAGAGGTGGGAACACCTTGTGCGTAAGAAGGAGCCAGTAACAGGTTGAACCAGCAGATTCTGCAGAGCAGGAGGGATCTGGAAGCTGATGGAATGAGTAAATAAATGTCTCACTGTGCTGCTGGGTGTCTGACAAACACCTGGGGCCTCTCTGCACACCCAGAAGGTGTCAGATGAGCCGAGGTGAGGACTGGCAGGGACAGCCCAGCAGTGGAGTTTGCAGCCCTTGGAGAGGCCCACACTGGAGTCCTTGTAATGTCTCAAGGCACTGCCTTAGGAGTAGGGCAATATTTTGCTTTATTCAGGCTGTTCACCATTATTTGCCATCACAGGCTGATGTTGTAGTGTATGGAGCTGCCCAATGTCCAAACTGTGTCATAAAGGAGGAGATTGCTTTGTTTCTTGCATTTTCCCTCTTTCAGCCCCAGAAATTTGATTGATATGAATGTAAATAGTGCTCCCTTTGCTGTCCCTCATTCTCTCCTCCTCCTGCATTGCAATAATAAAGCCCAGAACAGATATTGTGGTTTTAATTGCACAACTCCCCCACGTTCTTCCAGTTCACTTCCAGTGGCCTAATAATGTCCTGTCAGGCTCTGCTCATGCTGGGCAGCACAATGGGAGCCACACAAGTGGGATAATGAGGGATTCTTGTGTCTCTGCTTTATCTCCTCATGGGCAGTGCTGCAGGACTGTCCCCAGCCCCAAAGCTGGGGCTCAGGAGAGCAGATTTCCCTTCCCTTCCTGCTGGCACCTTCAAAAGTAGCATTTGGGTCTCTGTTCCAGAAGGCAGCACTGACATTTCATGAGCCTCTCCCAGGCGTCCTGAAGTGCAAGAGAATGATCCTTGTGGGCTGTTTCGGCCTTCTCTGGAAGTAGTTGGAAAAGGGTAACAACCCCTCATTAAAACTCATTTAATGAGCTGGAAAGTCACTGCAATGTTCCTGTGGCAGCCTTTGGACTCAGCCTCTTGAGCCAGCCAAGAGCATTCACAACCTCAGTGAAGGAGGCCAAGTTTGTTTAGTGACCACTTTCCCAGCCGTGGATGATACCAGGGTGGCAAACCTGTGCTGCTTATCTTTTTGGCAAAGGATAGCAAAGCCACAGAAAAAAAAAATAAATTCCCTTGTCCAGCCCTTCCTCTTTGCCACTGTAATTTGTGTTTCCTGTGACAAACACAGCACATGCATGTACATGGTCTGGTTAGGCAACCTGGAGTAAGCATGAATTTGGAAACAAATTTGATCAAGATTTGAGGGGGTTTATAGGAAGTTTTAGATAATTAGACTCATCTCAAGCTGGAATCAAACTCTCAGTGTGCTCTATCTTTTCTCCTTTTTCCCATGGAGGAAGAAAAGAGGTTTTGGGATGTTAACTCAGGCTGAGGGCAGAGAATATCTGCCCTCACATTCTTCTTGAAATATCCAATTGTTTTCTGTTTCCGTGAATTCTCTGTGTAGTGAGCTCATTATGCAAGAAGGAAATCTAAATGTCACATCTGTGCTGTGTTTCCTAATGGGCATAGCATTCAGAAGGTCCAAGTTCCTCTGAAACCCTCTTGCCAGGCTCTGAGCCAAAAAAATGAGCCAGATCACAAAGTTTTTTATTTCTAAGACAGTCCTGCTGTCATTAGTTCTGTCTGTGGCCAAAGTGAAGCTGCTTTTGTGTGGTTTAAGGTGGGAATCTCCAACCTGTCTCTTCCCAGTTAGATGTGAGCACAGCCCCTGTGCTCAGACCCTCACCTTTGACAGGTGTTCATCATCCTGCCTGTGTTCCATGGGATTTGGGAGGAGCTAAACATGCTCCAGGAATTGTTATTTCAGGACTGAAATGCTGGGTTTATTTCTCAGATATTCTACGTGGCCTCTTTTCTCTACACTGTCAACTACACCTGGCACCTGTACATGGACCTCAAGGTGAAATACAACCAGAACCTCTTCAGGGTGCCCCCCCAGGTGAGTGGGACTGGTGTAAAGGCTGGGAACCCAGGGACAAGGACACAACACTCAGGAAAAACCTCCCTGCATTGCAGGCTGAGCAAATACTTCACACACACCCCGTGACCAAAATCTCTCCTTGCAGTTAATTCCTCCCTCACACCCAAACAGGGAGGACAGGGAGGCACCACCACTGCCATGACCAGGCTGGGAAATACCCCAGATATTCCTGCAAGATGGCACATTCCTTATGCAGCTCCTCCCAACAAACCCATCAGCCCTACTGCCCTACACAGCTTCCCCAGACATTTGCTGTGCACAGCAAACTTTGTATTCCATCTGGAAGTTCAGGTGCAGCAGGCTGGGCAGATCCCCCTCAGCTGCTGAAATGCCCCCTGAAGCTTCTTCCTGTGAACCAGGGGCTGTGCAGAAATAATTTTAATTAAGATTTTTGGATTTTGCAGGTTGTAGATTATGCAAGTTGTGTGGGTCGAATAGCAACAATCTTGTCAAGGTAAGAGTTAATTCTCTCTGGCACAGGGTGTGGATTTGGTGAGAGTTATTTCTCCCTGGCACAGGGTGTGGATTTGGTAAGAATTAATTCTCCCTAGTGGGAGAGTGTGGATTTGGCATACTGCAGTGTGCTGATCCCTGCTTCCTACTTGTTTTGAAGCAAGTCTTACTAAAAAAGCTGTAAAGCTCACCATTAACAGCAGAGTGACCTCATGAATGCAGAGTAAGAGGGTTTTTTTAACCAAGTTAATGATAACTTTATTAACTGGATGTGGTTTTCCAGAAGGTTTCCCTTTACCAATGATTAGCCCTCACAAATGAAAGCCCCAACACTAGTAAAGCTGATAAAATACTTTTCCAGAGCAGTGCCAATAAAAACAACTTTAAAGACCTCTGTAGTGATGGGAGAACAACCCAGCAGTGCCCACGTGGAGCAGTGCAATAACACACGACTGTGCTGTCCTTTCTCCTCCCAGCCTGATCCCTTTCCTCCTCATGGTGCCGGTGTTTTGCCTGGGTAACAGCAGTAATTGCTACCAGAACTTCAGCCAGAAGCATGGGTGAGCTTCCTCCCTTGCTGTGGCAGTCCCAGGGCTGCTCTGCTGGGGGTGGGCAGGAGCTCAGCTGTCCCCTGTGTCCCCAGGTGTCTCCTGATGCACACGGAGGTGGCCGAGTCCCCCAGCGAGCCGCAGGGCCTGAGCGGCTCCGTGTGCCGTGCGATGCATTTCTACGGCATCGGCGTCTTCCTCATCTCCTTCCTCATCAGCTTCGTGGCCATCCTGGTAAGGCTGTTCCTTGTGGAGCCCTTGGATGGCTCCAGAGGCTGGGCAATCATGGAATCATGGAAGGGTTTGGGTGGGAAGGCATCTTTGAGCTCATCCCGTGTCACTCTCTGCCTTGGGCAGGGACACCTTCCACTGTCCCAGGTTGCTCCAAGCCCTGTCCAGCCTGGCCTTGGACACTTCCAGGGATGAGGCAGCCACAGCTTCTCTGGGAAGGATTTCCTCCCAATATCCCATCTAAACCTGCTCTCAACTTTCAATCCTTTCCCCCCTGTCTGCTCACTCTGTGCCCTTGGTAAATAGGACAGGGGAATAACTGTGTGGTGCTGCTTCCCTTTTGGAAGGGGTGGCAGGGGAGGGAAAATATCACTGTGCCACCAGTTAAATCCATCTGGAGTCCCATGTTCTGTCAACCCATCCCAGAAATATTTAGCAGGAATTCAAAGGCTTGAAAAGATAGAAAAGGTAGAAAAGATCACCTCCTGCATGGGTCAACAAGAGGTGATTGATGGATGGACTCCATGACCTTGGAGCTCTTTTCCAGCCTAAACAATAATGCTAAAACCAATTCAGAGTCTTTAGTTTAGAAAAGGGCATGTGCAGAGCAACACCTCCCACAGGATTTCAGTACTGTGTGAAAAGGTTGGATTCATTGGGATCCATCCTGGATGAACCCAGCAGATCACAGCCTGTGCAATAACATCTGCCTGCTCTTTTCCAGGTTATCCTGAGTCAGGCCCGAGGGCTGTACAAGAGATTTGTGAACTCCACAGGGTTCCTGGGGGATCAGCAGTGGGCCATGATTAAGATGGTGGAACAACGGGTGGTTTTTTACCCCATTGCCTTCTTCTGCTGCTGGGCCCCAGGTGAGCAGAGAGTTCCTCCCACATCATCCCCCTGTGGAACCCCAGAGAGGTGGGGTTAACTTCACCCTCTCATCCATCCCTTTCCACAGCTGTCCTCCTTGGAATGCTGAAATTGACTGCTTCAACAACCAGCAAAATCTACATGGCTCTGCTGATCCTGCAGGTAAATGTCTGTCCCTGCAGCCTCCTGCCTTCTCACCTTGAGTCTCCTGCCCTGCATCCCTGCTGGATGCAGCTGGACAAGGATCTCTGCTGTGTGAGCCCAAGTCTGATTTGTGCTTTTGTTTGACAGAGATCTTGGTTTGGTGTTTAGGTTTTTCACAGGCATGAAAAGGTCTCAGTACCCAAAATCCCAACAGTTTAGTGGTGAACAGGTTGCTGGGTAGATGTTTGGACTTGGTGACCCCAAAGGTCTTTTCCAATCTCAGTTCTGTGGTCATGGAAATTGTGGCAAATAGGATAGAAAGGATCCCCAGAAATGGGTTTTGTTTTCCCTATGTCCCTAAGTCTCCAGATGTGATTCCTTAATAACACTTGTCCAGCTCCTTCTTGTGCCTCATGCAGAAGTTAGACATTTTATTAAATTATATCTATATAGTTATAGATATATACTATAGTTATAGTTATCTATATAAGTTATTATATTTATTTAATATATAAACATACATTAAATATATTCTCTATTTGTATAGTATTTATATTTAATTAGATATTCATTAAACATTTATTAAAATAACAGCACAATTTCTCTATCAGGGGGAAGATAAAGTCCTGCTGGGAGGGGGAGGTTTTCCAGGGATCCCAGAGCACGGAGCAGTGCTGGGATCCCTGATTCCTCTGTGCTCTCTCCCAGGCTCTCACCGCAGCTTCCCAGGGGCTCCTGAACTGCCTGGTGTACGGCTGGACCCAGCACGTGTTCCTGTCCCTGAAGCGCGGCTCCCGCCGGGACGTGGACACACAGACCCCGCTCCTGCGCTCCCAGAAGAAATTCTACTCCAGCACGGCCCCCGCCGGCCCGCCCGACACCGCGGGCTCCTCCTCCACCCTGCTCTGATGGAGAGGCAGAGTCCTTCCAACTCCTTGTTCCAATCCTCATTCTCCAGAGCCGGGAGGGAACTGTCCCCGCGGGGCTGGCAGAGCCAGGCGCTCAGTGGACATAGTTATTTATTTAATGGATTCTTGCGGCGTGGTAAATCTTTAGTCCAGACTTTCTCCTCCTGCAAATATTCCTAGAAGTGCAGCAAACCCCATGTAAAGGCTCAAAGACCTGGTCCAGCTCCATGGAGGTTGAGCAGAGGATGTTTTACTTTATTTTTCCAAGTCATTGCCTTTACAAATTAACAAAAAACAAAATGAGCATTTTTCAATCTCTGCCTTTTAATTCACCCTAACCATGAGAATTTGCACCACCCTAAGAACCAATTGCAGGGAGTGAAGAATTGCAAACGACAAAACCTGCCTGGAATTTTTGCACATTTTCATTCCTTCTTCCTGCCAACTCCTGCCCAGCCACAATACTCCCAAAAATCAGCTGCTTCGACCCTGTGGAGCATCTCTCATGAACCAGGTGAGCAGGACTTTGTCTGAATCTCTCTTTTCATTTCCAGACATTCACATGAATTATTTACTGAGGTCCCACCTTTCTATAGGAAATAAACCAGGTCTTAAGCTGTGTTGAAAACAACTCTTTACCTTTACACTCTTTATTTTCCAACAGCTTCACTTTTTGGATCCAACCCAAATTTTTTCTCATAGCAGGTTAGACAAGAAGAGGAAATACTCCAGCTTTGTGTAATTAACTTACACAACATAACTGTGTTAACTCTGGGTAAGTCACACAAGGGCCCTGGAGCTTTGGTCAATGACTTATTTTCTCCTACAGAGTGAGACTGAGTGCAACAATTCAATTTTGCTGTCCTACAGGATAAAAACAAAGTTTTCAGCCATCTTTTTCTACCTGGTCTTTCAAGTCCTCCTCTAGTCCCAAAGTTTGGACATGGATGACTCAGTGTTTCTCCAGCCTCACTTCAAAGGCAAATATTCCACAGGTAGGATGGGATTTGTTCCCTGGCACTGACAGGGCATGAAACACACCCAGTCTCATCCCTGAGAGCCTCCTGCACCCTCCTGGGACTGACCCAGTTTGTGGAGCCAGTGCAATTTGTTTAAAAGGGGATTAAGGCTTCCTAAGTGATGGAAGATTACCCAGGAAACAATGATTGGATTGCTAATGGAGCATCAGAGCTGGCAGTGGGTGCTGACACATTCCTAGGGCTCAGTGTTTGTTTGAGGGGAGTTTTCTTACTGGAAAGAGCCATTCCATGGGCACTCACAGCTGGGTTGGCTGCTCTAAGTGTTCCCAGGAAATTGTTCCCTCAGTCCCTTTCCCAGTCTGGAGGCTCTGAGGGTCACTCACCACCCAACCCACTCTGAACTCCCCTCAAGCACCAAGCAGAGGGAAATTCTTTAACAAGGAAGGAGCCTGAGCCCTCACACCTGCCCCATCTTGTGTCCTGAAATGCTCCTGGGCCAAGGGTGTGTCTGGTTTCTCTGTCACCAAGTCCAGCCCTGCTGGAAGATAACAAATCCATTTCCAGAGGCAGGAAGGGCCCAGGTGCCACCCTAAGGCTCTGTGGCCAGAGAGGTGAGGGAAGCACTCCCTGGAAAAGCACAGGGCCAGCAGTAGCACAGGCAGGACCACTTGCCACCACCCAGTGTCCCCCAGTCCCAGCAGGGCTCCCACCTCAAGCACCTGCAAGGATCATCAGCCCAGAGGATCTGGGTCCCAGTGTCCAAAAGACAGGACTCATCCCTCCCTTCCCTGACTGCCCAGTCCAACCCCACAGCCCTCAGGGGTTAACTGGGAGCACTGGGCAGGTGCTGCTGCCATCTGATGGAAAGCTGGGCTTAAAAAAGGCAATTTTGGGTTATGTTGCCAAGCAGAGCCCAGGATTTCCTAGGGATTTATCCAGCCTCAAATCCTCATTCAAGTGTTTATTCCCATGGATCAGGGAGGTGGGATGGGGGAATGAGAGTGGCAGAATAATGGAATCATGGAATCTCTAAGGCTGGAAAAGCCCTCTAAGGTCATCAAATCCAGAAATGAACCCAGCACCACTGTGCTCACCACTAACCACACCCCAAAGTGCTGCACCCACACCTTCTGGACACTTCCAGGGAAAAGCAGGGTGGCAGGAGAATCCTGCTGCTCTTCCCTCCTGCTCCTTCCTTCTCTCCTGCAGAGATTTGGGAACCAAACAAAAGCAGCCAGGAACTTTTGAGTTTAGTAAAATCATTTATATACAGGATGGGTAATATTTACAATGTAATACTGATCCAAAAGGAACTAACAGGGAACACTGAGAGGAGAAATGGGAACATTTTAACACACAGGAGTTAAACATGGGGACAGACTCGAGTTTCCAAAAGAAAAATCCAGAAGTAATGACAGCAAAAGTTTGATATGTTGCTATTTCCAATCAAAATCTCTTTCACTAATCAGGTTCTCCTAATTTAAATATATATAGAAAAGCTTCAAATAATCAAATCGCAGGAGAAGCCAGTTATACAGAAAATTTTGAAAAGGTCAAATGATTTCAGACATTTTTCTTCACTTAAATAAAACTCTAAAAAAAAACCCCAAAACCCAACAACCTCCAGAGCTTTCCCACATATTTTAGTGTTTGTACAAAGAAATTCTTCTTTGATCCCACACTTCCAGCTCGAGATATTTACAATATTCACAGTCTGCTATAAAGGATCAGTAGATTTATTACCAAGTCAAGCCTCAGAGAATCAAGACAAGGTGTCTTGCAATTGCTTCAACTGAAAAATAAACTAAACACAGGAAGGAGAAAGTCAAATGCTACTTTCAAACATGTAAATTAATCCATTAAAGTTATTGAACTTTGAAATGTAAAACAGAACTTTTCCAAGAGTAAAAAAAATTCAACTTTCTCATAGAAACAAAACCATTTGACCTTGATTCTTCAAATTGTATTTTCTTAATCTGTCCCTCCTCCCTCTGCTTCAAATCAGGCCCTTCTTATTTATCACAGACAAGAAAAAGTAGATTAAATCCATCAAAAGCAGTTCCTTGTGGCAAAAGCCCCTGGAAATTTGTACAAATGTTCCCACCTCAGGATCAGCAGCACTTAAGGGATGAAGAAAAGGAGGAATCCTCTAACACACATCAGATCCCACCTTCCCCCCTGACTGCACTTCCAACAAATTCTGACTCCCAAAAAACTGCCTGAGGATTTTCCTCCTGGGAGGGCAGAGTCACAAAGTGCTTTTGGAGGGGATTTTTTGCTCTGCCATTCAAACAAAGGTGATTTCCTTGTTTCCATCTCTATCTGCCACACTTGAAAGTTTCAATTCCCCAGAAAGACATGGATTTCAAGTTCAAAATGAAATTTTGAACTTGAAATCCATCATTTCAAGACATGACCTAGAATTAGAGCAAGGACAGAAATGCACGTAACAGGGCTTGGTGGTACAGCCAAAAAAGTGACAAAAACTCTAAATTTTGGCTAATTGTCTTCAGTTTTCATCAACAGGTCAGTGCACAAATATTCCAGGTAGTGTCAGAGGTACAATTCCAGCTCACACAAACACTCCCTGCTCCCATCAGAGGATGGATAAGCAGGGATTGTTCTTGCCCTGCAACAGATCAGGCATTGGAAAACTGTCCACAGGATTAAGGAAAGCTGACAGAGAACAGGAAACAAAGCATCTCCTTCATGTAGAAAAAACAAGTCACTGTTTAGAAAATTGTATAGAAAGAGTCAGACACTGCTTTGCCATCCAGCTAAAGCTGCAAGGAAATTTTGGTATAGAAAAGAGACAAAAAAAGAACAAGGCTGGACTTTTGTAGGAGAGAATTGGGAGATTCATGGCTCAGGTTTGTCGATGTAAACCCAAAAATGGATGAGCTGTGAAAGACAACAACAACAATTCAGGAGTGGTCACTGAGGGCCCTGGGTTGGCACTTCAGTCTGCAGACCAAACTCAGCCCATGTCTGCACGGATTTGGTACCAAAATAGCTCTATAAAAAGCCTCCGCCCGATCTCGAAAGAAAGAGAAGCAGAAAAGGTAGAAAACTAGAACTATGTACAGATTCTTGCCATTGGTTTGCTTTATCAGGATTTAAAAAAGCAGCTTTTGGAGCCAATGTTCCAGACTAGAGTAAGAACCTGCCCTAGGAAGCAGGGAGCAGCCCTGCAGTTGTGGCTCCCCCAAGAAGGAGCTCGAAGGCATCAGAGACGGGAATCTGGGCTCCAGAGAAATCCCAGGGGTTCCCCAGAGCACTGGGAGCCTGCCTGGGAACAGCTCTGCCAAACAAGAGGACAAGTCAGAACCCAAGCCTTGGATCTTCTAGGAAGGAAAGAATGGGAATATGGGGGTGGATCCCAAACAATCAAAGCCCAGGCTGGTCTCGGTCCATAGAAGATCCCACCATGGAAATTAAAAGAACTTGTGCATAAAGACTTGAACATTCTTCTGTTCTGCTGATGGACAAGGTGAGAAAAAGATAAGTTTTGTGCTGAATGGCTGATTCAGCCTTAAAAAAGCTCTGAGGAAGATGAGGAGAAAGAAAGAGAGGAGGTTAAGCCTTAAAGAAGGTCTGAGGGAGATGGGGAAGATGACAAAAAAAGAGAGTCACTGCTCAGAACTGAAAATTTCAGCAAGCACATAGCCTCAGGTGCCTGGGCCAGGCACCAAGCCAAACTGAAGGGTATTTAATTGATTTTTCTCTACCTAAAGAACTGGAATCTAGGTGCCAATCTAGGGGAGCTGTGAATTTGCACTTGCTTCAAGTACTCACTGAGCAGGGGTTTGAGAAACTGTGGCTCTCCTTCGCATACAGTTACTGCAGGGGCTGGATGTGGCAGGTGAAAGGCAGCTTCTGCAACTGGTTATTAAGAAAAAGAATGGTTTTTAACAATAAAATCCACCCCATTTGTGGGGCTCATGATTAACAGTACATAAGTGATCATATATACCTCAAGGAACTGAGTTTTAAAAAAATATTACAGTACCAATGATTTTTTTTTTGTATCTACAACTATACAGCATTTTCAAGCAGTATGGAAATTTAATGAAATAATTATGATTTATTAATTTACATAAAAATACTTTTTACAGTTAAAGAATAAATCTTAAATGGTAAAAAAAATAAGATTAAGAAGCTCCAGCTATTGAGAGTCGTGGGAATTTGTTTGCTCTTCAATCACTTGTTTGACGATTTCTGCCAGTTTTAGTCGATCCACTTTGTCTGTGAATCCTCTGCCTGAAGGGAAAAAAAGCAGGGAATCAGCTGGAGCTGGGCACAAGGAGGAAAACAATCCCAGCTGGAATTAAACAATGCTTCACACAGACTTAGGGCAACAGCAGCACAGGATCCAAAAGGACTTACAGTCCATGGTTCTGTTGGAAAATGGAGCAATTAAAGATCTCAATGAAAGCCGAGCAAACAGAACAGAGGAGGAAGCAGGATCAAGCCCTTGTGATGCTCCTGGTCCCTTCCATCCATCAGCACCTGCTCCTGGGGGCTGACACCTCTGCAGCCTCCTCTGTCCAGGAGCCATCTGAGCATTTCAAGGTGCCTGTCCTGGTTTCATTCTGCTTCCCACCCAAGCTGTGCTGCAGAGCTGACAGGGAGAAGCAGCCTCCAGCAGAAAGAGGGAATAAACAGCTGGATGGAAAGCAGCTCAACACAGCTGAAGAGGTTCCTAAAAGGATCAGAGAATCCTGGAATGGTTGGAAAGGACCTTAAAGGTTATCTGGGCAGGGACACTTTCCACTGTCCCAGATTGCTCCAAGCCCTGTCCAACCTGGCCTTGGACACTTATAGAGATGGGGCAGCCACAGCTTCTCTGGGCACCCTATCCAGGGCCTCCTTGCCCTCATAGGGAAGGTTTTTTTGCATATATCCCATCTATCTCTGCCTTCTGGCAGTTGAAACTTCCCCCTTTCTATCATGATCCATTTGTGCTGTTACATTCCTGGTGCTTCAGAAAACTCCACCCTGACCCTCAAATAGATATTTGAAAGCAACACTTTCACCCCATTTTGGGAACACCAAATCTGGCAGAAGGGATGAAACAGTATCAAAATCTAAATCAGCCCAGTCAAATACATTTGGGGTTATTTCCACAGCAGGAGGTCTGTGCTTCCCCCTTTGCCACATTCCCTGGGGGAGAGCAGGAATTCTCACCATTCCAGCTGAAGCTCTGCAGGGTGTCTCGCAGCAATTTGCACTCCCTGTTGTATTTCCAGGCCTCCTGCATCACTTCATTCAGCTTCTCATCTTCATTCTCTCCTGTTTGGGACAACAGAGGGACACAGGAGGTTTGGACTCGTGCCTCACTCAGGGCTCAGCAAACTGGGCAGTTACTCCTGCTGACCCCACACAAACCAGGAAATGGCCTTTCAACCAAATATTCCTGTTTGAAAGTTCTTTTACAGCTCTGCATGTCATCAAAATTCCACATGAACCCAAATCCCAGCTCAGAGGCTGCCCAGGACTTTTCCTCCTTCCTCACCACTGACACAGACAGACCCAAAGTCAGGGTCTTGCACATTTAGGAATAGAAGGTTCTTAAAAGTGGCAACCTTTACCAGCCTGTGGTAGAATGCACTGAGCAATCACATCTCTCAGCTTCTCCAGAGCCACGTTGGAATCATTGCTTCCATTCTCAGGGTCATGGATGTAAACACCATCCTTTGGCTTGGTGCTGCACAAGAACAAGGAGGAAATAATTAGAATTTGGGTGCAGCTCAAGCTCGTTACTTGTTGTGTAACTGCTCCAGTCTAAAACAGCTCCTTCCCTCTCTGGGAAACTGGGAGACAGGTTCAGCATTAATTATCATTTTTGTCCTATATTATGAGATCATTTTAAGTATGGAGAAAAAGGAATATTCCTTTAAATTACTTCAAATAAGGGTAATCCTAAAATGCACGAGTCTAATTTTTAGATTAACTCGAACAAAGAGAGAGAAGTTACCTGACCTCTTCAGTCAAATGTCAGGATGAGAAAAAAATATCTTAGAATTCTTTCCCCCAGTTTGCCTTATCTTACATGTGATCCATCATCCCAAAAGGAATCTGTTCAATGCAGGAACAGTGTCCAACCTCCTTCCTGCCCTCACTAGCGCATCTTGGCTGAAAAACCACACTGTGCCGCTATTATTTGTCTGAGCAACACCAGAAGTGTGTTAAACCATTACAACTGAGCCTGTGTCATTCCCAAAGCCATTTCCCAGCCATCCCAGCTGGCTCCACGTTGTCCTTCCAACCCCAGCTCTGGAGTTACCCCAGGAGTTTCCGCTTGCGCAGGATCGGGTTGTTCACGGAGTGAAGGGGCTTCAGGCTCACTTTGAGGTCTTGGATTCTCATGTTTGCAAGTTGTTCTGCATGAGCCTGTTGGATCCCTGCCACCATGGCCTGGAAAGACAAAAGGGGCACTTGGTGCAACAGCACATGGACAGTGTTTGCCATGGGCAAAAAGAGACACCAAAACTGGATTTATTTTGGAGATGTCCATGAAAAATCAGGTTTGCGTGAAGCAAGGTATGGGTTAGAACTAAAATCAGTGACAAAATACCCCTGGGGGAAACAGGACAAAGGATCATCTCCTCATGTTCACAAGATTGACTGAAATCCTCTTTGAGCAGAAATTAAAGGAAACAAGGACTATTTGTTTAATTAGTGAGGTCATTGCTGTATGACCTCATAAAGCATGGCAAAAAGAGGAAAGAGCTATGGAAGATCCCTCAGGCTCTGCTTCCTACCATCAGCACGTGGCTGCTCATTACACCAATCTGGGAGCATCTCCTTCAAGTTTTACAGATTTCACATTTCATTTTCATTTCTGTTTCTATTTTCTCCCTACGATCTCAGGCTCTCCTAAAGCAGAAGAGAAGCTCCTTCTCTGCATAACCCCATGTCAAAAAAGCCCTTCACCTATCCCAGAGCTCTCCTGCTCCTGTGCAACATTCCTGACCAAATAACTGCTGCTCAGACCTTGTCCATCATCAGCTGGGCAGAGGGCAGAATGTTGTCCAGGGCCTCTGTGGAATTGAGCCAGGGATGGTCCAACACCCCTTCAATGGTGAGACGTTCCTCAGGTTTGACCTTCAGCAGCCTGGGGAAGAAAGAAAAAATCCCTAAGAAGGGGTTTGGTGATTTACAGAGCATTTAAGCATTTTAAAGGCTAAAAAAGCAGCTTTGCCAAGAGCTCAAACTGCCCCAAAATGAGCCCAAAATCTGTCCCAGCTCCCTGAGCTTGCTGTGGTTTAATGCTGTCACAGCTCCTCCAGGGCAAAGGAGGGTGCTAAAGGCATTCCTGGGGTACCCCTGTGCTGCTGAATTCCACAGCTGCTGCTCCCAGGTGGGAAATCACCCTCCAGGGGAACTGGAAATGATCCAGGCTGGCACTCTCTGGAAATGCACCCCCAGAGCTCATCCCCAGAACAGGTTACACTCATCCCATGGATTCTGGGCATGGAAACTCTGCAGGATTCACTGCTCTCACCATGCCATTCTTCAGCTTTTCTCCCCCCTGCAAAGTCCTCAAGTAATGAACACTTTGGTTCCAGCCCCTCAAAATAAAAAGCAACTTTATTCCAAGCTTGCTGAAAACTCCATGAAATCTTTTTTTTTTTTTCCTAGCATGAAAGCTTGGAAAGAGGATTTGCAGACAGATTTGTGTTCTCATGATGAGCACAACTAAATAAAAAAGCAAGATTTCCCACAGAGTGCTGACAAGTCATCCCAAAGTCTGAATGAGAATGGGAATGGCTCCATGAGCCTGTCACACTTCCTTAGACAACTCCAGATCAGCTTCTTGGCTGCAGAGCACAATTGTTTAATGTACCAAGAAAGTGGAAATAACTTGTACAAAATGTCAGCAGCACCACGGGGGAGAGCAGAAATCCCACTTGCTGCCAACCAGGTTAAGCTCACTTTTGATACCAGCCATGTGCATTCCTTTTCCATGCATTTCCCAAATCCTACGCCACTATCAAACCCTCATCAAGCCTGAGGTCAGAAATCAGCCTGGATCCATGTGACAACATCCTGAGAGCTGACTTTCATGGGAATTTTAAAAGACAATGAAACCTTTTGCCTGTGGAGTTTCTGTGTGAGAATAAAGAGCTGACCTTGGTATAAAGGAAAGTTAATTTGGTGAAAGGTTGGGCATTCTCCTGCACAGCTCTGAAAAGGTCCCAGCACCCTCTCCAAACAATCCTTGGAGAATTTACAGTACATCTCAGGAGCCAGTGACACTTTTAAATTACTTCCCCAACTGATTTTTTTCCTATTTATATTGCTTTTATTCTCTCAGCTCCTCTGGTGATGCAAAGGCAGTAAGTCCCTGCCACTTTTTCAAAAATAAGTGAGGTCAAGCCCTAATCAGTGCCACTTTCTTGCTCCCAAACAGACCAAGTCTTTGAAACACTCCCAGCTGAGGGATGTGCCCTGCATGGAAAACAGACCCCATTAGCATTCGGAATAAAACATCCATACAAAGCCTTATCTGAGTCTGGCACCTCATGACAGATCTTAATCTCCCTCTCCATCCTCCTGCCTCTTTTTAGGCTGTGTATGATGTGCACAGGGCTCTAGGGGACAGATTTACCACATCCAATTAAAGGCACTTGATTTTCATAGGAATTCAAACGTTATCCCAGGAAATCCATGCCAGCTGTATAATCCTGAAACTCTTCAGTGCTCCCACTCCCCTTGAAGACTCAATACACAGTTCACCCCAACAAAAGAGACATCAACATTAAACACTTGTGCAGGGAAAAAAACCCACAAAAACATTTCCCAGACTTGGTTTATGCTGAATGTAACAGAGAATTTGTCAGCTGGATGAGCTGCAGACAATCCTCACTGCTGGAATAAGGCACTTCCAGGTGCTTTTCCATTTCTTTAACATGGAACCTTTCCAATTCCTTAACACAAGCACAGAGCAACACCAGAGTTTCCTCCAAGGACTCACTTTCTCACAATGTCTTTTGCCATTTCTGAGATCTGGCTCCACTCCTCCTCTGGGAACTCGAAGCTTCCTGTCATGATCTTTTTCCTCATGTCCTTGGGAATCGTCCGGCTGTGGTGCTTGGAGTAAAAGGGGGGGTACCCACACAGCATCACGTAGATAATCACCCCCAGGGACCACAGGTCACAGCTCTGCAAGCAAGGAAAGGGTCACTTAGGGGAGCAGTTTGCAGCAAATAGTGGGGGAGTTCTGATAAAACTTCTGTGTGATTCCCTAAGGGAACAGAACCAGCTCAGCTCCTCCTCCAGATCCACCTTTGTGGATAAATCTGGCTGCTGTGACAAGGCAGCTTTGTGCTCCAAGCTGAACAATTTCCAGGTGGTTGGGATTTGTCTGGGATCAGCCAGGGCTGCAGAGGTGTGAGAAGTTTATTGCATCTCTCAGGATACCTGAATCCCACCCCCAAACCCATAAAAGAATCCAGTTGTTTACAATGAGAGACTGAAAACACAACAACCCCCAACAAAGCAACAGCCGGAAATGGAATCAGAGCTGTCTGTGGGGACAGCCAGGGACAGGACTGGAGTGCCATGGAAGGACAGGGCACCTGGGAGCTCTCAGTGCCCATTCTGGGCAGCCAGGTCAGTGCCAGGTGCTGCTTCTGCAGAATCACACCCTCCCTCAGCAGCCCCTTCACCCAGTGCCACCAGGGCTGCACAGAGCAATTCTTCACATGGAACAGGGAAAGAAAATCATTCCCACCTTGGAAATCCCAAATCAAGGGACAAGAGAGGGAACAAGAAACTCCATATGCAAACACTACTGGCACGTTCTAAGGAGTTCAGAAACAGAATTGTCTGCTACAATCACCAGCCTGGCTCTCCAGGATGGAGAGGCACAGTCAGAGCCCTGAGGAAGGCAGATTTGTGATGGAGACTAATTAATATTTTTTTTAACTCTCTCTGTGAGGCTACTAAATGCTAAGACTGCATATGTGCATATGTGGTGGAATAAACAACCATCCCTAGAGCTGCAATCAGGGCAGATCCTTACTCTGGGATCACAAACCAGAAAACCTGAATCAAAACTGACACACCCAGAACACTCACTGGTTCAAGCACTGCTCAGCCAGCAGGAGACAGTGATGATAATAAGGAGGAAAATGTTTTGGAATGCCCAAAAAGGATTATGACCTTTCAGGACATTTCCTGCCATGATTTTGCCAAGATTCCAGCAGCTACACAATAAATTCTTGGTTGTTTTCCAGAAGATCCAGGTACAGAGCAGTTCCTGGCACAGCTGCCTGAACAAGGAATGCTATGCACATCCAGAAACTCTGGCAGCAGGAAAGAGATTCCCTTTGAACACAGCTGAAAGAACTTCCCTCATGGCCTCAATCCAGCAGAGTCCTTCTACTCTCTCCAAAATCTTGTTCATTTTTAGTTCTCCTTAACAGCATTTGTGTATTTATCCCCCCTTTATTAGTGGATCAATTATTAGGTTTGCACTAAGTGTGCATTTCATTATTTGCACTGGTTTGCACCAGTGGGGTGGGGAAGACAAAGATGTTTTCCAGCTCACCTTGTTGTAAGTGTAAGGGGTTGGAGAGGTGGGGATAATACCAGACTTTTCTTTCTGATGTCTTCTTTGTGCCTCCAATACCTGGTGAGAAGGGAAATAAAAACAAAGAAAAATCCATTTCAGGATTTGCCAACAGACAACACAGCCAGCAAAGCCTGGGCCAAAGATTCCTGATGATTTTCCACTCAGGAAATTTATTCCAGCTACTGAAGACTACCAAAGTCAGTTTTTCTCCCTAAGAAAGACTGGAGCTTTCTACATTAGGAAAATACTAAAATATATAATATTTCAGGGCACTGAAATCTCCAGTTCTGCCTGAATTAAACACTTGCTCAGAACCTCCAACCCCTCCATGCTTGGAACCAGAACCTGAAGTGTGTCTGGAGGGTAACCCAAGCTCAGATCTGTCCCTTTCTGCCTCTCCCAGCACAAATCCCACCAAATGTGTCCCTTGCTGAGCCACTCTGTGGGTTTGGATTGCAGGGAGCCCCAGCAGGCTTCAGCTAGGAAGGAATTTTATGAATTTTCAGGGCAGGCTGATCTCTGAATTGCCCTCCCCAGTGATTAAAAGCAGCCCAGCACTGCAATTAAATCTCCATCTGCAGCTGCTTTTCATTTTCTCCAGGACTCCAACACAAAGGACAGGAGAGAGGGGGAAAGCAGCACCACAAAGAGCAGCCTATGTGTAATTACAGATTGTGTTTAATGACAGAGGGGTCAGGCCAAGGTGCCCAGGTACCAACCCTCTGCCACTGCCCTTGGTGAGCAACCTTTTCAGAACCTTTTTCTTCCAGCCAAGTCCTTTTTAATGGAATCCTGAATGAGCTTGAGCTGGAAGAAGGGTGGCAAAGCAGGGATTTTGCCAAAGCAGCTTCTTTAATACAGCTAAAGGCCAATTGTCACCATCAGTGCGGAGCAGAGTCTGGGAAATTTGCCTTATCAACAGATCCCTGTGGCACTCCAGCTCAGGGTGGAGGGATTTCTGGAAGATTCCTGCACTCAGAGCCCTTCCAGGAGAGCAAAGGGGGTTAAAATGATGTGGATTTGGAGGCTGAGGCAATAAATGATCCCCCTTTAGCCCAGAGCAGGAACTGGTTGTTACCTGAGGTGCTACATAATAGGGAGTGAACTGGGGTGTCATCAAGTCACCTTGGTCTACTTTGGCAAACCCAAAGTCACACAATTTAACAGGTGCATCCTAAAACAAGGAGAAGAGGCTTTATTAGACAAATCTCATGAAATCAGCTTTTCTAACACAGAATTCTTCCCCTGTCCTCATCTCATCTTTTCCAAACATTAGATTTACACTCTCACACTCCACCAGGCAGCTGAAAGGTCACAAATTGACCTTTCAAAGCAGAGGTTTTGCTCTTCTGGGTGCTCTGGGCCAGAAACAGCCTCCTCAGGGATTGGGAAGGCACTGAGCCCCTTGTAGGGGGATCACTGCACATCCAAGTGGTGAGCAGGAGAGACAAAGAATTGTTTGGATCTATCAAAGCACCTCTAGGTAGAGGGTCAGAACATCCTGATGAGGGGGCAGAGCTGGATTGTGTTCAGGTGGAGAACCTGACTCCTATTTAATAGCAGTAGCAGAGGCTCACTGCCCTGCAAGGAGATCAGGGGATAGAAAAGTACCAAGTCCATCTAGGTGATTCAATTTTCAATTGAATTGAATTCAACTGAAATTTTCAATTGAATTTTCAATTCAATTAATTTTTTTTTCAATTGAATTTTCAAGATCAATTTTAATTTTGTCACCAAAACATTCATGTAATTTTACCACTACTCTGAGAGTCACCCTTGAGCCACTTCACAGAATTCAGCAGCAAAAGAATTGCAAATGTTCCTCTTACCAGAGAGTTATCCTTGAAGAGGAGATTCTCAGGCTTGAGGTCTCTGTGTGCAATGTTTAGTGAGTGGCAATGCTGCAAAGCCAAAGCTATCTGGAAAAGGGCACAATAAATCAGCTACAATCACCAACATCCTCCTGCAGCCTGGACATTTATTTCAGCTTTACAAAGGACATTTCCAACCCCAAACACTTTCACTCCTCTTGGGTGGAGCTCTCCTTTAGGACAAGCCTGACCCTGCTGCAGTGGTGCAGTGAAGTGACAGCAGGGACATGAATCCCCCAGAAAACAAAAGCCAGGCTGGCCTGGGCTTCCCAACCTCCTCAGTTTGGGAACTCATTGAGAGCCCCCCCAAAGTGAAGCAGTTGGTGCCAGTGCCCCTTCCCTGCTGTGCCAGGGCTCCAGGGTGCTGCCCCTGCCCAGCAGTTCCACCCTGAACACTCCCAGCAGGGAGTTCTTGCTTCAGGATTCCAGGGAATCATTCACTGCACTTGTTCCTGCCTGCAGATCCAACACTCAGGCAGTTTTATTCTTTCATTTTGGATGGTACTGCCTGCACTTCAATCATTCTGTGCATATCCCACAGAAATGCATTCCTGGATTGTTTCAAGGATGCTTTGGGAACTTGCAATCCAGGCAGGAAAAGCTCCAGGGACTGCACATTTCTAAGTGCAATTCATTTCAAGAAATGCCAAGTATAAATATTTAAACAGCATTCCTGAGACAGAAGTGAGGCACAGCCTCACAACCCTTATTTGGAACTATCCCTGCTGGATTCTGCAGGATCCTACCCAAGTTTAGAGTCCTTAAAAACCTCTAAATTACTGTCACAAGAGAACTTCACTGCTAATTCAGCTCAGCAATAAATACAAACACATTTCCAGAGAAAATGAGGCAGTGCTGTGAAAAGCTTTAACCATTCCTGGGTACAAGACAAGGATGAAGAACCACCAGAGAAAAGAATTTTAGAGAGACTGTCACATTTCAAACTTCATTTCTATGAACATTAAAGCAAAGAGTTACTTGAGACATGAATAACCCAAGTGTACACACAGAATTCAAACCAAAGTCTTGACTTCTGGTAAAGTTTTACAAGTTTTCCCCATGTCAGAATCAAACAGCCCAAAGGATGTCAAACAAACTGTCAAGAATAATTCTGTACTTCCATTTCTTTGTTGGATGAGACCAAAAAGTGCCAGCACAATTAGCATTTCATTAGAAACAAGTCAAAGCACAAAAGTAACACAAATTTTTTGCTCCAGGTGCAAACATTCTCTCTCCAGCTGAGGGGAACTGGGAATCCCAGCACTGAATTCCAGAGATCCTTCTGAGAGTCCCACCAGCAACAAAAAACCTGATGGACACCAAAACCCCCTGCAGAAACCACCATGGAAGCTATAAAATCATTCAGGAGTGAGCTGGGAGAGAAAGGGTGAAGGAAAAACGACACTGGAACAAACAGACACAAAATCAGAACAAACAGACACATTCCTTGGTATCTTCCAGGAATTCCACAGCCCAAGCCCAGAACCCAGCCTGAAAACCCCTGGCCCAGAGGAGAGAAACACCAAGGGGGTCATGGAGGTTCCAGAGCTCAGGAGTCCTGCTGGAGGCAACACTTTTAGGACAAGAAGAATGACAAAGTTCTCTTGGAAGTCTTCTCTAGAGCAGGTGTGGAAAAGCAATGTTAAGCACAGCAGACCCAGAGAACAAGCCCACACCTTCAATCCTTTATTCCTAGTAAAGCTTGGGCATTGTCACTTATAACAAAGCAGGCAATGATCATCGGATCAGAACTGAGGAATCTTTTAATTCATCCCTTTTTCCCACCCTTCCAGCCCCAGGAATTGTCCCTACTTTAGCCAGAGCATGATGGATTTGCTGGGACAGGGGGTGACTTGCCTGCTTTGTTACTTGGCTCGCTTGCTTCTCAGTAAAGTGCCGGTGCTGGCTGATTCTGTGGAAGAGCTCTCCCCCTTCCATCATCTCCATTACAATTAGGAGCCGAGCCCTGTTCAAAAGCATTTCATGTTGTTACATTAAAAAATCATCCAAAAGAACAGAATTGCTAAGCTAAGAATGCATTTTTCACACAAACACTGCTTTCTCTCTCTGCTGCTTTTGGGGCTAGTTGGGTGCTGTCGTTTTGCCTTAGAGTTTAAAATCCTCGGGATTTTCTGGCTCCTGGGAATCTCCAGTTTGCTCCTCCTGATGGGCTCCCACATCCAGCTGGAACAAACTGGACATGGATACATCCAGCTCCAGCCTGGATGGAGCTGGAAGCCATGTGGACACTCCAAGGGATAACTCTGCCATCGAGGATTACACAGCACGTGGATGCTTTTGAGTCTGGATCCCTCATTATTTTAATTTACAGCTTTACTGCCATAAGTGTGAAGGATAAAAAATAGGAAGGTGGAGATCAGGGCTGCCAGATCCTCAAGGAATTAACTCCCAGTTCCCACCACACAGCAAAATCAGCTACACCAGAGCCTAAGACAGGTCTCAGCTCTCAGAAATTCTCCCAGCTCTGATGATTTTCTCCACTAAGATCCTCTCAGAAGACAATACTTTTATCCAAATATAATAATGCACCAAAAAAAAAAAAAAATCACTCTGCTCCATGTTTTCCTGTGTTCATTTTAAGCAGGACAATGCATTGAGAGTTTGCAGGGCTGAATTTCATATTTTTAGAAACAACTCTTTCACACAATGCAGACTGAATCAATGGAAAACCTAAAAAAATGGAGATGCATTCAACACAGGGAATAAAGGAGGCAAAATAATTGAAATACACAAAAGTCAGGGGAAAAAAAAACAAGAGCTGCTTGGTCTGCAGGATAATTATTACACCTGGGACCCCCTTGAAATAATAATTTTGTGATTAAAACCAAAGCAAAGCAAAGCAAACTCCACTATACCTTGGGCTAAACATGGCAAACAAGCTGTGGGAATGAATCCCCCTATGTAATCTTACCTGGGGCTGGATTCATGTGGGAACTGCACACTGTTAGCATAAACTTCAATTATTTGAACAATATTGGGATGTGTTGCACACATCATGTGCAGACGTACCTTGAAGAGAAGGGAAGAGCTGTTACTGCACACAGGGACAGGGAAAAACCACCCCAGGCTGGCCCCCAAATTTGGGGCAGATTGTGGGATCCCACACAGAGCTCTGGGAAAAGCTCAATCTTGGAGCGTTTTACAGAAATTTAGACAGAACCAGCTTTAAAGGAGCAATGTAGCACTTCAGTGGAAGTGAAAATGAATGAATAAACCCTAAAATTCCATCATTCCATGCATGGCTAAGCACTCACAACAGCTGGAACATCTGAATTAAACACTTGCTCAGAACCTCCAACCCCTCCATACTTGGAACCAGAACCCAAAGTGTGTCTGGAGGGTAACCACAGCTCAGAGCTGTCCCTTTCTGCCTCTCCCAGCACAAATCCCACCAAATGTGTCCCTTGCTGAGCCACTCTGTGGGTTTGGGCTGCAGGGAGCCCCAGCAGGCTCCAGCTGGGAAGGAATTGGGACCTGCTGTCCCAACATTCAGGAATTTCCCCCACTTTAAGCTCCCTGGGCTGTTCAATCCAGCCAAGTCTTGGTGCTTTTTGTACACAGATGATTTTTATGAGAATTTTAAAGGAGAATTTGCTCAGTAACAAGAAATGGAAGTTGCTTAAACCTCGAGGACAATAAATCCTTCTTTAAATTCCCCACAGCTTGGAGGAGTGCCCATCATTCCACAGGCTGACAGTTTGGCACCTCAGGAATTCCCAACCTGTGTCAGGAGCTGCTTTAGGTCCTGGCACATGGAAAAATCCATTTCCAGAACAACTTGAAGCATTCTTGGAGCAGTGACATCCAAGAGTGAGACGTATGGCAACAAAATTCCCTCTCAAACTGGTTCTGTTTCATTACAGGGAGAAGAACAGCTTTAAAACACAGCTCAATTAATCAGAAATAAATCTCTGGATGCACAGGCAGCAAATGGGGGTTTGGTGGTGGGGTTTTGATGTGTAAAACATCCCAAGAATGGAAGGTTTTCTGGAGAGAAAAGCAGGAACTGTACCTCATTTCGAGCTTTTGGACGATCGAGGAGGATTTTCAGTGCAAAGCGTTCTTGGGAGGATTTTTTCATGCAGACTCTGGTATTACAGCAAGAAAATCATTCAGTCAGCAAGGGGTTAAAAAGAGACACCTGAAGCAATTGATTTGTAGCTCTGAGTTTGCTCTCCATGTGGGAATTCCCAGAAATGCCCCCAAGTCTGGGATACATCCCAGCTCTCATCCTGAATTCAGCCTCAAGAGAGATTTTGGATGGAAATAACCCAAAGCACACCTGAACACCCTCAGTGATGTTGGAATAAGTGAAGTGTTTGGGAAGGAAATCCTCATTTTGGCTGATTTTTTTCTCTTTTTCCTCCCCCATTTAACAAATGAGGAAAGGACCCATGTTTGCAGAGGCAGCCAAAAGAACAAAGCACAAAATGAGAGTTTGAATGAAACAACCCAAAAAGGATGAGGAGAACCCAGACAGGAAGATAAATGATGGGGAAGACAAAGGCAGCACCCAGAAGAGCAGCACAGGGGTTTTCCAGCCCAAATTCACATTCCCTGAAGGGACAGGCTTTGTTGGAAAATTGTTTTCCTTCCCAGAAATCATCCAGGGGTGAGAAATCCATGAGCAGCAGGGCTGGGATGCAAAGGCAGTGGAAGAGCTGGAAAAACAACTGGGAAAGAAGGGAAAGGGCAGGGAGGAGAAGTTTTCCTCCCCAAATTCCCCCCCAAAAAAGACAAAACCCCTCCTGCATGACCTACGTGGGGCAGAGGCATTTGTTGGTAGGAATTTTCCATGTATCCCATCATCATTTTTAGTCAAACACTCATTGACTCCTCCACAGGGCAGGGATAATCCTGGGCTGTTCCCTTACCTAACAGGCCCACTGATCCCAGCTCCCAGCTTCTGAGTCCAGTTTATGTTGTATTCCTCTAAAATGGAGGTTTCCTGTTCAGCAGGAGGGAAAACACAGTCAATAAATAGATAATAAATAAAATTATTACAGCTTTTCAAAAAAAAAAAAAAAAAAAAAAAAAAAAAAAACCAAAAAAACCCAACCCAGCTCAGCAGATCTGAGTGTATAAGTGCCTGCTGGGGAGTTTGCTTTCCTGAGGAAAATTAAATATAAATATAAATAATATAAATATAAATGCTCATGTCATGGTTTACCTGATTAAAATTGTTTCTGTGCAGCTGGAATTTCCAAAGAGGGTTATTGAGAGCAGTAAATGGAATTTTGTGCTTTTAATACCCAAACTGTACCAAGGGCATCTCTCCCTGACTCAGTTCCAGCTCCCTACCTAGAAATGATCAATCTCAAAGAAACAAGGAGCCCATTCCAGCATTAAAATGCATTTTTTTGGTCACAGAAAACAGGAAATTGCAGGTTTCAAACCGCTGGAACCATCACAGTGTAAATTAAACCCTGCTTGATTAATTGCAGATTTCTCTGATCATGAACCAGGCTCCTTCTGTCCAAATCCACACAAACAGGGCTGGGTTTTGTTAGGCCACACTTGGGTGCTCTCAGGCTTAACCACATCCCAAGGCAGGCTTTAAACCCAGCTCAGGGCTTTGATTGATGCCTTGAGCTGGGCCTTTGTTCCTTTATTAAATTCCTGCCTCTGCTCAGGATAAATCACAGCAAAAAGAGCTGCTGCAACAGCAGCACAAGGAAAGCAATTCCCAAATCCACTGGAAATTCATGGGAAAGGCCACCCCTGAAGGTTTCTAAAGGGTTTAGAAGGAAGGGCATTAATGAGCATTTAATTTTCCTATTCTGTGTATTTGCCACTGTTTTAAAGAAAAAAGCAACAATTTTTCATCCTGTACTTTTAAATCTGGATCCCAACCTTCATCCCAAAGCATAAATCAGAGGCAAAATGAATAATTAATGGTCAAGAACCACAAATGACACCAAATCCAGGATTTGGGAGCCACTTCCACCTCCCAGCTCCAACCTCAGCACCAGGAATTCCCAGCCTTGCCAGGGAAATCTTCACTCTTTTCCAACTTTAAGAATTCCATGATTTTCATCCTAAAAAGCTCAAAATGCTTTCAGAGCACCAATGAGTTTAAAAATAACCAAGTGTTTCTGCTGGATTTCATGGGTATGGAATTCCTGGGAATCTCCAGACTTCCAGGAACCTGAAACTTCTGAGTAATAACCCAAATTTTCAGTGGGAAAAGAGGATAATGATGTGAAATATCCAGAATTCCAACAAAGTTTCACAGCTCCACATGGAGCTGGGACCTCTCCAGCAGCAAAATTCCCTCCCACCAAGGCTGAGCCAAGAATTTGGGCACTACCCCAGCAGGCTGGGATAACAGAGCCTGGAAAAGCAGAATTCCCAGGGGAGAAACAGAATTCCAATTCCATTTTCAGTGTCATTTGAAGGGTGGGACAATTCAGCTGTTACAATTCACACCATCACAATCAGAAGGCAACAATTTTTAATTTCGTTTTTTAATTTGTTAATTACAATACCTTATAAACATTTCTTGGCTTATCAGCTTTTGCCACTTCATGCTGTAAATAATCTAAAATTACCCCTGCAGAGTAAATTGTTCTTTTAAGTTATTTTAGTAATTAGGATCTGGTGGGTCCTGATATAAAGCATCTTTCATAGTTTTATTTCTCTAAAGTATCTAATTTTTTTTTTTTTTTTGCAAAGCTGTCCTTAAATTTATTTCTGAATTTATGTCCTGAAATTTATTTCTGTTTCTCAACAATGTCTGTCCTTTTCCATGGCATTTCTAAGCCAGCATTTCTAATTTCAAGGTTTGCATACAGATGCACACTATCACGTTTTAAAGACATTTAAAAACCTATTTAAAGGGGAACAAAGCTCGGGAAGAAGGATTTGGACAAAAGGAATGTGGAATTTATGGGCCACGGGGACCTTGGGCAGAACCCCCCAGATAAGGAAAAAAATAAAACCCCAAAAAAACCCTTCATATCTGAGTTGAGATCAGCTGCACTGGGTAAAGGGAATTGCAGCAGGGACACATCGGGACCAGAGTCCAGAAGGGCAGGAGCGAGCGCGGCACTAATTAACATGGCTAATGAGAGACTCATTAACCAGCAGCACACTAATTAATAAGCGAACAACACAACTGGCGGCCAGCGAGCACCAATTCACAAACACCAAAAACTTCGGATCCTCGGCGCGCTCGGCTCACGGGATCCCGAGCAAACCCCCCCGAGCGAAAGGCCCCGAAATCCGCCCCGCCGGCGGCGAGCCCGGCCCGGCGTCCCCCGCCAACCTTGATCGTCTTGTCCATGTCGTGATCCTGCGACATCGCCCCGCGGGGCGCGGCGGGCCCGGCGCCGCTTCAGGCAACGCGCAGCCCCGCAGGAGCCTTTGTGCCGCCGCCGCTCCGCCTCATGCCCGCTCGGGCGGGCCGCGGGTGCCGGAGCCCGCGGCGCGGGGAGGGCGCGGGGCCCGCGCGGAGCCGCCGCTCAACCGGGAGGAGCCGCCCGGGACCCGGACATCGCCGGCACCCCGCGCCGGGCAGCCCCGCCGGGCGCCGCGGGCCGCCGCAGCACCGCTGCCGATGCCGCGGGCAGCACGGAAGGACGAAGCGGGATCGCCGCGCCCGCCCCGTGCCCGCCGCGGGATTTTTGGAGCCGCCGCCACGGCGCTGGAGCGGTTTGCAGGCGGCTGCGGGCAGCTCTAAAAGCGCGACGGCAACGAGAAAGCCCCCGCGGGTCTTTCGAGTAGGGCGGCGCCTTGTGATGACGTTTGATCACCGAGCCTCAGGGGGCGGAGCGAAGCTCTCTGGCCCCTCCCCTAATAGGAGGGGCGGGACAAATCGAAGTCTCGCGAGATCTAGGAGGGCGGGACATACCGAAGGGACTTGCCGCCCGTCTGGTCCCGGAGATCTCGCGAGAACTCGGCTCGCCCGCTGGGCTGAGGGGCGGGGTGTCTCCTAGTCTCGCGAGATCTCGGGCGTGCGCGCGGTTGAGGGGAGTGGATGGCCGCCCTTGGGGTCGTGAGGGGAAGCGGCGGGAAGGAGTCGCAGAGGCCGCGCGGTGCCCTCCGCTCCTCCCCAGAAGTCACACCATGGCCCTGCCTCCCCGGGCAGCCCCTCCGCCCTCATTCAGGCCCAGAACCCCCCTCGCTTCTCCACCCGGGTAGCAGCTGGAGTGTCCCTGTAACATGAAGGCAACCCAAGCAGAGCGGGCAGGGTGGAAAGTCAGAGCAAAGCCTTAAAAATAACGGGGAATTTGTGTGCTTGGGCTCACTGGCACAAACCTCTCACAAAAGTAGGGTTGACTGCACTGAGACAAGAAATGTTTATTTGGAGTGGCTACAAGCAGCAGGACGGAACAAAAAAAAACACTTTTTCCTCAGATTTCACACTGCTCCCTGGCCCAGGTACACATCCAACTCAGTTCACTTTGCTCACAGAAAATAAACATAGTTCAAAGGACAAGGGTTATAGACCTAGTTCTGTAAGCCTGCACATAATTGTTATTTTCTATTCTATAAATCCTCCTAGACTAAACAAGCATTTTAATGATTTCTTGGGAAAAAGAAGCTTATTTGTCAGCTAGAGATGTAAAGATCACAACCCTCTCCTATGGGTGATTGCACCCACATAATACATTCCCAAAATAACCATCCCACCTTGTTAGTGCTCAGCCAGCTGTATTTGGTTTTTTAAAAAGATAAGAAAAGAAACAAACCTATTTGGCTTTAACAAAAGCTCCTTTAAACACCTAAAAAACACCTCTTAATGCAGAGTTACATATTTTTGCATACTAAATTTTCTGTCTTGAGCTTTCCTCATGAAGCTGCATAATTATTTTCAAATCTGTGGAGAAGGCTGCTGTGCTTTAGGAGTTTTTCTGTGGAATTTTGATTGTCACCTGGGGGTAAAAAAAAAAAAAAAGGAAAGTTACAAGTTGTTTTCTTTTCTTTTCAGGGGTATGGTGAGAGGCAGGAGAAAAAACCAGCGTATCCCAGTCGGGGACAGGTTTGGAGATTGGGAAAGCTCAAGGTTTGGGTTCCAGCTCTCAGCCCAGCCCACGCCAGTGGCACAGAGCCATTCTGGAGCTGCAGCAGAAGGTTTGGGAAAGCCTTGGATGCAGGAAATACTCACATTTTTCACCTCCACATAGGCCTCCAGGCCGTACTCCCCCAGCTCCCTCCCGTTGCCAGAGGCTTTGTAGCCCCCAAAGGGAGCCTGGGCACCGAACACGTCGTAGCAGTTGATCCTGGAAGGGAAAGGGATTCCTTTGGGAATTTGGTGGGATTCCTGCCTTTGTCCATTCCCTCAGCCAGCAGCATGGAGCAGCACTGGGATGGAGCAGGCAGGGCACAGAATGCACCCACAGCTCCCATGGTCCAGGGCCAAGTGTCCAGTGTGCACCCTCAGCTGTGATTGCCAGGGTTCCCCACCCTCCCAGCAGGAATTCACCCCCAATATCCCATCCATCCATCCCTGCCCTCTGGCAGAGGAGCCATTCCCTGTGTCCTGTCCCTCTAGCCCTTGTCCCCAGTCCCTCTCCAGCTCTCCTGGAGCTCCTTTAGGATCTGGAAGGGGCTTTAAGGGCTCCTTGGAGCCTTCTCCAGGTGAACACCCCCAGACAGGCACTCTCACAGGAGAGATGGTCCAGCCTAAATAAATAAATATCTATAAAAAAATAAGTATACATATATATATCTATAGTCAAAAATCTAGCAAATAGCTGTAGTCAAAAATCTAGCAAATATCTATATCCAAAAATCTATCAAATATCTATATCCAAAAATCTGTACAAATCCATCCAAAAATCTATTTTAACATCTTTTAAATATATATATATTAAAAATCTATAAATATCTATTAATAATAGGAAATCTGCAAATATCTATACAAATAAAAATCTGTAAATATTGATAAAAATAAAAACCAATTAAAATACCCCCAAAAAATAAACACCTATAAAAAACCACACCCAAATGTTACCAAGTTCCCGTTACACCTGAAGTTCTGCCATGACCCTGAGCAAATCCCAAGTAAAACCGGTCCCAAAGAGAGGCCCAGAGTGCCAGGGGGTGCCAGGGGGTGCCAGGGGGTGCCAGGCTCACCAGACCGTGCCAGCCCTCAGGCTCTGGGACACGAAGTTGGCTTTGTCCAGGTCCCTGGTGAACACGGCGGCTGCCAGGCCGTACTTGGAGTCGTTGGCTCTCTCGATCACCTCCTCGATGGTTCTGAACTTGAGGATCTGCATCACCGGCCCGAAGATCTGCAAGAGCCCAGCACAGAGTGGGAACAGGAACAGGGCTGGCAGTGCCTCAGCCCCTCGAGGGCCAGGGGGGATCAATCTGACAGCGTGTCCTTAGAAGGCTGATATGGTACATTACATTATATTATATTACATTACATTATATTATATATCATACATTATATTATATAGATTATACTGTACAATACATTATAATATATATTATATGATAATGTATAATATAATAATATTATAATATTATTATTATAAAATATATTATATTTATATTATATGATTATAATAATCGATAATATATATTATATAATAATATATATTCTATATTATATATTATTATAAAATAATTATAATACATTATATACATTATAATATATTATAATGTATATAATATATTATATACATTATCCTATATTATAAATTATACTATATTATATAGATTATATTTTATATCTTATATTATATATTCTAGTCTGTATCCTATTCTATTCTATATTATACATAATATTCTATATCATATATTCTACATTATATTAAGTTATATTATTATATATTTTATTATATTTAACGCTTTATTCTCTATTACATTATATTTTGTGCTTCATTTTCTATTACATCATATTTACATAATATATTATATTACATTATATTATCTGATATACATTATAGAATATATATTGTATAATATATATTACGTGTAATATATATTACGTGTATCATATTATATATGATGTGTATATTATATATGATGTGTATCATATTATATATATTATATATAATATATAATGCTATACTAAAGAATTCAGAAAGGATACACACAGAAGGCTAAAAGATACTAATGAAAAACTCATGACTCTGTCCTCACAGTCCGACACAGCTTGGCCCCTGACTGGCCAATAGGTAAAAACAATTCACATGAAACCACCTGTTGGATGAACAATCTCCAAACCACATTCCAAAGCAGCAAAACACAGGAGAAGGAAATGAGATAATATTGTTTCCCTTTTTCTCTGAGGCTTCTCAGCTTAATAAAAAAAGCTGTTAATAGATATAATTTGAGATTTAAAATACTAATTAAGACCGCTTAGTTCCTTCCCCTAAGTAAAACATTTCACAATAAAATAATGTAATTTTATCTATCATGCAATAAACCTCAACAGCTCATTAACAAAAGATATCCCCCTAAAAGAAATAAGTTATAAAACATTTTTAAAACACTGCTCCACCTCGTTTTAACAGATGTTCATAGAACACTCTTACCTACATCTCCCACTGCAAGCTCAAGCAGCCCTGAGGTGCTGCAGCACTCACCTCCTCCCTGGCAATGGTCATGCTGTCCTGCACGTCCCCAAAGACAGTGGGCTGGATGAAGTAGCCCCTGTCTGCAGCGGGGTTGCCACCACACAGCAGCTTGGCTCCCTCCTTCTGCCCCGTGCTGATGTAGCCCAGGATCTTCTTGAACTGCTCCTCATCCACCTAAGAGCCAGGAGGGGACAAACAGCTGCTGTGCTCCAGCAATTCCTCATTGCCACAGGCTGCCAAGCAACCTCCAAAGGGAAATGGCCGTTTTGGAATTGTCCCACTGGGTAATTAACTCCTCCCTCCTGCACCAGTGATAATGGGCTCAGTTCAAATTAGGTTAATCAATAGAGCCAAGGGTACTCCCACTGTAATCCACACCATGACTGAAGATTGGGACAATTGCATGAGATAACAGCTCAGGGCTTTTCCTGCTCCCACCTGAGGCCCCTGCTCGGTTTTGAAGTCAAAGGGGTTTCCAACCACCCTGGCCTTGGCCTTCTCCACGCTCCTCTCCACAAACTCGTTGTAAATGTCCTCCTGCACGTAGGTCCTGGAGCCAGCACAGCAGCACTGTCCTTGGTTGAAGAACAGGGCAAAGTGGGCTTGATCCACAGCCCAGTCCACTAGGAAGAGGGAGAGAAAACAAATAAGCAAACAAACCCAAGCAGACCTGTGACTTTTTTAGCACAATTATCACAGAGACTGCTGGGGATTCAAAGTCCTTTCAGTTGACAGCATTTGCCATGGGTTGGTAGGACAGGAGTTGCAGATTTCATTCTTTATTAAAGCACCCCAGACCAGAAAAAAACATCTAACCTGAGGCAGGTTACAGTTCCCATTGGAAATTATCAGGTGTGAAGGATGAATTTTCTTCCTGACTTAACTGCTATATAAAAGCAAGTGTTGGCTCATCGAGACCAAAAATGAGTTTATGTGCAAGGAATGAGGGAAGCAGGACTTGACAGGAGAAGAAAATAGTGGGGTGCTCCAAGAGAAATGAAAAGAAAACTGGGGCAAGGACTGGAGGAAGGTACTGAAACAATTTTGTTTGTTTGTTTGTTTTGTTGATAGCTGAACTACCCAGCCCTGGGAAAAGAAGTGGGAGTGGAGGAGTGCTGGTACACAAATGCAGCAGCTACAGCAGGAGGCACAGCAGAGTGGTGGTGTCAGGGCTAGAGCCTCACACAGGAGACCTTTCCTTCCTTTTCCTTTCCCCTCCAGCTCTGGAAGAAGCCAAGGTAAAAGGCACAGATCAAACATTGCCCAGCAGCTACTCACTGTCTGCATCAGACATGATGATATTTGGGCTCTTCCCTCCAAGCTCCAGGGTCACCCTCTTGAGGTTACTCTCTGCTGCAGCCTTTTGGATCAGGTGTCCAACCTGCAGGGTGAGCAGAGCAGGTGTTGGAATTAACTCCCACATCAGCAAGAGGGCTCTGGGTTAACATCTCAGTCAGCATTTAATGTTAATCCTCATTGTCAGGGCTTTGAGTCTGCCCAGAGTTTCACCTCCAACAAGAAACAGCTCAGGGGAAACAATAGGAAATATTCTAAAGAATCCAATCAGAACAAAAGAGTCTTACCTATTCCAAATATACATCTCACAGCCTGGAATGAGCTTTGAATGAGGTGGGGAAGGCAAAGCACCTCCAGTATTTTACCAGCTATGAGATATTCCGTGGTCCAGGGCTGAGGGGGCTGCCTTACCTCCGTGGAGCCGGTGAAGGCCACTTTGTCAATGTCCATGTGGGAGGAGATGGCAGCTCCTGCCGTGGGCCCGTAGCCAGGGATGATGTTCACCACGCCCGGGGGGAATCCGGCCTGGCAGTGCCAGCAGGACACAGCAACGTTATTCCTTTTACAAACCAAGGCTTTCCTCCCCTCCTGTGCTTGTGATACTCAGGAGATCTCCCATCAGCAGCAGCCTTTACTCCTTTGATTTCTCCTTTGATTTCCCAGGGCTTTATTTTAATGCTGTTTGCAATAACCAGGACAATTCCTCTTCCCACCCCACATGCCAAGCACAATTTGAGGGTGTAAATACACATAGAAATACAGATATATGTTCAGTTTCTGATCACCCTGAAGTTCATTATCTAATCAAACCTCAGAGTCCTTCCCTAATCAAGACTTACATCATCTGCACAATGTGAATATGAACAATATATGAACAAGAGAGGGTTTTTTGATAAATCAACCCAGCCTTCCTGCAGACAGCCCTTCCCTGCTCCTGTCTCCAGCAGTGATGGAATCCTGGCCTCCTCCTCACCTCTTTGATCAGACTGGCCACGTAGAGAGCACTCAGGGGGGTTTGTTCTGCCACTTTCATCACAACCACATTCCCAGTGGCCAGGGCAGGCCCCAATTTCCATGCCTGCATCAACAGTGGGAAGTTCCACTGAAAAACAAGGAGAGATTTGCTGGTGTGAACTTGAAAGTTTCTGATTAGTCAGCCATGAACTAGTGAGCTCCACTCAAATCAGGAATTAGAAAAGAGTCTTGGATTTTTCCTCATCACAGAAAATTCTGGAATTAATTCTAGGCAGGAGTTTAAACTTAATTGTGGATCTGAGTCAGGTAATCCCTATAAATGGGCTTAACCCCCCCCCCCCTTTTTTTTTTTTTTTTAAATCAACAGATACAAAGTAAACCTCAGTCAGAGCCCATGAAATCAACAGGCAGTTCTGCACTGTCAGGGTGAGGTAAGAACCCTCCCAGCTGGTGCAAGCCCAGCTTTGTTTGCCCCTGGGAGGAAGCAGTGGTTGCCAACAGAGGGGAACTTACAGTGCAACACTGAATTCTTGCAGCCCTGCAGGAACTGCTGCTACACTTTACTCACAGGGATGATTTGCCCACAGACTCCCACGGGCTCGTGTCTTGTGTAGCAGAAGAAGTCTCCATCTAATGGGATGGTTTTGCCATGGAATTTATCTGACCAGCCTGCAAAGTATCTGGAAACAACAACAGTTTGGTCACTGGAATTAAAATAAAAAGTCTGCTGCCAACAGAAAATAAAATAGTCTTCCTCTGTTTCAGTCACTTTGGACACAACTCTATTCAGGTATTTCCCAAACAGGTGATTTAAAGAATGGACAGTAAATAGAAATATTTGTGTGCTAACAGATCACCACCACTTGTGTGACTTAGGGAAGTCAGAGGAATTGGAGCAAAAAGTAGAAACAAAAGATACAGTAGAAGCAAAAAGTAAACCCAAAGTGTATGATATGAAACCATCAGTCAGACCCAGATCCTACAGCCCCTGAATTTGGAGGTAGCTGAACCTGCAGAGACTCAGGACCATGGGCCAGCTGTGGCTGTGGCCTCCAAACCCACCTGAGACATTTGACCACCATGTCCAAATCCACCAGGTAGGAGATGGCGTAGGGTTTGCCATTATCCAGAGTTTCCAGGGCCTGCAAAGACAGCAGAGTTTCCTGAGGAGATGGGGAGAACTCACGTGTGCAGCCCTGAGTCAGTTCTCTGTTTGCAGCCTGTCCTGTCGGCCTTTTGCTCTCAGCTCCCCAGAAGTGCCTCCCCACCCTCTGTGAGTGTGTCCCAGGTGTGAGCTGGGGGTGAGGCCCAGCCCAGCAGTGGCTCCCAGCCCCCCGTGGCTCCCAGCCCCGCGCTCACGGCCAGGTAGGCGCGGTCCCTCTCGATCAGGTCAGCCAGACGGTTCAGCAGCTTCCCGCGGTGAGATGCATCCATCCTCCTCCAGGGAGAGCCCAGCTGGAACGCTGCCTTGGCTGCCTTCACTGCCTTGTCCACATCTGCCTGCGGGGGAGCCCAGGCAAAGGGTGAGGAAGGAGTAACCAGCTCCCCCTCCCTCCCTGCAAACAACAAAAGCTCTCCCTGCTCTGCAGGAGAAAACAGCCTGCATCCAGGCAGCTCAAGAGGCTGCTCCTGCCAGGCTCCTGGGGGAAAACCTGCAGCCTTGGCAGCTGTCCTGCTGTAAGGCACTCCTCAGTCCCAGGGCAGGGGAGCACACCCTGGGCCCCTTTCCCCACGAGCACCAAGCTCAGCACACACTGTGAGGACACAGCTTTCCCACCCGGGCTGCATCCATGAGGAGGAAGCAGCAGCAATGGCAGAGGAGCAGATGGGTGCAACAGCTGTGCAGCCACAACCTCTGCCTGCGCTCAACCTCTGTTATTTCAGCTACACAGAGTGCAAATATCAACAGGTTATTTCTGCAATGCCACCTGCTGGGTTAATATTTGCATCCTAGAATGAGGCATGGGAAAAGCTCTGGAAGTCTACTTTGGGCACTTTTTCAGAATCCAGTCTTGGGTTTTTTTCCTTGATCAGCTGTCCTCTGCTCCATGTCCTGACAGGGCATTTGCTGGTTCCTACTTGGTTCTCTGTCCTGGCTTGCTGCAATGGTCTCGCCAGGACAAGCCAGGTTGCCACAGAAAAGCAAACAACAAAGCGTTTTCCTCACTCACTCCTCCCTTGGGGAACACACACAGCTTTCCAGACTGTAGAAAAAAACCCCAAATTGCTGGGAAACACCACCTCAGCTCTGCCACAGACTCCCAGGAGGGCCTTGCATAAGGCAGGTGATGATTACATGACTTTATTCCCCATTCCTTTTTTTCAAAAGCAGTAGTCAAGGAAGGACACAAGCATCTGTGTTTGCACAGATCAGACACTGCTGCAAACACGGAGCTGCCCAGGTGGGACATGGGGTGGTGCCTCCCTCTGCAACCCCTCTGGACCTGCTCCCATGGAGAACAAACCCATCTCACCCCAAGAGCATTTACCTTATCGCCCTCGGCCACCTGGCAGATGACTTCTCCCGTGGCTGGGTTGATGGTGGGGAAGGTTTTCTTGCTGACTGCATCGTGCCATTCGTTATTTATGAAAATCTGCAAGGAAAAAGCCAAGCAGGATGAGCCTTTGAGCCAGATCCCAGGGAAATCAGAAGCTTTGCTTCTTTGATGGCATCTGAGGAGCCTGGTTAATTAAAAGAGCTTAACTTGACTTGTGTGGGCTCCAAACCTGCAGCAATACGAAGGAGATACTTTAGCCTTAAAGCACACAACACAGCCTCGAGTGAATAAAAGAATTCACAGCTCAGCAAACAGCACGTGAGTTGGAAGAGGTTCTCATCTTGGTAGGTCCTTGCAAAATTTGGAAGCCTGGCTGGAGCTGTGCAGGGACACTGGGAAACTCAGGAGACTGAAGAGTGGGAAAATGCTTTAGGCATGGACGCTACAGTGAGTTGATTTTTGTCCATTGCACCAAAACTTTTACAGCATTTCTTATGGTCTTAGGAGTCTTAAGGGTCTTTTTCCAATCTAAATGATTCTGTTATTTCCCAGATTAACCAACTTTAGGCTCCCCATACACCAGAACCAGGTGCTAACAGCAGCTTTTTACCAACTCTTTCTTTCTAAGGGTAATTTTTTTTTTTTTTCAGGTCTGTGGCAAAAGAATGGGAGTACAAAGATCGTGCTACTCGCCAAGGAGTTGCAGAACACCCAGACAGCCACCAAGAGCCTGGGCACAGCCACCGGGGAAGGAGTGGCCGGGTGCCTTGGAACTCTGCCTTCCAGCGGCACCTCGCACAGGTGATCCCACAGGATTTTCCTGGAGCAAGGGTCCAGTCTCTGCAGATAACCGGCCAGGCACCTTCCCCTCCCTCCCGTGCCCTTCCCCAGAGTGTTCTCCTTATGTTGTTCGCACCGATGCGGGATTGCTGAACCCCGAGAGGGGAAGGGGGCAGAGCCGGGTGGCGATGGGACACACGCCCTGTGCCCGCACCTGCGGCTGCACCCAGGGTTCCTCTTTTGCAAAGCTTTGGGCCCAAATCCCCGGCTGCTCCGGGCTCAGCGTCACCCCGGGCTGGCCCAGCCCAGCACGGAGCTCGATCGGCCGACACGGAAGCCCCGAACCCCCGGCCCAGCCCGGTGCCCCGGGCTCCCAGCGCGGCCCTACCTTGTTATAGGCGATGTCGGGGCGCGGGTTGGGCGCCGGGATGGGGGAGGCGGCGGCGGCCGAGAAGGGAGCCCGGAGCAGGGCCGGGCAGAGCCGGGAGCCGCGCACCACCGCCCGCAGCATGCTGAGCTCAGCTGGGCCGGGCCGGGCCCCGCAAGCCGGGACAGCCCCGCTCCGCCCGCCCCGCTCCGCCCGCCCCGGCACCGCTCGGCACCGCCCACCTCGGCTCGCTTAGGCACGGCACGAGCAGAACCAGCTTGGCGTCCTTGGTTCGTATGGAAAGGGTTCGAGCAGCACAGCTCGGCTCGGCTCGGCTCGGCTCGGCTCAGCTGGGCTCAGCACGGTTCCGTTCGGATCAGCTCGGCGTGGCTCGGCACAGCTCAGCACCGTTCGGGTCGGTTCAGCTCTGTTCGCTTCAAACCAGGCTTGGTTTGGTGCGCAGGGGGTCCCTCATCCGTGTCCAGCACTGTCCCTGTCCTGGTCGCTGTCCCGTCTCTGCCATGTCCCGGCCCATGCCCAGGCAACTTTGTGCCTAGTTGCAGGCAACAACTGGGAAAAAAGGGGAAAAAACCCAGAAACATTGCTGCTGTGCTGGTTACTTTTGTAGGAAGGTGATGAGGGAGAATTTGGGGACTTGGACTCCCGGTTCCACGGATGTGCCACCATTACCGTCCACCCAGGCAACCAAAAAACCCTCCCGTGTGTAGGGGCAGTGGAACAAAGCCAGGGATGTGCTTTCACAACAGGGAGTTTCTGGGTGAATGCAAATGAGAGGCTTTGTGAAATCGCTCCCAACAATGGCTAAAGACCTTTTTCTCTGGTTTGTTTTAGACGCCTTGTGCAACTTTAGCGTATCCAAGTGCAGGGAACAGAGGTGTGCTCGGGTTATCATCACTAAGGAAGACACAGACCAAAAATACAGAGAGGTTTTCAACCTCTGAAAAAAAAGACCTGTGGTATTACACTGTATAAGAGACTCAGAGAGGAGTCTGTGAAGGGTGACAGGGATGGCTCTGGTTTATTAAAGGGGACAGAAAAATTGTAGTGAGTTCAGGAATAGTTTCACCCGCTATACTGGACGTCCCAGGTCGCTGAAAGTCTTGCTGGAGATTCCAGCATTTGCACTTTCCAGGCATTTCTCTCCTATTCAGGGGAGTATCAGCCCAGTTGTGCAGGGAGGGACAGCCCAGCCCGGAGAGGGCAAAGCGCCTGTCCCAGGTTATCCAGCAGGACACGGATTAGGCCGTGCATTTCCCGGATCAGCTGGAAAGAAATCCTCTTGTGCTGGGTCTCAGCCTCCCTCATCCTTGTCCGCCCGTGTCCCTGGCAGGGTGGTGGATTCCCGGGCAGTGGCTCCTGGGCAGCCCTTCAAAAAGTGGCAGGGCAAGGACCTCTTGTTCCGACGTGTTCTGCCTCCTGTCACAGCCCTGCTGGTGTCAAACCGCCGTGGGAGATGCCAGACCTGTTCTCCCTGCAGAGATGTGTCCGTGTCTCCCACCCGGAGCGGCTCAAGGTGTCCCCAGGGCACGTCACAGAGCTGAGCTCCAGCTCGGGGCTAAGCCCTCATGCGTGCCCTGTCCGTGCCTGATCCCGGCGTGGACATCCACGACACTGAGCACTCGTGCGTGTTAAATAAAGCCTTTGGCTCTCTCGAGCAGCCCTGTCCTTCCCCCGGGGCTTGGAGGCAGATCCAGCAGTGCTAAAACCCCCAGGGCAGACGCGGCTCTCGGCCCCCGGAGCCTGCCTGAAGGAGGTGGGAGGACAGGAGTCTGGTGCCTGCTGGGAAACCATCCCAAATATCTGGGCTGGGCACACACAGGCTCAGCTCCCTCCCCCTTCCACAGCAGAGCCAAAAGCCCGAGGTTGAGGTGGAATTTCACCCTGCAGCTTGGGAGAATCCAAGGCTCAGGTTACCGGCTTCCCTACAGCCTCATGGTCCTTGTGCTGAGAGCCAGCACGGCCCCCCAGGGCTCTCTGCAGCACCCCTTGTGCCCCTGAGGGCTGGCAGGTGGTGGCCACCCTGGGCAGGTGGGCTGTGAGGCTGCACCCACGCTGGAGGAGCAGGAGAACCCAAAGAACCTTACCCATTACTTTAAAAATTAATTAATACAACATATAAATTGCTCATGCTCATAATGTTGTTCCCACAGTTCTCCCCTAGCTCTGTAAAGCACTGAAAGCTCCCACTGATCCAGTCTGCACCCTCCATGGACCCCAAAGAGACCCCACCACACTCATGGGACCATGGAGTCCTCCCAGTTTCTCCCAGCTCTACAGGGCAGACACTGCCTCAGCTCTGGAGTCTCTCCTGAATCCAGAGACCTCGAGGACTGGATTCAGTTCCTTCCACCATCAAAGGTTATTCCAGCATCTGCAAGTTGCTGGAGGTTGTGCTGAAGAAGAAATGTGCTGAAGAACAAGAGACATGCTGGTCCATTCTCTTTATTCCCAAAACCAAGTCGTGCACCCCCAGCCAGGTCACTCCCAACCAACTCTCCCTGCTGCAGTTCTGACTCCTGCAGCCTCATGATCCAAGGATGGACTTGGCCCTGTATTGAGGCAGGCAATAAAAGCACTGTGCACAGATAACACCAAACACCACTGGAATGGAGCTCACAGGCTGCTCTCAGCACAGCCTCTCCCATGCCAGCGTGGCTGCTTTGGGTCCCCATCCAAGGTTTCCCAGTGCTGCAGCTCCTGGCTCAGCTCTGGTTTGGAGAGTCCTGTCCTGTGAACCCCTGGGGACCCTCAGCCAGATGTGGAGCTCAGGTCCAAGGGAAGTGCTGGGCTGGGATCTGCCCTGTGGAGATGTTTTGCTCCAGGGACCTGTGGGAGAGTGAGACCGGAGCCCATGTGGGCACACAGAGGGCTGCAGGACCAGGCAGCAGTGTCCCAGAGCCTTCCAAAGGCCTGGGGACCCAGTGCTGGGAAAACACCCTCACTGGGGAGCTCACAGCAGACAGGACAAACCACCCCTCATGCTCACAGGCCCCACACTGCACTGGGGGTCCCAGGGTTGCTCTTTTTGGGTCACGGAAGGCTCGAGCCTGAGGAATCTGCTCACCTTGGTGCCCTGTATAGCCATCAGTGCCACTGCCTTGGTCCTGGCATTCTGTGCCTGGGGGAAGAGGATGAGACCCATGAGAGCTCTGGTGCCCCTGGTGCTGCCCCTCTGATGGGCAGCCATGGCTCTGAAGGAGAAACTGAGCTTCCCTCTGCTCCTCTGGAGAAGATCTCCCAGAGAGCTGGGGGCACAGGCAACCTTTGGGATCAGTGTGTGGAGTCTGCTGGCTCCTGCTGTGGGATGAGGCAGGATCAGCTGAGATCCTGCCCTGCTCAGCCAGGAATGCCTCAGCCAAGGGCACCTGGCTGCCAAGCTCCCAGGGATGAACCTCCCCTGGCAGTGCCAGCTGGCAGGAGCAGCCTTGCCCTTGCCCTTGGCTGTGCCCAGCTCTGGAGCACTGAGGCAGTTCCAGGCTGGGAATATTTGGCTGTGTAAAAGTTCTCTGCATTATCTTGCTGTTGCAGGCAGCAAAACTCCCCTGGCTTTCACCACAGGCTTCCACAGCAAAGGCTGACAGTGCAGGGATGGTGCCAAGGGAAAGAGCATTGGGATGGATGAGGAGGTGACAGGGATGAGGGGGCTCTGTGGTGTCACACACCAGAAGCCCATGGAGGAGAGAAAGTGTGGCAATCCTGATGTTTGGGGACTTGGCAAAGATGAGTGTTTCGAGGAAGGGCAAGGAGACCTGCTCATCTCAGCACCTCCCATTCCCCACAGCTGCTGCTTCCCTGCCCTTTCCACCTTCTCCATGGATCAGCTGCCAAGTGCCCTGACACGCTGATGTTTGCTGGTTTCTGCCAGAGCACAAGGAAACACTTTGGAAGGGCACCTGGATATTTTTTTGGCAGCTGAAAGGAGGTTAAGTAACCCACTAGAATTTGATAATGTCACTAGAATAATTAGGAATATAATCTTGGTAGCAGCCCAAGGGTGAGGCTGTTTGCTTCCACTCACACTGTGAATGGAAGCTGGAGAGGTGCAAGCAGCTCCCTGCCCCACCTGAGGGAGCTCCCAAGGGAGCACCAGAAGGACAGAGAGAAGGGAATTAACTCAGCCTTTCCCAGAGGGAGACAGGAGGAGGAACAATCATTTTTTCCTGGACTGGCAAGTGTTGAAAAGCTCAAGCCCAGCCAAGCTCTGGGCACACCACCAGCACAGTGGCAGGACCTGGGTGAGCAACCACAGCTGGGCTGGTGTTAATCTGCTCCTCCTGGAAGGGAACGCCAGCTTCCAAAATCACTGTTTCCCAGGATATGAACTCTGTTGCAGCCCTATGAACCCAGCCCTTTTCCTCCAACCCACTGGACTCCAGGAATGCCAAATGTCTGACGTGATCAGGAGGGCCAGGACACTTGGAGGCCACAATCCCCGCCCTGGGGCAGGTGCAGCAGAGCAGCTTCAGCACAGATGTCTCACCTGCAGCTCTGGCAGAGGATGTGCAGTCCCTCTGGAATGGGAACCTGGAAAGCCCCACTGGATGCCCATATTTTCCATCTTGCAGCAAAGCCCGGGGGCCATCCCCACCAGGCTGCTGGGAGGAGTGACCAGGGGGGCTCTGGGCACAGGGGCTGCCCCAGGCCGTGCCCAGGTGCTGTAACTCCTGCCCAGGAGAGGCCCTTGCCCGGCCCAGGTGCTGGAATGTCGCAGGAGCAGCTTTGTGGGGGGGAGCTTCTCAAACACACGGAATCCTTCTTTAACAGCAAAATCCCAAGCCAGATCAGCCACAAACTCTGCGTCCTTGGGGCTGCTGTCACCTGGAGCTGGCCTCCCTGGGGACAAGAGAACAGGACACTTGTTAGGAAAAGCCTGTGTTAGGTAGTCACATCCCAAACAGCATCACATGCCCTCCTCTGGGCCAGCCCAGCAGGACTCAGGGAAACTCCTCTCAAAGGGATGTGAAAATAACATCAGATTTAATTCTGATAAAGGCTCCAAGGCCACACCTGATGTGTGCAGACAAACAGCACTGAGAGCTCTCAGCACCTCCCTGTGAGTTCCTTGGCAAAGGCTGGTGCTGAGCAGGAAGGTCTGAGAGCTCCATCTGTAGGACACAGCTCTGGGCTCCCAACTTTGGTCTCTGCTCAGTTCTCCCAGGAAAGGAAAGGCCCCACAGCACAAACAGCAGGCAGGAACAGACCTGTGCTGGAGCAGGGAGGCAGCTCTGTGCCCCTGGCTGTGCTCTGTGCAGGGCACAGCTGCCCTGGTGGGCTCCTCACCTGCCAGGGAGCCAGGGTGACGTCCCTGCAGCATCACAGCCAGGCGGAAAAAGGCAAAGGCCAGGTAGAAATTCCAGTTCTCTGGGAGCTCCACTCCCCTGTGGCCACAGTACATCTGGGAATACTCCTCTGCTGTGGGAATCTCCAGGTGCCCCAAGTCACACTTCCTCAAGCCTGGAAGATGGGAAGAGGTACCAGGGAGTCAGCTGCCAGAGCAGCTCAGAGCTCCCATGGGATGGTGTGAGCCTTGTGGCACAGCCAGACCCCTCCATGGAGACACCTGCACCCTCCAGGACCTGCACAGCTGCTGTGCTGGCTCCGGATGGAACTCTGGGGTTTGGCACCAGCCCCTGCCCCAAAGTGCACATGGGGCAGTTCTCCTGGTTAGGATGAAACTGTGACTGACAGAGATCTCTCCTAAATGATGGAACCTCTCTGCTTAACCCTGTATTTTTCTTTTTAACAAGTGTATAACTTAGTTCACAAACCAGTCCTGATCTGCTTCACAACTTTCCCACCCAAAAGAGTTGCCCAGCTTCCCAGCTGGAGTGAGAGGGAAAATAATGCAAACCCAGAGCCCTTTCCAGCTGCACTGAGCCCCACTGCCAGCTGAGCTGCTTGGGCAGGAGCTGATCTGTTCTGAGCTCTGGTTCCTCTGCATGTGCCAAAGGAACTGTGACTGTGACTGTGCCCCTCTGTACCTCTGCGAGCACCAAAGTGGGCTGGCAGGAAGAAGCTCATACAGTTATTCGCCAGATCACACAGGGGATCTCCTAGAGTGGCAAACTTCCAGCCCAGCACAGCAAGGACTTCTGGCCTGTCTGGATGAAAGACCAGGTGGTCCATCCTGTATCAGAGGGAAAAAGAGATCAGGAAAGTCTCCAGAGGAGGGAAAAATCCCAGTGCTCAGCAGTAGTAGGTGCTTTCAGTGCTCTTCACTCTCTTCAAAAATTGCAGAGTCCTTTGGAAGGCAGCACAAAGTGAAACATTAATTTCTGCAAGCAGAGGGTGGAGGTTACTCAATATTGAACTCCCTGGTTAATAATGGACTAAACTGGGCTTTGAAGAATGAAACCAAGTTAGTCAGAGCCTCAGATCAGGGCTGATTCTTGAGTATTGCAGGAAGAGCTGATGATCCTCCAGTGTCAGACCAGCATTTGCAGCTGCTGGATGAAGAATCTCAATCTCATTCCCTGGAGATGCTAACCCTGACCCAAAACCCAGCTTTTGGGCTGCTCTGAAGCTGCTGCCCCAGCCCAATCAGCACCTTTTGGAGTTTGGGGGTCATTTTACCCTTGTTTCCAGCCTGGAATGTGCTCTAGGGCAGTACCTGAAATCACCATGCACCACTGTTGTCTTCTGGGATTCAGGAAAATGCAGAGGCAGCCACTGGATGAGCCTCTCCATCGCTGGAATCACATGAGTTTCCACAGCTCGATACTGCTTTGTCCAGGTCTCAAACTGCTGCTGGATGTAATTTCCTAGAACAGAGGAACACAAAGAGGCTTCAAAAGGTACCTAGAAAAAGTCAAACAGCCAAGGAGATCTCAGTCCAGAACCCTGATTTAAGCTCCAAGATTTTAATTGCAATTTCCAGGGGTCTCATACTTCTTAACTGGGCACTGGATTTAAAATTCAGGTGGAAAGAATCCAATCCTGGACAAAAATGTAACTTCTCCACCAGGAAGCTGAGCTGTCTGCAGAGGGACTGGAGGGGATGCTTGGGGAGGTTTGGTCAGAGATGGCAGCAAAGAAATTAGACCTGTACCTACAGTGGGAAGAGATGGCAACAAACATGGCTCTGGAAGGTAGGAGAACTTTGGGAACTGACAGGAAACATGGATTGGAAGAGCTCTTCACACCCTCCCACCACACCTGGGGATTCAGACTCTGGACTGCTCATGCTTACTATCCCTCCTACCCCCAGTTTGGTCCATCCTGCTTATCCCTTGAAATGCTGACACCCAGGAGAAGAAAGGATCCAGAGGCTGCTCTCACCGTGCTCCCTGAGGTCCTGCAGCTTGGCTGCTCCCAGGTCCAGGCTGTGGATCCTGGCCAGGATGTTTGCCATGGCCCCGTACCAGGCCCTGCGCCGGCGCGGCAGCACCGTGGGCAGGGACACGGCGCGGTGGATGTGGCCAGCACAGTGCTCCAGCAGGAAGAAAGGAGTGCCAAGGATGCTGGGGAAACAAACTGGGATGTGTGGGGCTGAGGTCAATCCTGCTGCTACCCCCCAGATCTCACCTGCGCCTTGAACGTGCCCCCCAGGCCTCACCTGCACAGGCAGGTGAAGAGCAGCCCCAGCAGCACTGGGGCTCTCTCTGGAGCCCAGCCCAGGCTGCCTGTGCCTGTGGCTGTGGCACGCTCAGCCCTGGCCCCTCCAGCCCCAGGAGGCTGAGCCTGGACCCAGGCTCCAGCAGCAGCTGCTCCCCTGCTCCCTGCAGTGAGCTGGGCTGTGGGGCTGCTCACAATCACCAGGAGCAGTGGGCACACAGTGAGCTGCAGTGCAGACACTGAGTCCTACAGCCAGCAGAGATCTGAGCAGGCTGCAGGCCTGAGGGCTGTCCTGTCACAGATCTGCTGCTGTCACTGCTGTCTGAGGTCTGGCAGTTGGAAAAATTCTTTCTTTATTGCAAACCTGAGCACTCTGAGTCAGCAGGAAGCCCGACAATATTGCTTTATAAGTGCTTTTCAAAGAGAGCTTTTGGATTAATTGCTAAAATGGGACATACCTAAACCAAACCAAATAGAAGTGATTATGTTCTTTGAACTTCTAGAGGCTCCTCCAGCCCCACACTGCACAAATATTCATTAGATCAGAGCACTTTGTGAGCTCTGGTTCCTTCTTCATCTTTGGGGGAATCTGGCTGCAGTTGCCAAGCACAGAGTGAAAGCTGAGGGGCAGGATTACCTTCTGTCCTCACAGAGAGCAAGCACAGGGGGCACAGGAACACCAGCCTCAGCCAGAGCTTTCAGGATCCTGACAGGGAGGGAGAGAGGTGCAAGAAATCAGTCCTGGAACTGCTGTGTTGGAGGCAGACACACTATATCACTGTGCTCAGCTTTAAATATACTAAAATCATGTGGATGGGGGAGGTGAAAGGAGCACACCCACATCTTCCCATGGCCCAGAGCCCCCAGACCTATCCCACACTCTGGAAAACAAGGGGAGGTCATAAATGATCCTCCTCTGGCACAGCAAGACCCCTCTCACCTGTATTCCCTTGGGACAGAAGGGCCTGAGGGGCCATCGGGAGGCTCCTCCTCCTTCTTCAGCACCAGCAAACGACCTCCAAACTTCACCAAATAGCTCCGGGTGGACTCTCCGTGGTCAAACTGCCGTAACTGCAGAGGGGCTGGGAGGTGGGAGCAGAGGGTCAGCACTTCTCCAGGCTTTCCATCCCCTTCCTGCACCTGGGACTGAGATCTCACTCTGTGTCCCAAACCTCTGGGGAACATGGCAGTAGCTCACAGCTGCCTCACAGGACAGGAATATTCCTGGCATCTCTTTGGCAACTTGAGCTCTACCCCTCCCAAAATGAGGAAGTCCTAAAATGTTGTTTCTTATTTCTAGGAAAGTGAAAGATCACTGAAACTGCAGGAGATTATGAACCTTTCCTTAATATTATTTTTCAGTCCCTATGCCATAGGAAAAAGCCAATAGCTCCAGAATATCCAGGTTTTCTGATGAAAGGGCCAAACTCACTGCAATACCTGTTGGGTGGGCACCAAGAACATCCTCAAGGTACTTTTGCAGACGATCCTTTGGGATTTCCATGCCTGGTCTCACTGAACGAGTATACGGAACAAACCCTTGCAAAGGAAATCCCAGATGGGTTTCCAGTTCTTTGAGTGCTGCTGCTGGATCATCAACCTGAAACCAGGAGGGAGAGAGTAGAACCGGGTGACAGCTAGAAGACCAAATTTCCTGGGAAAGAGAGAGCCCTGCCTGGCTGGGATCCATTTATCTGTGAGTCCATCAGCACTGATCCACTGGCACACAGGAATTCATGGTCATTCCCTGCCAACACAGATCTCCCTACCTTTACTCTGCCCTGGAGAGACCTGTGATGGTGGCACAGGCACTGTGAGCTTGGGCTGGGATAAGAGCTGGAATTCACTGTGTGCAGTCCAAGGGAGTGGAGGTCACTCTTCCCACCAGCCCCTCTTGTCCTTTCCCCAATGGTCCCTAAAGTAAAACCCCTGTGCTCAGTGACCCCAAAGCCCTGTCAGTCCCCAGCTGACTCATCCATGAGGCCTCAGAATTTCTGGGAATTCATTAACTGGGGCTCATTTTCTGCAGTGGTTTTCTCAACCATAGGGATGGTGCTATTTCTCCAATAGGGAACAGAGGAACAGGAATGAGGAGAGACTTCCCTGAGGTTACACAGGGTTTGGAGACATGAATGAAACAGCCCAGAGAAGATTTTGCCAGTGATCCATGCTTTAACCCCACCACATCCTGCAGGGACAAGGAAGGCTGGAACAAAAGGCTTGGCAAGAGTCAGCCACTGCCACTTGGAAATCCTGAGCTGTTCAAACCAAACAGCTTCTGGACCCAAAATCCACCCCCAAATCCCACCCTGGCTGTGCCACTTTGTACCTTCACTGTTTTCATGCCAAGCTGGGCTGCCACCTTCAGGTTCTGGCTGCTGCTGTCCAGCAGGATGGATTCCTGGGGCTGGACACCCAGGCGCTCCAAGCACAGCTTGTAGATCCCAGGATTTGGCCTGGGCACCCCTTCCTGATGTGATTCAACCATCTACAGCAACAACAGATGGAATATGCATGAGCCTGCTGTGACCACAAACATCTGGGCAGTGCTGGAAATGGAGATGGGAGGGTGGGAAAGAGACTGGTCTAATTAACATGAGAAATAAAGGATGTGGAGCTGGGTAGGCCGTGGTTCCAGGGACTGTGTGGGTGCCAACTGCTTTGGCCGTGGCTCCTCAGCTCAAATCAGCCAAACAGGATCAGCCAGTCCTTGGATGGAAGATATCCAATGAGATGTCCCAATGTGGGAGACCAAGCTGGTCCCAGACCAGTTGTTCAGTGCTGTCTAAGGAAGCCTTGGATGGCAGCACCTTCCAAAGGCTCAGGAAAAGCACCATCCTGACCACTGCACCCACCAGCCACCCCAAAGCCACCTCCACAGCAGCTGTGTTGACCATAACCAACCACCTGAAATCTGGATCTAGAAAACATCGACTCAGTGTCTGAACACTCCCACTGCCCTCACAACCATGAACAGCCCAAGCAGCCATTGCCCTGCTCTGTAACACTCCAGGAACAGCAATGAATCCATTAGATGGCTATAAAGCCAACACTAATGGAAATCAACATTCAGTTATTTTTCCCCCACTAATTGCTGTGCAGGGCTGTTGCTCCTGTTCCAGGAGCAACCCACACTGGAGAGACCATGGGTATTGGAGCCTTGAGGTTCATGTGTCATCTAATCTGCTAATCTGTGTCATCTCTGCAAAGGTGAAGTGTGCTGGGAAAGGAGACTCTGCTGGGAGAGGAGCATCTGCTCCTCATCTCACACAGGTCAGCATGTTGGGGTAGTTTTTTTGTAGCACAGGGGGTGCATGAACTCTTTGAAGAGTCCTTAGTCTTTTAAAGCTCATTTTTGTTTGTTTGTTTTAAAGCAGGCAGGGCACTGAATAATAACATTTATTTCTAGTCTGGTGTTCCAGCTTCCAAGTCCTCTGTCTCCATCACTGCCTGTGCCTGTTACACAGAGACTCGTGGTTGTGTGGGCACTTTGCAGGGATCTGCAAATGTCACTCAGCCCCTCTCCAAGTGCCTACAAGGAATTGTGTCAGGAAATGTTTTCCCAGGCTGATGTCAACCAAGCTGTGCTGCTGCTCATCTGCTACCTGCACTTAAAGAATTTCAGTTGCTGCTTTCACAGGTGGAGGAGCAGAACCCCGTTTGGGATCCATCCAGACTTACCACATCAAAGTGCTGCTGGTCCAGGGGCAGAAACCTCTCTCCATCCCCCAGGCACAAGCTGTGGCTCAGCAAAGCTGTTTTAAGCCCTTCTGCCCGGATACACTGAGCTGCTTCTGCCATTATGGGGAGCTGTTTTCTCATCTCCTTTCGGATTAAATCCCAGAGAAACGAGTGCACTGGAACACGGACATTTGCCTGAGAAACAGAGAAACGCCAAGAGTGATAATGGGATAGAAATGGGGTGAAAATAAGAGTGGCTGGGTGGGTAGGTTATCTGATCATCTTATCTTGTTGTCCTGCTGCCTCTGGCAGCAGAAGGCAGGCAGGGAATCTCTCAGCTAAATTGCTTTGCCCAAATAAACAAATGTTCTCACATTCCTAATTCTGCAGCAGAGATAAAGGGCTGATTTGAGGAAAGAGAAATCACTGGGACTGTGCCTGCCATGGGATCAAGGCAGGTTAGAGACAGACACTGACAGCTCAGCAGGTAGGAAAAGAATCTGCACCTGAATCTGAGATGTTTGAAAAGGACTTTATTCCAGTAGGAAATGAAGGCAAATTCATCTGCCTGCCCTGCCCAGGCACCGGGATAATGGTGAAAATCTGCCCTGCTCTGACAGCAGTGCTTCCTAGATGGAAAATCCAGACCCTTCAACCAAAGAATTTCTTTTTAAAGCTCCTCTTTCCTCACTGGACCTGTTTCCATGCAGTCAGGAAGCACAGGGAGAGCAGGGGGGAGTTGGCTTACAATCTCAAAGCACTGCTGTCCCAATTCCTGCAGGAACTCCACAGCTGTCAGCTCTCCTCTGGAATACTGCAGAGAGAGGCTGCTCTCCCCTCCAGACAGGGCAGCTTGCTGGATGGTGCCGGCTGGAATGCAGCTCCAGGCCTCCCAGTCTGCATGGAGAACAGCAGGGAAGCCAGGAAAGAGCAATCAGCAGACTGGGAAATCAGCTGGGAGTCCCTCCGAGGTCCACACAGGGCCCAGCACTGTGAGAATGATGTGCTGCACTGGGGTGATCGACACAGCACAGAGCAAAGGGTTTGGGCATTCCAGGAACTGCAGCACCTCAGCCCTGTTTTCAGTGTGGAGGATTCCTAAAGCTGCTGGAGGACTGCACCAGCCTTGGGTGGTATCAGGTGGTGGCACTACAGGACAGGTTTGTTACCAGGGGGGTGCAGGGTGGTCACTGTTACTTCTGTGCCTTTTGATAGCACAACAGGTGCCACCATCACAAGTTCTGGGGTGTCTCACCAGAGCCAGAGACAGCTGGAAGAGGCACCTGAAATTTATCTTCCCTCCAAGCACAGGAACAACAGGAGCTCTGCTGACCAGGGACCAGACCAAGAGAACAACTGGAGCTGTGCCAGGGCTCAGTTAGGCTGAAATATCAGGAAAGGTTCTTCCCCCAAAGGGTGCTGGGCACTGCCCAGGCTCTCCAGGGAATGGGCATGGCCCCAAGGCTGCCAGAGCTCCAGGAGAATTTGGGCACTGCTCTCAGGGACAGGGTAAGGATTGCTGGGGTGTCTGTGCAGAGCCAGGAATGGATGATGATCCCTGTGGGTGCCTCCCAGCGCAGGACATTCTGTGGTTGTGTGGGATCAGGAATGGGAATACACACCTGTGGCTGTCCTGTGAGGGGCTGGGAGCAGCACCCCGCTCTCCTCAAAGACCACGGCTTTGTAAGAGAAGCCTCTGGAGTGCTGCTGGATCAGCGGGAGCCGCCGGATCCCAGCACACAGAAGGTTCTGGGCACGGGCAGCGCTGCTCAGGGACATGCTGGGAACCACGGAGTGGCCAGGGGAACTCACACCTCAACCAGAGACAGGCTGGAGCACAACTGCAGAGCTACAGGGGAAGTGTTCATTTATGCACACAGAATCATGGAATTGTTATGTTGGAGAAGATCTCCAAGACCATCCAATCCAACCCCCCTGAATCCACCAAACCCTAGGGCCAAGGGCCACCTGGGCTCTGAACACTTCCAGGGATGGTGGCTCCACCCTGGGCAGCCGCTCAAGTGTCCCAGACAAACCAGGGACCCCCAAATGGGGTTTTAAACAGGGCCCACACCCGTTCAAGTGCTGAGGATAATGGCTCTGCTCATCACTAACACAAACTAATTGCTGCTCATAATCAGTGACTGCAGCCATGTGAGGGTCACCTCTGTTCCCAGGGAACAAGGGACACAACAAAGTTAAACGGCCTCAAGGTGTGCCAGGGGAGGCTCAGGTTGGACAGCAGGATAAATTCCATCATGGAAAGGGTGGTCAGGGATTGGAACTGCCCAGGGACGTTTGGAGTCTCCATTCCTGGAGATGTCCAAGGCAGGCCTGGACATGGCACTGGGTGCTCTGCGTTGGTGACAAGGTGGGAATGGGTCAGCGGCTGGACTTGATGACCCCGGGTTTCTCTGCCCTCAGAGACTGTGGATCCCTCCCACCTCCCAGCCCGATGAGCCCGGGGGTCTCTCCCCTCAGGGATCCCTCACGCCTCCCGGCCCGATGAGCCCGGGGGTCTCTCCCCTCAGGGATCCCTCACGCCTCCCGGCCCGATGAGCCCGGGGGTCTCTCCCCTCAGGGATCCCTCACGCCTCCCGGCCCGCCCGCAGCGGGGAAGGCTCCCGCTCTCGCGAGAACGTACCCCGAACTCTCGCGAGAAGCAGCGACCGCCCCTCGCAGCCCCCCGCGCTCTGCCGCCGCAGCCGCCGCCGACTGCTACGCCAGCGCGCCGTGACGTCACGGGGTCAGAGGGGAAAGGTGCGGCAGGCGGAAGCGGCTCCCGTCCCGGTCCCGGTCGGCGGCGGCGGCCCCGCGGAGCCCATGAGCGTGTCCCTGGTCGTGATCCGGCTGGAGCTGGCCGGGACCTCCCCGCTACCCGCGGGCTTCGCCTACAGCGCGGCCGGTGGGTTCCCTCCGCCGGGGGCACGGGCGAAGCGCGGGGCAGCGCGGCCGGGCCCGCTCCGCACCGCGCAGCTGCCGGCGGGGGCCGTCCCGGGGCTGCCGGTCCCGCGGCTCCGCGCACGGCGCCCCGTCCCAACGCCTGCTTTGTCCCCGCAGCTCCGGACATGGCAGCGGAGAGCACCGCCGCCGTGCCCGCCTGCCTGGAAGGGAAGGGCCCCGGGGAGCGGGCGGCCATCCTGCACCAGCACCTGGGCCGCAGGGAGATGACCGACGTGATCATCGAGACCATCCAGCCGCGGGCAGGTACCGGCAGCGGGCACCGGCGGCGGTTTGGGCTCTCCGCTGGCGGCCCCGTGGTGGGGAGAGCGTCCCGGTGCTGTCACCGGCCAGGCAGGACCGGGGGCTCCCGGGCCGTGCGGGGTTTGCGGGTCCGGAGTGGGGCTGCGGTTTGGGGAACGAGCAGAGAAGGAATGCGGGGGCAGAGCTGGAGATTCCCGGTGGGCACTGCCCGCTGACCTCATCCCAGTCCACACCTTCCTCCTGAGGGCAGCCCCGAGCTCTGGGACAGGGACGGGACCCAGGGGACCGCTGGGGCTGTGCCAGGGGTTAGGGTGGAGATCAGGGAAAGGTTCTCCCCAGAGGGTGCTGGGCACGGCCCCGAGGCTGCCAGAGCTCCAGGGGAGTGTGGACAAAGCTCCCAAGCTGGGACTGTTGGGGTGTCTGTGCAGGGCCAGGGGCTGCCCTGGGTGATCCTGGTGGTCCCTTCCCCTCAGTAAAGGGGAAACTTTGCCTTTGTGAAAGACAAAGTAGAGGCTGCCATGGAGGGAAGAAAATCCTTGGAGGCTACATCAGCTGAGGACAAAACTAAGCAGGAGGATCAAAGCAAGGAGTGTGAGGCTGCTCCAGACTCTCCTTCCAAGCAACTCCCAGACCAGATTTCCTTCTTCAGTGGGAACCCCTCGGTCGAAATCGTTCATGGAATTATGCACCTGTACAAAACAAAGTAAGAATTCCTCATCCATGGCAGCTCAGGTGGGAATGGCAGGGTGAGTTGGCCACCCTGGGGCTGTGGCTCCTGAGTGGGGACAAACAGGAAGGGTGACTGGCTCCTGGGAATGCAGAGAGTGACTGGTGTTAATGGTGGAGCTTGGGGCTGTGGGTGGCACCTGTGACAGCTGTGTGTGACACTGAGGGCTTGTGAGAGTGTAAGACAAACACAGATTAAAAAAAAAAAAGATATTTGAAAGCAGCTTTCCAAGGGATCCCACAATTAAATAGTGATCTCAGGGGTCTTGGTGACAGGCCTGGGAGCCGTGTGAGGCAAGGGAAATGTTTATTTATGGAGGTCTCATCCTGTATTCCAGGAGTTCCAATTTCACACTACTCCCCTATAATTGTCTGGGAACTCCCATTTCTGGCCTTCCTGAAAGAAAGGAGACCAGGAGCCAGTAGATGGGCATTGGCAATAGTACCAAACATTGCTCAGTTGTTCTAGGAACAGTGCTGAACATCTGGGCCTTGCCAACTTCAGCTATTTTTATAGAAAAACAGGTGTCAAACTATTCCTGGCAATCCCACTGTTCCTGGAGCTCTCAGGTTCATCCTTAGCTAAAGGATGCCTGTTTGTGGTCACTCCTGATGACAAAAGAGGGTTAAAGTCTGACAGCAGAGTTGCTGTGGCTGTGTGTCCAGCTGTGTCCCTGCTGTGTCCCCAGCAAGATGACATCCCTGAAGGAGGACGTGCGGCGCAGTGCCATGCTCTGCATCCTCACTGTCCCTGCCACCATGACCAGCCATGACCTCATGAAGTTTGTGGCCTCCTTCTATGATGTGATTGAGCACATGAAGATCATCAGAGACTCCACCCCAAACCAGTACATGGTGCTCATCAAGTTCAGCTCCCAGGTAAGGTGCTTCCAGCATTGCTTGGCTGCAGGAATGTCACACCAGGTCACTCATCTGGAGGCTTGGGTGGCTTCACTGGGCAGCCCTGAGCCAGGGTTGTACTTACCCATGGAGAAACAGCCCTGTCTTCCTTCCCAGAGAATTCCTGGGGCTGCTGAGGTTAGTCCCACACCTGGAAGCAGTGGATGCCATGTTCTGGCTGTCCTCTTCTTTTGGCAGGATATTTTTCAAAAATTAATCCATGTACAGAGTTCTCTGCTATCTCTCAGCTTGTTCAGAATCTTGTGCTGTGCTGAACAGAAAAGACCCAGCCAGGGGAGCGCCCCTTGTTTTAAGAAAGACTTTTCCTGCTTTTCTGAGGAGCTGGGTGATTTCCACTGCCAGTGTGGAAAGGACAGAGCCCCCCAGTCTGAGAGCCTGGGGGTGAATTGGTACCCAGATAACAGAGTTTGCTCCTTCAGGCCCCTTGGACTGGGCACCTTTAAATTCTCCCCCTAATTCTTGTGTGGACCCTTTCACTTGGACATTCTCTTCTCCTGGCTGCACATGATTTGTTTTGGGGTTCAGGGAGAGCTTTCCCCCAGCTGTGAATTCTACCTGAGAGATTTCCCCAAGCCCTTTGTGCAGATGGAGGATTTGTGTGAGTTTTGTACTAATTGCAGTGGTTACAAATATGGTTTTATATCTCTTGTTGCATTAAGTTACTCAGGCAGCTATTTAGTGCTAACCAGCCTTGCAGCAAATCCCTAAACCTTTGCTCAGTTCACCCAGAAATTCCTGTTTCTCAGGCACTTCCCTGAAGCTCTGTTGACCCCTAATGGTTGTGCCTGCAGGGAGCAAAACAAATCTCCAGGTTCTTTATGCTCCTGCCTGGACTCACCAGGAGAATGAGAATGTGGCATTCAGCTGATTGGTGGTTGTGGAGAAAGGGTATGGGGAGCTCCTGAGGGAAAAGAGAAGATTAATTTGGCAGGCTTTGGGTCAGTTCTGCCTCTTTTGTCCTGGAAGGTGCCTGGGCTCTTAGTGGTGAGTGGATTCTCTCCCACACTTAAGCTGATGTGAGCTGATGCCAAACCCGGCACCAAAATGCAGTGCCTGGAGCTGGCTGAGCCCCCCTCTGGTGTTCCAGGGAAAAGAAGGGAGGATATGGGAGGTTTCTCCTCTTCTCCCTTGGGTGGATTTTCCTGTTTGTAACCAATTTCCCCTGCTCTGTGCCCAGGCTGATGCAGACAGTTTCTACATGGCCTGCAATGGCCGGCAGTTCAACTCCATCGAGGAGGACGTTTGCCAGCTCGTCTATGTGGAAAGGGCTGAAGTCTTCAAGTCAGAAGATGTAAGTTTGGTTTGGTCTTTTTCTCTGCATTTCAGAAGGTTTTAAAGGATTTTTTTAAAGAATAAACAGCAAAAATGCCTTAATACATCATCCCTACCTCCATTTTCCATTCCAGGGGTCCTTGGAAGAGTTTGTGTGGTGACTCCATGGATTTGTGACTCAGCTGTGACCTAAAGCTGCCTTGGGTTGTAATTTAGGGAATCCACAGAGCACAGTGGGGCTGGTTGCAGGTGCAGCCCCTTCACAGAGCCCTGGCTGGGGCCCTTTGAATGCTGGGGATCACTTTCTTACCTTTGCAATACATTCCCAACCACTGTGTGGTCTCACAGTGTTCCTGTGTCATGGTTTTGACCCCTGGTGCCAGCAGTGATGGGAAGCTGGAGTTGATGGCTGGTGCTGGGAAGATGCTGAGCATTTTCTCTGTGTTTGGTGCTTGCAGGGGGCCAGCCTGCCCGTGATGGACCTGACAGAGCTGCCCAAGTGCACCGTGTGCCTGGAGAGGATGGATGAGTCTGTGAACGGGATCCTCACCACGCTGTGCAACCACAGCTTCCACAGCCAGTGCCTGCAGCGCTGGGAGGACACCACGTGAGTGCCTGAGCTTTGATTCCAGCTCTGAGGCCCTGCTTGGAGTGCTGGGGGTTGTGCTGACAAAGCTGGGCTGCTTTTCCTGCCTAGGGTTAGGGTCTCTGAAAGCACAAAGCCCAGAGCTCCAGGCACACTGCAGCTGCCAAAGGCATCCCAAGAAGCATGGTCACTGATCACTGTGGGGGCAGGAATTACTGCATGTCCTTTTTCCATTAAGGGGCTCCCAGAGAAAAATCTCCCTGCCAAAAGTAATTGAACAATGATTCCCTGGGAGAATTGTAGAGGAGTGCTGATTATCTGAAAATTACTCCAGGAGAGAAGTGCTGGGCTAAAGTGGCCTGGCTGCACACGCAGCTCTGCTTCACTCAGCCTTGGCAGCTCAGCCAGGCCCTTCCTTGGCATTGCAGATGGATCTGCTCCTGCCTGGAGCTCAGGGGCCTTGTGGGGAGCCCTGCAGCCTTCTCTCCTACCTGGATGTTGGGAGGAAGAGGAGGTGAGGAAGAACAGGTGTGCAGGGGCACACTGGGAAAGGGAAGGCAGGGGAAGAAGGGATGATGACAAGATGGCTCAGTAGATCAGGCAGGGGAGGCTCCTGTAGTTCCAGGTGAGTGATGGGAAGTCGTGTCCCTGGTACAGGGAGACCCTCCATGGCACTGGGCAGGCTGGGGGTTAGACCTGTGTGTCTCCTTAAAGCAGCTGTCCTTGCTGCCACTGACCCTTTCCTCTTGGTGCTCCCAGCTTCCCAAATCCTGTGGAGTGGGATTTTGGTGTGCCTGGAGCCCACAAGTGCTGCTGTCAGCTGGATGTGTTTTTTCCATTCCTCTGGACACTTTGCTGGTTTGCTGCACCTCAGGCAGGCACAGACACTGCAGCAGGAGGCTGCAGATCCTCACTGTGGCTGATCCATCCCTGCTATCCCAGTTCCTGGATTCACTGATGGAATGTGAGGGAGATTGGAATGATTGTGATCAATCACTCCTAAGGCAGAGTAACAACTCAGTGAGATTAATCAGATTTGGAGCTGGGCAGGCTGAAGGGCTGCTTTGCTCCATAAATCCAAGCTTCTGGAAATTTGGGGCAGTGGAGCATGGCCATTGCAGGAGCAAGATCCCAAATAGCCCTCAAATATGGAATGTACAATTGAAGCAGAGCTTATGCTCCCAGTCTAAAGGAATGACAAAGGAAAAACCTCTGCTCTCCTTGCTCAGGCACCACAGAGGCTGCAGGTGCCTGAATTTGAATAGGAACTGACTGCAGCCCAGTTGTCTGGAAGAAAAGAAAAATCTTCCCTGGAAGATTTCTTGGGCTTACCCAGCAGCTAATGAAAAATACATTAACAGTCCTGGCAGGCTCAGTTATCCCATTCCTGAGCTGAGCTGCTGCTGTTCCAGGGCTGGACACAGCTCCCTTATGGTCTGGGGTGTTCTGTCTTTGTGGCAGCACCAAGGGAGTTCCAAGAGAGGTGAAAGATCTGGATCTTCCTGCTACTGATGCTTTTAGGGTACAGTTATGGGATGTTCTTCCTGGGAAAGATGAGATTGAATCCTTGGGGTTGGGGTGGGATTGAAGCATCTCCTCAGGGTTGTTTTAAGGACTGAGGGGTGTTTGCAGAGTGTCACTTGGCTGTCCCCAGCAGTTCCAGTGCCCTTCCTCAGTGTGTAGCTTCTGTGTAAACCCCTAGGACTGCACCAAAACCAGATCCAGCTGAAATGGCTTTGGAAGATCTTTTCTTTGTTCTGTCACCAGCTTAAAACCAGGAACTTTGTGTGGAATTAATTCAGGTGGGGTGAATGTGAGCTCATGGGTGATACAGGGAAATTCTGCTGCACGAGGCATTTCCCTGGAGCTCTCTGGCTCTTTTCAGTGACTGGAATGTGAAGATGTTGCTCCCTGTGTCTCATAATGTTCTTGTTGCCCTCCAGGTGCCCTGTGTGCAGGTACTGCCAGACTCCAGAGCCCGTGGAAGAGAACAAGTGTTTTGAGTGTGGAGTTCAAGAAGTAAGTAGGTGGGTGGAAGGTGAGATCTGGCCTAGATCTGAGTACACAGCTGCTTGGGTTGCTTTGGGGCTTATTCTCAGGCTGATTTTGGGCTGGTTTTACCAGCCAGTGGGGTATCAGCTTTCCTTTTGAGTTGCATCAGTGCTGAAAAGAGATGTCACCTCACAGGTTTCCTGGTCTGATGAATCTCTGCAGTTCTTAGGGTGACAGCAGGGAGCTAAACCAGCCTGATGGTGGTGGCCCTTCCAGTCTGTGCCCTCCAGAGCTTGCTGAGATCCCTCATTCCTTAGCCAAGGCCACTCTCCCATCTGGGTGGGATTTATGCAGCCCCTGCAGGGGTTTAACTGCCTTTGATGGGCTGGGCCCCTTCTCCTTGGCCTTCCAGCTGAGGGGGGGAGCGGGAAAGCAAACACTGACAGGAGTGGGGGGTGGCTCAGGCTGTCTCGGGGTGCTGCTGCCCCCCAGAGCTGCCCCCCCAGAGCTGCCCTGTGTGTTGCAGAACCTGTGGATCTGTCTGATCTGCGGGCACATCGGCTGCGGGCGCTACGTCAGCCGCCACGCCTACAAGCACTTTGAGGAGACGCAGCACACGTACGCCATGCAGCTCACCAACCACCGCGTCTGGGACTACGCCGGCGGTGAGCCCGGGCACCCCAGGGGCTGGGCAGGGAGGAGCTTGTGGCTGGCCTAATCCCTGCCTTTGGGGTCCAGCCATCTCTGCTCTAGCAGCAGCTTCTTGGGGCTGGAGGAGGGAGAAGGTGACTCTGTCGCAAACATCCCTGGAATGTTTGTTACTCCTTTTCCATCATACCCCATAAGGGGTTTTTTCCAAATACCCCATAAGGTGGCTGGGAGGAATCTGCTAAAGAGCAAATGTGTGTGGTGTTGGCTTTGTGCCTCTCTGAGGGGAAGGGTCTGGGTGGTTTCATTGTGCTCCATGATTGGGGTTCCTCAGATCTGAGTGCCCGTGGTTGGATTTTCTCTCCCCAGACAATTATGTCCATCGGCTGGTGGCAAGCAAAACTGATGGCAAGCTAGTTCAGTACGAGTGTGAGGGGGATATGTGCCAGGAGGAGAAAATTGATGCCTTACAATTAGAGGTAAATATTTTCACTTGTTGGACTCTGCATTGTGGAAGTGTTTCCAACCCTGCCATAACCACAGTTCAATCCCATCAGCTGAGGCAGCAGATCTGCTCCCAGCCTGGAATTGTCTCCAGGCAGGAACAGGATGGGTTTACTGCTTGTTTTTTTTTTTTTTTTTTTTTTTTTAAGCCTCTCCCTGGCTCTGCAGAGCCAATGCAGCGCAGTGTGAGCTGGCTGCAGTGTCGTCCTCTGGTCACTGGTGATTGAAGCAGAGCTGCTTGTGCTGCTGCAAACAGGGGGCACTGGAGGGAGAAGTGGGTCTGAGTCACTCCCCAGACCCTTCCCAGTGGATCTGTGGCTTGGGTTCAGAGCCATGATCTGTGTGGCACTGTCACTTTGGGTGTTTTAGCTCCCAAACTGAACGAGGATGCAGGAATCCACAGCTGTGTGCTCACCTTGGCGAGCACACAGAGCTGAGAGTCTGATGCCAGCCTTGTTCTGTTCCCTTCCCTTGAACAGATAATGATTTATTTATTTTTTGTACCTGTTGCCCAGCTTCTCCTAACTAAAGGAGAGGAGCTTGAAATGCCTGCTTCACTGAGCAGCCACTGCAGCACGATTTCAGCCGCATTAGACACGAGGGTTTGTGAGGAGGAACAGCCCACAGAGACCAGACTGGAGCAGCTTGTTGCTCACATAAATATTTGGTTGCTTTTCAGTGAATTTTCTGAATAACACTTAGATGCTAAACCAGCTAATTTTAACCCTTTTTTTTTCAGTGAGGTGTTTGCTTAAAGCATGTAAGATCTCTCTGTCTAATGAGATTGAGATATTTCAAGAGAGAATGAATTTGGCAGTGTTTAGGCACTCAGAAATTACTGAGAGTGATCAAGGCTCTGTGCATGTTTAATTCTCTAGTGAATGCCTAATTTGATGCTTATTAGCCTGATGAAAAGGAGTAATCACCTTTTTCAACCTTCTCATGACTCATTTGCAGAACCAAAAGGGAAAAGATGGGATGTAGGGCATAAATCCTTGTTCAGATACCAAAATGACATTGGAATGCGACATACATGTTGGAGAAGAGTAATTGGGAAACAGTAATTGGGAGTAATTGGTTACAGAGAGCTGAGGGTGCTTTCCCAGGAATCTCCTTATAGGAAAACAGGATATGTGCATTGATCCTACTGCACTGGAGTTTGGTTTGTAGATGGGAACTCTTCCCTTCAGCCTCTGGAATCTCAGACTCTCAGGTCAGGGATGGGTGCTGCTTCATTTTCCTGTAGACATTTATTGCTATTCCATGAAAAATCTGTCTCCTTAAACAATTCTTGGTTTGATATTTTCACTTGATCCTTGTTGTGCTCTAAAGCCTTTCCTTAATTTCAGAAAAACCCCAAAATTATTTGATTGAGAAATCCAACTGGTGAAAGCCATCAGCTGGATCTGCAGCTGGGCTGTGTGTCCAGAACTTCCTGATTTCATCTGTTAAATTGATGAAATGGATTGTGCATTGGAACCCTTAGGGCTCCTTGAGCAGCAGGGCCACCCTGACTGCTCTGTGTCTGTGTTTGTAGTATTCCTATTTGCTGACGAGCCAGCTGGAATCCCAGCGGATCTATTGGGAAAACAAGATTGTCCGGATCGAGAAGGACACGGCTGAAGAGGTGAGCTCTGCCCTGGGCTCTGGGAAGCTCCTGGCCCAGTTCAGTGGGACAGGAAGGAGCTGCTGGATCTCTGGCTGAGCCTGGGCGCTGCCTGCTGCAGCCTCACACAGCCTGCTCCGCTCCCAGCTGGGAAAATTGGCTCCAAGATGGATCTGTCCCTTATCTGGCTGCTCCCAGGGAGCAATTTGCTGCTCAGTGGTGCAGAAGCAGGTAGATTGCCACAAAGATTGCAGCTTGATTTAAATGTGCTGCTGGGGAAATGCAGCAGTGGTGGAAGGCAGCGTGGTGCTGCAGGATCCCGGAGCCATCCGTCTCTCCGACACGGATCTCCAGGGAATGTTGGTGGAGCAGAGACAATATGACTTTAATTTGCTAGGCTGCAGAAGGTGGAACTGTCTCTCTGCTCCAAATGCATATTGATTTGCCCTTTCTTTTTGATCCCTTCTCTCTCCTCATCACCCTTTGGGAAAAGTTCAGAGTCTCCTCCTATAAAGCATCCTGCAGGCAGGACTGCTTCAAAATGTCACCAGGAACAATCCAGGGAGGATATTCTACTGCTTTCTCACTCTACATACATCCTTTCAACCAGGTTTAAAGTGAGTCAGGATTTAGAACTAAGTCCTTAACTTTCTTCAGGACTTCTAATTAACCATTTAATGTCTGCAGTTAAGTAAAAATAGAAATTGTGACTGTTGAAAGGGTGGTCATTGACCTTGTCCTAAAGAACAGTCCCAGGAATCTTATGGAGAGCCTTATAAAAGGAAAATATGTATCAAAAATAATCTTGCAAGTGGCCAGGAGACACAATCCTCAAATCAGCTTCAGAATGAAACCACTCTGATCCCTGCTCCAAACGTGGTTTCACATTTAAAGATCCCAATAATTTTATCCATGGCACTTGCTCCATGTAAGTCTTGTCTGGATCGGTGCCACCATGCAGTGTATTCCATTATCAGTGCTCAGGCTGCTTCCCCAAATTAACCATCAGCAGCACCAACATTCCCTGATTAGGACTGGAAGGCTTCAAACCTGCCCTGCATCCATGAGTGCTGACACTGGCATTAGTGCAGGCTGCTCCTCCAGGAAAGCATTTTCCATTAAACTCCTGCCCCACTGCCTGTGAGCGTGCTGGAGGCACCAACAGAAGGCAAACAAGAATTCCTGACTCTAAATTTCCTGTCAGTCTCATGCTGGAGGTTTGACACCTGGAGAAGGAGAGCTTGGCTTTCTCCAGGAGCAGCAGCTGGAATGGGGCAGCAGAGGGAAGAAGGAGGCCATGGCCAGGGGATGTTTGTGTTTGGGAGATATTGGTGTCAGTGGGTCAGTGTTGAGTCAGCCCCTGTTCATCTTCACACTCATCCTCTGAGGTTTAGTTTAAAATGAGCAAAAACCCAGCCTTGAGTTGGAAATGTGAGTTTGCTGATGGATCCAGAACCACGAGAGAGTGGCCAAAGGAATGCTGGATGCAGGCAGGAAGAAGTTAAGGAGCTGCTGCAGCTTTTGGCAGTGCCTGGCACGGATCTGCAGCCGGAGTTGCTGTTCTGTGGGAGCAGCTTCCACGGCAACGTGGCTCCTTGGGAGTCTGGGATCCAAGGGGAACATGGGGGGTCCTCACCAGAACAAAGCCTTGGCTCCAAGCTTTCCTTACCTGGGGAGAGGAATTGGTCAAAGTCTGGAAGCAGCTCTGGAAAACCAAGTGTCCCTACGAAAGGGCAGCGGACTTTGAGCTGTTGGAAATGCCCCTGTGTTTGTTTTTACAGATTAACAACATGAAGACCAAATTTAAAGAGACCATTGAGAAGTGTGACAGTCTGGAACAGCGGCTCAATGACTTGCTCAAAGAAAAGCAGTCAGTGGAGAGGAAGTGGGTACCACTGCCAGGTTTAGTTCCATGCAGCCATTAAAACACCGTGCACTGACATCCAAAAAGGAAAAAAAAAACCTCCTGCTATTCCTGGGTTTTGAGCTGTTTAAGCTGCAATACTGAGAACATGGCTTGCTTTATAAAAAGCTCTGGTTTCTGTAGGTGTTCACAAATGGGAAGTGTCTGAGTGAGCCCAGCTTTGGGGCCGTGAGCTCCCTTTCCACGCTCTGCATGTTTAGCATTCAGGGATCCTTCCTCTCCCTGCTCTGAGGGAGATGCCAGCCTGTTTTGCCCTTGGTGGGTGCATCCAAAGGGATGAAAGGCAGCTCAGCAGAGGCATCACCCAGCAGAGAGGAAAACACAGATCTTGGGAAGTGCCTGGAGGAAAGATGTCAAGCCTGGGAATTGTGGATCCATGCAATCCTTGGGTGGGACTGTGTTCCTGTTCTTCCCAGCCCAGGACCTGTCCAGCAGTCCTGGCTGGAGCAGGGAGCACAGGCACTGAGCTCCATGCAGCTCACCTTCCTGAGTGGGAAACAGGCAGAGGAGGGTGCCAGCAAACTGCCAGGGCAGAAGCAGAGTTGGTGGGAGCAGGCAGCCCTGTCTGTGAATCACAAGGCTGATACCTTTGTGGGAGCATCTTCCTTCCCAGTGAAGTGATATTTGGAGTGTGGCAGGAGGCCCCTGACTGCTCTCAGCTCTCTCAGGGTCCCTTGTAATCTCTGTGCCCTTTTTGGCACCCATTCCAAAAGCTGCAGGTGTGTGTCCAAGGTCAGTTCCATCTCCCAGGCACGCCCTGCCTGTTGTCTGTGCTGTTGGCTTTTGGCATGAGATGGAATTGCCTGACCTGGGGGGATTTCATTCTTCTTGTATTGCCCACCTTGCCCATCTTTGCTGGAAAACCAAATTCCAGGTGGAGTTGGTGGGCTGAGGGTCAGTTATGCAGCGAGAAGACCGAGGTGATGTTTGGTCTGGGTGGGCAGTGCTGCTCTCCTGACTCCTGCTTCTCTCTGCAAGGTGTTCCCAGCTGAACAACAAAGTGGCAAAGCTCTCCAACGAGCTGAAGGAGGAGCAGGAGCTGAACAAGTGCTTGCGAGCAAACCAGGCCTTGCTGCAGAACAAACTGAAGGAGGAGGAGAGGGTGCTGAAGGAAACCTGTGAGCAGAAGGACCTGCAGATCTCTGAGATCCAGGAGCAGCTGAGGGATGTCATGTTCTACCTGGAGACACAACAGAAAATCAACCACCTCCCAGCTGAGACCCGCCAGGAGATTCAGGAAGGACAGATCAACATTGCAGTGGCATCTTCTGCCAGCTCCTCCACAGCAGGCACGGGAAAACCTTCCTCTAGGAGAGGCCGTGGCAAGAGAGGGAAGTGAGAACAGGAATTCTCTGCTCCCACCCTGGAAGTGGCCGTGCCAGCAGCAGGCCAGGCTCACCTCGGGACTCGGGCTGGGACCACCCAGCTCCCTAAAGCTCAGCTAGAAATTGTCTCCAGAGCTGCTCATAAAACTGGCTGCAAGTCAGTGGAGGTGTCTGTGGTATTTAAAAGCATTTCACTGCACTATTTAGCTGTTTTTAGGCAGATCTTGGTGACCATTTTGCCTTCCCTCCTTTTCAGAGCCCCTCCTGTCATGCATTTGACTTTCTTGGAGAGTGTTTTGGGGTGGGGGGGTGTGGGGTGTGTCCATATCCAACATCCCATTCCCTGTGGGGATGCTGTAGAGTAGGCTCAGCCTGGTGTGTAAGGCTTCTCCAGTTCTTCTCCTGGATTAAAAGTATTCTCAATTAAGAAGTTATTTAATAAAACAGTGTACATTAGGTTATATACATCTCCTTTTTGTATGTGCAGTCCTGACACTGCAGAACTGCCTGTGCAGGAGTAGAACTGTAGTTTGGAAAGAAAAAGGAGTGAGGTTTGGAAAATAAACCATCTTAGTGGTGTAAGAAACCAGGCAAGTCCTGAAGGCCAGTGGTCTGGGAATTTAAAGGCTTTAAGGGACTTTCCTCTGATCTCTCTTAATTTTAAAGGTGGCCTTTGAGAGGCCAGTGCTTGCTGTGGGGCAGAAAGGGTGGAAGTTTTGTGTTCTGGATGCTGCTTAATGTAGTTATTTTACAGGTATTTCTACAAATTAAGTGGAGTCATCTGTGAGTTGGGGAACACATTCCCAGTGTTCCAGCACTCCTGGAGCTGGGGGTGTGTGTGTCCCCTGCCTGAGCTGCTCTGGCAGTGTTGGTGTGAGCTCCAGAGCTGTTCTCCTCAGAGCCAGGTGAGGAGAGGGACAAGCACAGCCTTTTCCAGGCTCTTCCCACATTCCCAGAGCTGCCCCTGCACCGGGTCCTCACCAGGAGCTGCAGCTCTTGCTTCAGTTCCTGTGCTCACCAAAACGTGGCACTATCCACAGCTTCAGCTGGCAGAGCTCCTGTGTGACTTGCCCCAAAGGGACACAGGTTCTGGAAGGGAATTGTGTGCACAAATCTGCTTTGGTTTGGGTTTTCTGTTGGTTTTCACTTAGAATCTAAGACTCAGTGCTCTGGGGTGGTAAGTTTTCCCCTGGAGAAGCGACTGTCCTGGTTGCTGTTGTGCTCAGAATCAGAGCTTTTAAAGGCTGATCTTTTGTTAAAAATGGCAGGGGAGTCCCCAGTTGTCTTTCCAGGCCACAGGATAATCCTGATCCTTGTTGGAACAATCATGACCTTAGTTTGGAACACTGGCCTGAAACAGCCAGTCCTTTATTGCTAGAAGTTGTTCTTTTTTTGGCCCATTGAAAGGGACAAGTCCCAGTCCCTGGAATGACCCTGGGAAGGTGGGTGGGTCTCATCCACTTCCTGCCTGCATGGACAGAGAGAGTTGAACTTCCTCATTGGAATTACAGGGCTGGTAGTGCACTCTGGGCATCCCCTGCTTGGGTTTGGAGATCTGCCCCCACCACCTGGAACGTGGACCTTTTCTGACTTTGGAGCAGGAATGTACACTCACTTTTCCAATGTGTGGATTGTACTACCAGGCCTCTGCCTTCTGTAAATGACCCTAAGGACCTCGAGATGTACAGCACGGCTTGCTCTCCTAGAGAAACTATTTTATTTAAGATATATTTTTACACCATTAAGATCCTCTGACCTTTTGCTGAAGGCTTGCTTTGTGTAGAACACTAAAGATGCTGTACTGTATCTTGGAATTCATTTTCAAAAAATGTGATGGAAAATTAAACCAGCGTGCAGTTCTTTCTGTGTGTTTGTTCCACTGGAGGGGAGGGAGGAGGTTATTTTGGAAGTCTGATTGTTTTTAACTCAAAGGCAAAGCTGTCCAAATGAGCTCTTGGCCTTCTTTGGGCTGGGGAAGTTGGGCTCAGCTGAGCTGATAGGAGCAGATAAGGCTAGGCAGTTATCTCTGGGCAGCTTGTGCAGAAAAAGCAAGAATTGTAGAAGGCTTTGTGTTAAACCAAATAACTCTCAGTCCTTGAGTCCCTTCCAGCTTCTCCTTAAACCATCCTAGGTGAGCAGAGACCCTGCAGTGTCTGTCTGGGTGTTTATTCACTGCTGCAGATCATGGGGCTCCTTCCCTTGGGAGACTTCCCACAAGGAAATGGGGCTTGTGGTGAAGGGAAAGGTCCCAGCTCAGGCTGGTCTGTGACTTTTCCTTACCCTTCATCTGGACCCAGAAGTGCCTGGGAAGAGCTTTGGCACTGGGGCCTCAGCCTGTGGTCAAGTTTTGACATCAGCAAGTGGAGCAGCAGGTCAGCCCTGGCTGTGACTCACTGTCCCCACAGCAGGAGGCTGCATAGCGTGAAACTCACCAGCACTGGAGAGCTGAGATTGGCCGAGCTCCTGCTGTGGTTACAACCCTTGAAATAGACATTTTAATTTGGAAAGCCTGAAAGGAACACACCTTTCCCCAGCTGAACACAGGGGTTTGCTGGCTGTGCTGGGTGGTTTCCCAGGGAGCTGTAGGACACAGCCACGTGGGCTCTGTGGAATAACAGAGAGATGTTCCTGCAGGAGCAAGAAATGAGGGACCTGCTCTCCTCAAAGCATTGCTGGTGGTCAGCACGTGCTGGAACTTCCCTGGATCCTGCTGTTCCCTCTGGAATAGGTCCCTGCTTCACCTCCTGGCAGGCAGGGAGTGGGACACCGAAGTGATTCTGTGAGCAGGGGCAGGATGGTGACCTGGAGCCTCTGCTGTCACTGCCGTGGGGACAGCAGCCAGCTGCCAGGCGAGGAGGTGTGCAGGGCTGCAGCAGAGGCTGTGCCATTGCAGGGCCAGGGAGAAGCCCAGCTGGAGCAGGGCCCCAGCCAGCAGAGCTTGGCAGAGGCTGGAGGGTGCTGAGATCATTCACTCCAGCAGCTGCTCCCGAGTGAGCACAGGGAGAGGCGGCTCCACGGGCGGAGGGGGAAGGCAGAGACAGAGGGCTCTGCTCCCCTGCTTGGGAGGGAAGTTTTGGGCAGCTGGGGGTGAGCAGGGGCCCAGGGCTGGACTGTCACTGCTCCATGACAGGAATGTTCCACCTGAGCCATGGCAAAGCTGGGTTGGCATTTTGGGGTGACACACCTGACATCGCTGTTTCTGGTTCTAGGGTGTCATTCATTTTTTTGTATCTTGGGAAGAACCTGTCCCTTAATACCAATTAATCCCTTCCATGTCACCATCCTGCAGAGGAGCCAAAGTCCTGGGTGAGGTGACATCTCTGGCCTTGTGCCCAAGGAAAACCTTGCACGGTGCTGTGAGCAGAGTGGACACAGGGTGCCCTGGAGGCAAAGATCCACAGGTGTCCATCTGTCCGAGCTGGAGCCCCCCACGGCCATGCCCTCCAAGGGGCTACTCTGCTCTCCCACACCCTTTACCTTTCCCCTGAAGCCCAATTCCCTAAGGCCCACTGGAAAATTCCTGCTTTGATCTGCAGCAACTAACTTGTCTGTTTTCCCTTGAGCTCTGAGAAATTCACATCCATTTCCCCAAAATCTCCTCCCCCCATTTTCTTCTTACATAGATGGGCATTTTGGTCTAATAATTGTTTTAAAGGTAAACTCATCCAGCTGCTCCAAATGAGATCCCACACCAGGACAGCCAGTGGTGTTTGGGATGTGTTTTGCAGCACAGGAGGGATATTTGTGTATTTCTCCCCCAGCCTGAATTCCAGCACACACTTCCCAAGGCATGAATTGTGCTTGGGTTCACCCCTGAATCCAAGAAGCAACAGTAAAACAGGGACAGGTTTTCTGGGAGAAGGAAGCAATCAGAGATATTTGCTTTGATTCCAGCAAAAACCCCACACCTACAGCTTCCTGCCCCTGCACCACCCCTGAGCAAACATTATTTATAGCAGCCAGAGCAGTTATAGCTTTGCCCCTTCTTGACCTGGAAGTAATTGGTTAATTGAGTTAGGCAACAAACCTCAACACACTCACATGGTTTCCTTCCACCTTCTCCCAGGGAGCTGGAGAGTCAAACTTCCATCCCAAGCTGGTTAAAAACATCAAACACCTCCGGGAGAACAATGTTTACTTCCCCACCAGGAAATTGGGCCCTGTTGAACCTTCTTCAGGGCCAACAGCTCCTCCAAAGCTGCTGCACCTGGGGGTTGCTGCTGAGCTGGAGCTGGAGATGGAGCTGGGGTAGGTGGGGGCTCTTTGGGGAGGGTTTCCTGAGCTGTGCTGAAGCTGGGAAGCTGTGGTAAGCTTTGCTGCTGCTGCTGCAGGGAGCTGAGCTCTGAGCTCACCAGGAAACTGAGATTTTGGTCTTTGCAGGTTCAGTAATGTGCTGATTTGGTCGTTGGAGAGGTTCTCTGGGTTTGTGGGCCTCAGGGCAGTGGGTGAGGATGAGCTGTGTTAAGCACGTGCTTTATTCCCAGCCTGAAATCCTGGTTGTGCTGATTTTTCCTGGAGACAGACTGCAATGAGCTGGTTTCTTTGCTTGTTTTCTGTGTCCCTATGTGGTGGCAATGGCCTTGGAGGACAATGGCAGTGTGGGACATACCCTGGTCTCCTGCAGGCAAAGATGATGCTTTTGACAATAATTTACAGGCTTCTGCCTCCCAGTCTCCTCTTCCCTCTTTTGTGTGTTATTTGTGATATTTATCAGTCTCCAATGATGTGGGACAGTCTTTGGGGAAGAAGAGCAGAGGGGTTTAAGCAGGTGGAGGAAACCCAGAGGGAAAGGCTCCTCTTTGGGGTGCTGGGAGACCCCTCACTTACAGCTGTGAATGAGGTTCCAAAGGGGGGTTTGTGGTCATTTACCAAACCCACAATAAATCTTTTCAGCATCTATACCAGGATTAGATCTCCCAGAACAATTTCTCTGCATTACTGGGAGTCTTAGCCCAATAAATTAACTTAGGCTGGAGAAACTCCTGGTGCTGCTGGCTGGAATCTGTGGTCTGTGTGGAGTTCAATTGTGAGAGCTGGAGGAGCTGAGTGGGAGATGTGGCCAAGCAAGATGGGTGAGCTGGAGTTATCCACAGTTATCCACAGGAGACAGGGATGCTGCTGCAGCTGGAGGGGAAGCTGGATGGTCTTCTCCAAGCACAGCTGTGCCAAGAGTTTCCCTCTGCAAGTGCAGGGCTTGCACAAGGAGCAAAGAGGACACTTTTCCCAAGCAATTCTCCTTGGCAGCTTTCAAACGTGCTCTGGTTTCTGGTGAAGAACAAATCCCAGCTGGATTCTGCTTGTTCTCGGTGCTGCCCTGAGATCTGGGAGCTCCTGGCCTCCAACCCTTCCTGAAAAAACCCCTCAGTTTCATCACAAGGAGCCAAACACCTTCTCCTTCTTCCAAAAAATCAATGTGGAGGAACGATCAATGGTGTAAAAGCCGAGGCTTATGAGGGAATGCAGGCAGCACTCTGCAATCACAGCATTTTCCTCTGCAGTGATCGAGTCAAACTGCAGAAGCAGTTAAGAGGATTAGATATTTTTGATCATATTTGCAGCTGTTCTTGCTGTAACTGAGAGGAGAAATCCAAATGTGTCGCCTTGGGAAGTGAGTGAGAGCCTGGAAGGGAGTGCTCCCTTGGGACCCTGCAGCCAGGGTGTGCTCAGCCCCTGCTGCTTCCCAGAGCCACGAGGAGCTGTCATTCCTGCAGCTGGAACTGTGGCACTTGGCTCCCTCAGAGATCCAGGCTCCAGTGGAAACCTCCCTGTGAGCCTGGGTGCAGGGCTCTGAGCTGCAATGGTGACTCCAAAATCTCTGAGGGCTGAGGTTTCCCAAGGGCCACAGCTTAAACAAGGAATGCTGTGGAAGATCTCCTCTCTCACATCTGCCAAGTTCAGAGCCAGATGTGAGAGAGGAGATCCCTCCCTGGACATCACCAAGGATTTCCAGCACTGCAGTGCTAAGTAAGGAAAACTAATTCTACTGTACAGTTAAATTTCAGTGTCTAATTTTCACACATTCAGCACTGTTGGAGTCCAAATAAAAATACCTGACTGTTCCCTTCAAACCCATCCCTGCAGAGATGCTGGGGATGTGCTGCCAGCACTGCAGTAGAAAGCTCCTCTGTTTTTCCCAAGGGATATTTCCAACAGGCCCTTGGTCCCCAGGATGGGCTGAGGGGGAGTATGGGATCCATTCATCCCCCATTTTCCATTTTTCAATAAAAATGTGGCCAAGGAAGAAGACATTGCTCCTTGAGCCATGTGGTTGCTGGAAGTGCTTGGCCCTGCTCACAGAAGCTGCCTGGGCTTTCCCTTCTCCATGGATGGAGCCTTGAATGATGCCCCTGCCCAGGACAGGCAGGTTCCTCCTAAAGCCAAAATCCCAGATCTGAGCCCCAGGTGAGACATCCCTAAGGAGGGGAAAGTTTCACATCTCACTTCCAATTTGCTTGATGATTTTAGCACAGTGAACAGGGGAAAGAGCACCAGAGGTAACAAATTCAACCCTTTCCAAACACAGTCATGTGATTGTCATCTGTCAAAAACAGAAACCACAATCATAATCCTAAATTTGTCCTTTGAGCATACCTGTGCCTGCTCTGTAGTAGTTTCCTCCTAATCCCCAGGGATTAATCCTGAAGTGCATCGAAACATCTGAGGTGAAGGGCTACAGTGGAAATTCCTTGCAGGCTGGTAATAATAACTGAAAGCTGCTCTGTGAAGCAAACCTGAGGCTGACTTGGTTTTTAATGGACATCTGTCTGTAGGGGGAAAAAATGCCATGGCAACTGGCTTTCTTGTTGGCACGGCAGCCTCAGCGAAGGGCTGGGGAGAGGATGGGTATGGGAGGGTCTGTGTGGCTGTGCTGGGAATCCTGGAGGTACAGCTCAGCCAGGCTGGGAGGCAAAGGTTGTTTATGCTCTGTGAGCACCAGATCTTGAGGGATTTAACAGCTAAATCTTGGCATAACGATTGCTTTGTGTGCTGCTGCTTAGCAGGAGCCAGGCCGGGTTCCCCCCTCCTTTTCCTAAAAATGTGAAATCTAAAGGCAAAAAGCGCCTGGTTGGAGATTTCCTGGCGCTTTGCTGGGTAGGGTTGGTGTCTCCCAGTTTGCAGCTCTGTCCCAAGAATCACTGCAGAGCCATGGTTTCATCAGATGGATCCTGGAGCTTTGCTGGCTGAGGAAGGAAATGCCCTTGTTGTGTCTAAGGCCCGTGGAAATTGAGAGCAAGGGTCATTCAAGTGTTGATAATGGGTGCACAAGCTCTGGCACTTCTGTGCCTCCCTCCAGAGCTCTGTGGACATCAGCACTTCCCTTCATCTCCTCTTGGTTGCAGGAGAAGCAGCTGGATGCATGGCCAAGCAGGGACATCCATCACCGAGATGCAGGGCTGAGAAGGGGAAGAAATGGCAATAAAATTGCAAGTGCAGATCAAAAACTTCATCTGATGGGAGCTGGTCTTTGCTGGGAGCTGAGCTGGGAATTTGGGAGCTGGAGGCAATGGGAAGATTGGGGTGGGGGGGAAAGGCAGAGGTGGCAGCAGCTGTTCCACGTGGCTGGTTTGGAATTTGGGGTTTGGTTTTGCAGTGGTACCAATTCTGGTCTGGCCAGGGGTGTGTCCTCAGTCAGAACTCTGGGCAGCTTTGCTGACGAGCTACATCGTATCTCTCTGGGAAGTGCTGCCTGAGTGTCAGCACCTGATTTGTTCTCTTAATATTCTTCCAAGTGTTTGGAGATCCCCGTGCTCACAGCACAGTCCACAAAGCTTTACCCTCCGAGACGAGGGCTGGGGATAATGGCACCGAACAGCTGAAATCTTCAGGGAAGAGAAAACACGTGTGTGGAAAAGCTCAGCTCTCTGAGCTTCTCCAGCAGCTGATTTTGCTCAAAGCAAACCCCCGTGCCTGTGCTGCTGTCCCTGTGTACCCAGGCGTGTTTTGTCTTGCTGGATGCTGTTGAGGATCACCCTGGGTAGCTCAGGGAAGGCAGCACAAGACCAACAGCAGGTTAGATCAAGGAAATGTTACCTCACAGGCACTTCCTGCTAAGTGCTGCTATTATCAGCCTCATTCATCTCCACATGCAAATTCAGCCTGCACACGTAGTCACACATCTGGAGGGGAATAGCAGTCCTGGAAATTGATAAAACCAAGCCATAAAACAATAAATATTGGGAATGGTGGGTTATTAAGAAAAGCATATTCAGGAAAAATTAAAGGGAATGATGTGCCCTAATAGCACTAGAACCCCATTACACTGGGAATTTGGGGAGGTCACTGCAGACACAGGGAGAGCAGTGTCCCTGGAGAAGCTGGCTGCCACTGGAAACCACCCTGCAGCTCTCTGGTGGTCACTGCTGAGCTATTTTAAATGATCACTTCTATATTTACTTTTAACCTGCTTTTTTTATAAGGATGCTCAACAAAGAAAAAAGGGAGGGCACAACGAAAGCCAAACAGAGCTTAAGAAAACAAAGAATACATTGAAGGGAAAAACAAGTCAAACTGCAACTGCTCTTGAGTCACTACTGAGGATGTGAACACCAGCCTATTCATACCCTGCTTTCTGAGCATGTAATGTCACCCTAAAATGTGCTTTACTGTGCTCACGTCATGTCTTAGAGGCTGTCTCTGCCTGTGGAACTTCGTTCTGTGCTTTTTGACATTTTTGACTATCAAGGGCTCTGTCTTTGCCCCACAGCCCCTTCACACTGCTGCAGGTCTTTATGTGATTCTTAACCTTCAGCCACAGAAATAGTCACTAACTGCTGTGAGCATTCCAGGCTGGAAAAGCATTGAAGTGATGTCCTCTAAAAACCCCACATTAAGTGACCTGGATGGATTCTACTCACTCTCTTATCAGACTTCCTTGTGCTTTTTATTAACAACTTCCTTTACAAAGTTGCTCAAGGTTCAGGACTAACCCAAAGCTATAGAACTTATAAACAACACCCTAAAGAGATTGGTTCACAGAATTATGGAATATCCTGAGTTGGAAGGGACCCATAAGGATCATCCAGTTCAATTCTGGCCCTGCACAGACCCTTTTTGTAGCCTCTTTTGGGCTCTATATATTTCTTATATTTTTATATACTTCTACATACTACTACAACTATTATTATTATTACTACTACTATATTGTTATAGATTGTCTTGGATTGGTTAAGTGCTTTTTCGTGCTACTGGGTTTTACACAAATATATCTAAAGGATTTTTCTTAGCTGCTCTTAGGGATTTATTTATCCCATCACATACAGTGAACCAGATTCCTGCTCTTACAGTAAATGTTCCCAGAATTGGTGCCAGTGGTAACCTTTGGCTCTGCAGGTGCTGATGTCTCCCACAGAAACTCTTGGGCTCCAGAAATCCTTAGTGTCCTTCTCACTCAGTTCCATTGCTGTGAAATAGTGAAGCATCTCATGAGTTCACTGAAAGGATTAAAAAATGAAATTTCTTTAAATCACCATCTCTGTTAAGAGTATTTTCAATGGGAAAATTCTTCATGCTGAGCCCATTTTGGGTAGGATCTGTCATCTAGCTCACAAAGTAACTACAACGTTACTTGGGCCTGTGAGGTAAAACAAAACAATCAGTTTAAAAGGTAAAATGTAAGGAAAATGCTAATTTAAGAAAGCTGTTCAATATTTTATCTTTTTACCATTGTGTGCTGCCACCCACAACTCTTCCAACTGCATGGAAAAGCTGTTGCTTTAGGAGCAAGGTGTATAAATAATGCCTGCCTAAGAGCACGGCTCCTTTTTATTCCATTGGAATCCTGTGGGATTTCTAGAGCATTTCTATGAATAGATTAAACTCTGAGCATTTCGAGTAACCATGGCTATAAATCAATTTAGCTCTTAGTTTTCAAGTTGCATCTGTTCTTACTAATCCTGTATGTGCATTTTTTTTTTAATAGGACAGACCAGGCTTTATTTTTGTGTATGGGTTTTGATTTGGTGAAATTCCCACTCTGCACCAAGCAGGTTCCACACACAACCACTGCACTCTGGATTCCTGCAGGGAGCCTGCTGATGGTGGACTGGCAACACGGAGTGAGGGAAGAACTGGCATTTTGAGCTTAAATATTTTACCCATCAGCACAACGCAAATTTAAATTTCTCTACTACGAGGGGAAGCCCTGACTGCTCCGAAATCTGTAAGATGGAGGGGCACTGCAGGGAAAGCAGCCATCCTCCGGCCCCATCTTGCTTTCCCCCAGGAGCAGGGATGTGTTTGGCAGCGATGGCTCGGGTTCTCTGCGGATCGGGGCAGCAGCCGCTCCGCAGCTCAGCGGGGCCTGGCGTCCTCCACCAGCCTTTCGCAGCCGGCCGGGCCTCGGCCATTTTTCCTCCATTTCGTTGTCTCTCGACGCTTGGTTTCTTTTGAACGATGCGCTGCGGGCCGAGCCCGCCGCCCTCCCACTGCCGCTCGCTGGGGCCCGGGGAGGGGCGAGCGCGGCCGGGCCCCACCAGGCCGCGGCCTGCGGGCCCGCAGCGCGGGGAGCGCAGCCTGCGGGGGCCGTGCGGGACCGACCCGCCCGGTGTCACCGGCGGGCACGGACGGGGCTGAGCTGGGCGAGGGGACTCTCCCGACCCTGCCGGGGCCTCACGGCCGGGCCGGGCGGGCGCTGCCGCCGTCCCGCGCCGCCGCCGCCTCACGTGTCCCCCCCCTCCCTCCCCGCCCCTTCACCCGCCGCAGCACCGCCGCCGCGCCCTCCGACTTCCCGTAAAGAGTCCGCGCCGCCGCCCGCCCCGCGCCCGCCGCCGCAGCCCCGCCGCCCCCCGCCGGCCCCGCCGGGGTGCCCCGAGCCCGCGGGTGTGGCCGCCGCGCCCCCCGGCCCTGCCGCTGCTCTCGCCCCGCGGCGCGGCCCGGCCGCCGCCCGCCCCCCCCGCGGATCCCTCCGCGCCGCGCTCCGCTCCCTCCGCCCCGCTCGCACTGTTTGGGAGCAACCGGCCGAGCCAGCGGCGCCCCGGCCCCGCCAGCGCAGCGCGGACCGGCCGAGCGCACCCAGCCCGGCGCGACCCCCGGCGCTCTCCCTCCCTCCTCGCCATGTCCCTCAAGCAAGCGGCGGCGGCGGCGCAGCCCGCCGGCAACAACCGCAAGCCCCCCGGCGGCGGCGGCCCCGGCCTCCCGTCAGCCGCGGGGAGGCAGAACATGGGCAGGTGGGTGCGCAGTGCCGCGGGACCGGCCCCGGCTCCGGCCCAGGGCCCGGCGCGGGCGCCGCTCGCCCGCCCCCGCCGCCCCCCTCCCCCCCGCCCTCGCCCCGCACCGGCCTCCATGGGCGGCGGCGGCCGGGGAGGGGGGGCGCGGGGCCCGCAGCATGGCGGGGCCGGGGCGGGGGCCGCGATGGCGGCGGGCGCGGCGCTCGCGGCCCCGCCGAGGGGGTTCCGCAGCGCCGGGGCGAGGCCGGGCCGCGGCCGGTGCCCTTCAGGCGCGGGGAGGGCACGGCGCGGAGGCTCCATTTCGGCCCCCCGCGGGGCCCGGGGCGGGGGGCGCCGCTTCCCCCGGGCCGACGTGACCCGCCTGCTGAGGAGGGAGCGGGGGGAGCGGGGGGCGCGGGCCGCACGTGTCGGGGCCGGCGCGGGAAGGGCCGCGAGCGATGGCGGCGGGGCCGGGGGGCGGCCCGGGCGGGGAAGGGGGCGGCGATCCGGCCCCGCGATGGCGGCGCAGCGCCCTCGGCTCACCCGGGGTGGAGTGGGGGGGTGGTGGTTGATTTTTAAATTTATTTTAATATCTAGGGATCGTTATTATTTGTAATAATTTTTTTTTTAGTATTTTTATTTGATTTTTTTTTTTTTTTAATAATGGAAATCGCAATAAAATTCTCGCGGGAAGGCGGGCCCGCGCCGCGCCGCTGGATGGTGGCTCCAAGCGCGGCCTCGCTCTCTCCCAGATTTTTGGGGCAGGAATCTTGCAGAGGCTGAGCTCTCTCCTCGCCTCCCCCCCCCCCCCCCGCCCCACGCTCGCTGCCTCTGGAAGATTGATCCCGCTCCTGCTCTCAGATCATTAGCTACGCAAATCCACTCACATTTTTCCCCTTTCTTTCCCTCAAATAATAAACTCTATAGTGCTGTGAATTTTTCCGGGGCTGCGGGGGTCATAACAAACGATCAGAGCAGGACGTTAACAGTTCTGAAGGTCACAGTCACTCAGAGCAGTTTCATTTCGAGTTTTATTCATCTTCCTCTTCAGCTGGACGTTTATTCCCACTCGGTTTTGTGCACTGGCAATAAAACAGAATTTACAGTGGCCCCATTGTTGGACATCACTGGAAATAGGGTTTTACTTTGTTCCCAGCCAGTGGAACTGGAAGCGGAAGAGCTTTGGAATGGTTGAAAAGGACAAAATAAATAACAACAACAATGCCTCAGCAGCTCAGAGCACCAATTTAATAGTTTTTACATATGGCATTAGGTGGGACGTGATGTTTACTGGGCTCTGTCCCTGCCAACACACAGTGGCACTGTAGAGGTTAACGTGAAGGGCAACAAAACCTCCAGATCATTTTTTGAAATTCAGCCTGATGGCAAGCACTTGCCCCCATAGATTTGGGCACGTGAGCTTCAAATTCTCGCCCAAGTTTAAGATTGAAGCCACTGGATTTCTCCTACCAGTGTTGCCTTTCTGGTTCTATTGGATAAATTCCATTTCAGAAATCCTTAGGGAGTTCTGGTGGGGCTGCTGAACAGCTAATGTGTTCCCTCAGAGGTGTTCATGCTCTTTCTTTCTTAATATTTCAAGTTATTTCTGAATGGATAGTATGTAAAATCACAGTCCCAGACCTGCTGGAGCCCCATGGAACACCTTCAGAGAACTTCCCCTACACCTGTCCTTGGTCTTTTGGGGAGTGCAAATTCAAAGATGGTTCATGCTGTAAATCTGGCCATGTGAATGAAAAGCTGAGTGGCTTTTCTGGTCAGAAAAATGAAAATTTAGGTGGCCTGCATCTTGGTATCAATTTGATGCATTATATTCTTGAATAAAAACTTGAACATCTCCAGTGTATGTCAAGCTTTCTGCCCAGCAACTCGTTTCCCTGCAGCACTAACATTCCCATGCAGAAAAAAAAAAAATGTTACTTTTCATGGCTAAGTTGCTCTTGAAAGCTTAGTTTGGGCAGAAAACTCATTGATAATTAACTGTCCTGGGCCTAATTTTCTGTGTTACTGGAAGAATTCAGCTGAGCACTTGTCCTTCTACCTCTGATCATGAGGGAAGGGTCAGCTCTGCTCACTGCCTTGTCTCCATGGGTTCCCAGTGCTGCACATCTGTATTTCAGATTAGAAAAGGTAAAATCCCACGTGAACAACCAGTGTTCTTTACCATGCTATTAATTGCTTTTAGACAAAGGGAAAATTCAGAAATGAAGGCATCCTTGAAGGTGTTTGAGATAAAAAAGGAGGATTAATACCTTTATGATAAAGAGGCCCCAAGTGAGATGCTGTGTTTGTTTAATGTGCACTATGGCAGATGGGCTTGGGCTGCAGGGGAGATGCCAATAGCACAGCAAGCTGTAATTAGGGAAAATGTAGACTTGGTTCACAACTTGCTCCCTGTGCTATCAGAACATTATCTAACATCCACTTGCTGTGTTTGAGTGGAGTTTTGCTGTTATGCAAGCACAGGAGGGTTAGCTGTCCTCTGGCTGCAAGTTGCATCTATCCCAGCCTTCCTCCATCTCCATCCTTTTTTTGTTCATTTTTCCCCATTGCTATTTTATCTGAAGGCAAAACACCTTAGGGTCAGGGTTTGGATGTTTCTTGTCTTGTTACAATTGTGGCAAAACGGATTTTTCATTTTGGTAACTTGCTTGCCTAACTGGGCTTGGGGTTCCTGTGAGAATACACAGAGTTACTGCCCTTTAAAAGTGGCTTTTTCCCATCAAAAAGCTAAAACTGAAACCACCCCATGGTTCAGTTTTTAAAGAAAATGACACAAACTTCTTGCCTCCATTTATTTTTCTTTTTCTTTGACATCCCTTTCTTGAGAGCATGGTGGCCATCCTGTTCAGAGGGAAGGGAAGGGGAATGTTGAGTGCCAAGGTGCTGGAATTTCAGGGCAGTGACTGTTCTGGAGATCTGCTCACACGTGCCAGTCCCAGGTTTTTGAGTTGCTGCTGACATCTTTGTGTGGGTTTTAGTGCAAATGTGCTAAACAGCTGAGCAGAATGACTGCTTAACCTCCAGGCCTCTTTCTTTATCACTGTGAGTGCACTTTAGGGTGGTGTTACATCCCTGGTTTTGTGTAACTTTTAATTTAACAACTGATTCATGGCAATGTCTGTGAAGGTTCTTCAATGACTAAGCCCATCAAGAGGTTCCAGGTGTGCACTGGGCCAGACTTGAGTCAGGTTGTTCAATATCCAGATGCTGTAGAAGCTGTCACCCTGTGTGGAGACAGGAATTGACATTATTGATGTCAGTATTGGGGGAAAAACTCCAGAAAATAAAGCTGCAGGACTTCTTGCATAATCTTCATTTGACATCTTCGATTCATTTGACTTTATAGAGCCAAACACTGCAATGAAATAAAACCTTGCACTTCAGATTTCTCCCTTAGAAGAAAAGCTTTGCCAGCTCTCTGCACTAAAGTTCTTTAGAGTACCCTGTAAATTTGCTTTCCAAGCTGCAGCAGTGTCAGTCAGTGCTCCAGAAACATCCATTCACACTTTAAATTCAAGTCTTTGTAGCTACATTTCTGCTCCAGACATTAATTGCAGTGTGGCTGCATTTATTTCTTAGTTTCAAAGTGAAGATGCTGCTGGAAAGAAAACTGGAGACTTTCTTTCCCATCCAGGAGTGACTTTGTTTCCCTTGCATTAACTGGGAAAATACAAATGCGTGACCTTGTTTTGCTTATACAAACACTCGACTTGGCATGTAAACATTAAGGAGGGAGGTGAGGGATGCTGAGGAAATACGCATAAAAATAGAAAAAAATGTGCAAGTTGCTGCTGGGAAAAAACATTTATAGTGCAGCTTTTGGGCCCTGCTGGAGACTTTGCTTCTAGGGGTGTAACTGCTGGACCCAAGGGGTTGGCACAAAGTTTAATTGCTCAATTGTTACTTTGTCCTGAGTTTGTGACTTTGCCACCCCAAAGCAAAGGGTTTCCAGCTTGGATTTGCCAGGCTGTCCTGCCTTCCCCCAGGTTTACCTTTAACAATGTATCTGCAAGGCAAAATGAATTGTTTTTTAAATTTTGCCATATTTGCCCTAATGAAAATGTGGTTTTAGGTAGCAGTGCTAAATTGCTACTGAGCCTTCCTAGATTCTCCCACCTCTATGTGTTACTCTGCTGTTCCAAAATATGTTAAACATCTGGCAAAACCCATCTACCTTCTCCTTTTGTAAAGGTCCTGAGGGTTTCTTTTTCATATGTTGCATTAAAGATGTGTCAAATGATACTTTGAACTTGATTTTTCACCTATTGGAATATGAAACTCAAGTTGGTGGCCTTGGTTTTTGCAGAAGATACAGTTTTCGCTAAATTGTTGCATTGGTAGGATTGGTAAATATATTTCTTTTCTCATCTTGGTGAATGTGTTGGGTTTTTTTCCTCCCAACAGTTTGTGATTAACAGTTGTAGCTGGAAAATAAGAGGTCAGATCTATAAAGAGACCTGATAGGTCAGAGAATTTCTGCTTTAATTTTTGGCTGATGTAGAGGTTGGGACTTCTTGCTGATGTGGATGTGCACAATCAGTTTGTTTCTTCAAGAAGTGTGGGTAGGAACAGTAATTTTGGAAATGTGGTAAGAGATGGAAAATCTGGAATACTTGGGTTGATGCTTAGAGGGAATACTCCAGACTTTCTGCCCAGTCTAGCAACCCAGTTATTTTCAGGTCTAAGAATACTTTGTCACTAAAAATGGGAGTGGTTTCTCTTGCAAAGACACAAAACTCTTTCACTTTTGATCTATAGCTGATGGAGGAAAAGGAGGATCTTCTGAAATCTATGAGAGCAGCAGATGGAACTGGTAAAATTGTTTGACTTTGGCCAAGTTCTGAGTGACCATGGTGATCACATTTTTGATTGTGGTAGAAGGACAAATCAAACTGGGCTGTGGCTCTTATGTGGGGGTTCCACATCTGCTGAAATGACTTTCAGATAGAGAAGGGTCTGAATATTATGCAAAAATGCTGTTCCTGGTTCACAAGGCTTCAGTCCTCTCAGAGGCCATTTAACAAATGTCAGATTTGGTAAATGGTGAGATTTGCTCCAGAGCAAGCCTGACATTGTGAAGCTGCCCTATGGAAAGTTAAGGCTGATGGGTAGTTAAATAAAGGTTATTTGCATTAGAGCTTTTTTTTTGGTGAGATTAGCACTCTGCAATATCCTGAAAATGCCTGCTGGGCACCCCAAATCTGCAGTGCTGCCAGCAGCCAATGCCCCCAGCATGTGTGATGCTCTGAGACCACAGTTCTGATGCAGAAGCTTGTTGGAAATGAGTCAGGTGATAGTTTAGTGGTTTTTCATTTTTTCCTCATTAAGGCCTTTCATGGCTCTCTGATGGCTTTGCTTATTTCGGCAGAATTTATTGAAGGGTTATTTTTGTTCACTGAGAGAAGTTCCTTTGATTTTTTGACTACCCTGTGAGCTCTCTTTTATAAGAGCCTGTTATTCTGGGGGGTAGGGTGTATTCAGCCCCAGCTTGGTGGTTTTAAGAGCATTTCAATGCAGTTGGCATCTAATGAAGGTGTTCAGGAGCTCTGAGCAGCCTGGTCTAGAGGAAGGTGTCCCTGCCATAGGATGAGGATGGATCTTTAAGGTTCTTTCCAAGCCCAGCCATTCCATGATTTTCTGACATCCAGTTGGATTTGGATTTCAGTGTTGTTTAGATAATACCAGCCATGATTCTTCAGGTGTCTTTATTGGAATGGTTGTGTGTCAGTAAGGTGAGTCTATTTAAAAATTTGAGGGGTTTTTTAATAGAACAGAAGATTTATTTTTGCCTCACATTCCAGTGAGTGCTCCTGAAGTCATAACACAAATCTAAATCACTATAAGGAGTATTTGAAACTAGGACTTCTTGGTACAAGGGAGGAGCTTAGAATTAAGGCACACCAGTGGAGTTGAAGAATTGGAGCTGTTGGGGACTTTTTTAGCTGCAGGGATGCTTTGGGGCTCAGGTGCCTGGGGTGGAAGGCACAGACTGACCCTTGTCAGGGTGTTCTGAGCATCCCCAGGTGTCCTGAGTGCTACACAGTGACAGATTGGCATTAGGAGGAGCTGGTATTTTTGGGGCAATGGACAGAATTCCTGGTTTTGTGAGAGCAGTTAGAAATGAGCTCTGTAGGTGGAACCTCACAGTCAGGGCTCCTCTGTCTCCTGTGGCAGGGTCAGTTGTTTGGGTGGCCCAAATCTGACACAGTGACAACATTTGGAGCCTCCTGGCTCGAGGAAGGGACCTGCTGTGTAGGGCTTGAGCCTGATCTTGTCTTTGTGTGCCATAAAGATTTGGAATTTGCTCTTATTTTTACTCTGATTTTATAAACATAGTATATTCTTCATTTTATCCTTTAATTTATCACAGGGAACCTCCTGCCTGCTGATGGTCCTTGGTAGGTCAGCAGGTAAATAAATAAACCCAGTGGTTTATTTAAATAAATAGACAAACCCAGTGGGTCCTTGTCAGGCTCTGCTCTCTGGGAGTGCTGGTTTTCCCAAACCCATTCTTAACTCCAAATGGGGATGGGTTTGGAATTCTTGCTTGGTAGGAGATGGAGCAGTTTCAGTTTAATCATCTGCCATGTGTGTGTTTCATTGCAGAGGCCGCAGCAGTGGCAAAGGACCACCTCAGCCTACGGTGAGTTTGTGATTTTCCTCTTTGTGCCACTGCAGGGTAGGGGAAACAACTTATCAGAATGGCAGATACTGGAATATTCTCTCCATTTTTAACTTGGGATACCGTGGTGGGTGGATACTTTAGAGTGAAATACAATTTTCGAAAGAGTAGCATCTCACATTCATTTAAGTCTCCTGGAAGGGTGAAGGGGGGAAGGGTCACTTAAACTTCTGACTGTACTAATATAAATATTCTTCATTTTCTTGCAATTACAGCTGTAAATATAAATAACATTTAACTTAAGGCAGTGCTTTTTGAATTAGTGCCTATCTGAAAATTCTAACTTTGGCTTCTGCTTTAAACAGATGACAGTAAGGCAGCATTTAATGAAATAAAAATAACTGCTTTGTTTAGCTTTACTATAAAATTGCTGAACCATTGTTCTCAGTAGCTCCAATGGGCAGCTTCAGTTGTTCTCAAGGCTGTGTGTTACTGGAGCATAGATGTGGCTTGACTTGCAGAACATCATTTTATCAGAGCTAAATTCATGGATCTTGATTGAAAGAGTGAATCTTTGAACTTCACTAATCAAATATTTGCCAATTTGTTGCTGGCCTGGTTTTCAAAGATGCCTAATTTTGGGGAATGGAGCAGAAGCAGGAAGATCTAAAAGGGCTGCAGTTTGCTTACATAAATGTTTATTGAAGATACCAAGACACTTGAGGGAAAATAAAGAAGCTTTAAGGAAAACTGGTGGAAAAGGTCATAGGCAAACACTAAACATCCCCAAATGTTGGTCTGGATGTGCTGTGTACTGAGTGCTGAGCACAGGGGTGTCCCCAAACGTGTCTGTTCAGCCCAGAAAAGTGGGTGACAGTTCAAAATACATTGTCAGTTGAAAAACTCAGAACATGGTGAGATCCCAAGAGCTGTTTTAGCATCTCTTGTTTTCCAAGCACCAAGAGGTACCAGGTATTGCAACAAAACAGCTGCACTGAGGTGAATGTGTCCTCCAGCAGCCTGGGGACACCTGCCCAGCTCTCCCAGTCAGGATTGCAGGTCCTGGTGCTGTACTGAGTTACTTTGGACTAAATTAATAATAAGGTTTGTGGCAGTTTAGCACTCCACAATTTGATGGCTTTAGCTGCTGGTAATGTGTGTAATCAGGGCTGGGAGATGAAAGGATGAGCTTGAGCAGGCCTGAAAACACCTTTTTGCTTCTGCAGCTCTGCAAGTGCTTTATTCTCTTGATGGTTCTTAAAACCAGCAGGGCTTTTTTTGTTTAAAAACAAAGCCCTGCTGACATCCCTCAAATCTGTGCCTATCAGCTGCACCCAGCCAGCCAGAGAATTTCCTTAATGGAGTGACATTAGGGGCTCTCCTGGGATTTTTAGCTTGTTTGGGAGGGTGTTAGATCTTTAACTGGTTAGAAAAAAGTCAGGGGCCCTCTGAAAATCTCCCCTGGCTTGTTTAATATTAATATTTAATAATAAACATTCCATGTGTCTTGCCTCCTGAGTAAGATTTTTCCTCAATGTTTCTGAGATTTTCTGTGTACAGATGAAAGCCTGGTGGGGTTGGGTGCTCTGGCTTTTGGAATTTTTTCAATATTCATGATGGATTTCTTATTTTTCAGATTTCTTTTGATGGCATCTATGCAAACATGAGAATGGTTCACATACTCACATCAGTTGTTGTAAGTCTTTCTATTTGGAAGAATGGTTCCTATATGACAGGGAATTGTTAATTAATCCACTAATTGTAATATAAAAGAGTAAATATTCAACTTTTAACACTTTTTGCTAAGGTTGAGCTTTAAAGGATCACAGAGATTTTAGGCTTGGGAAGGTTTAACTCTGATTTGCAGAGGTACAGCAGATTTCTTGGGTGCACTGGTTGTATTTTGAATTTCCTGTCTGTAGAGAGGTTCTGGATAAATAAAATGAGTCCATGTGCAGGGATTAAAAACCTTTCTCCCGAGATTTTAAGGAAAGCCCTGACATGGCAAAATCAAGTAAGGCAGACTGTCCCACATCTGCTTGAGGCCAGGATAAGCTTTTATCCTTATTTGTACCCACACAGGCACAGATTTGGGGTTTGCACAAAACCTCCTTTGTGTGTTTTAACTGGTCAAGAGTCTTGTGAGAACCAAATATTCTCCTGTGAGTATCTTAAATCCCTGCAGAACTGCCCATACACACCCAGCTATTTGAATTTGCAGAGCACAGCAGTGTGTTTTTTAATGGGCAGATGCTGAATGAGGAAATTTGGCTACAAATTGAGCTCTGTTTTTACACTTTTGACCTGTGTAAAGAACAAGTTTTAGAAAATCACTGTAATGTTATTTGTCATGTTGGTAGCAAGTTATATTTTCATTTTTCTTGCATTCTAGGGATCCAAATGTGAAGTACAGGTGAAAAATGGTGGTATATATGAAGGAGTTTTTAAAACCTACAGTCCTAAGGTAATTTTTTTTTTACATTTTGACTCTTCCCTACTGTGAAAATTCTTAATACCGAATAACCAACATTTGATTAAAATTTAAATATTTACTCTGAAATTTTTTTACTGTTCATGCCTAGATTTAAAGCAGATTGTAAATTGGTTTTTGCACATTTTTGAGGGGATGATTGTGCAGTAAAGCAGTGCCCTGTGTTTGTATTTCCCACAGTGTGATTTAGTGGTTGATGCTGCTCATCGGAAAACTGCAGAATCCAGTCTGGGGCCAAAACGGGAGGACATCCTGGAGAGTATCTTGTTCAAGTCTTCAGACTTTGTTATGGTGCATTTTAAGGATATGGATACCAATTATGCCAGAAGAGGTATATTTGTTTTAATTTTTTTTCATGTTTTAAGTTTCTAATTCAAGGTTTTTCATAGTAGATGTGTTAGGATCCAAGTACTGAAATTCATATTTATATTCGTAATTCTTAAAGAGTACAAAACTTCAGCACCCTGTGAAATCAGAAATCCATAAATTAAAAAAAAATGTATTTTTGAGTAGCTGTTTTGGTGCCTGGAAAGCAAAGCCTCAGTGGTTTTATAGAATATTTTATAGATTCTATGGGAGGTAGACACGTTTTTGTAAATGTCATTCTAAATTTCTCTGTTAAGTGTTATACAAGAATCATTGAATACAGAAACTCTTTGGGAAAAGGTTATTTCTCAGAGTTGAGATCTATAGAGTCTATACTGAGGTAACTTCTGTGTCTAAACACGCATTCATAGAAATATTCTATAAATGCTCCTGCAAATAAAGCTAGGAATTCTTTTAAAATCCTTTGTTTGTGTTTTAATTTCTGTAGGTAAAGCTCTTCAAAATACAGAGAGGTGACAGACAAATTTTAAAATCTTGAAGACATTGAAACTGTTCAAATTAAACAATTCTGAAGGCAGACTTCATACTTTTAATTTCTGACCTCCAAGCCCCTGATTATTTTTCTGGAACCTAAGAGCTTATGAGTCAGTTCTATTCCTTTGCAGATTTCTCAGGTTTTGGGCAGCAAATCTCCAGAGTCTTTATGCTTAATGTTGCCGATTTGCTGGGATAAGGAATAAAAGGAAATACAGGTTTTTATGGCATGGGGTGAAATTTTCTCTGTGTACGTTCACAGGCTGATTAACAACTGTCCCAGGAGCTCAGTGGTTATTGGAGCACAGGTTTTATTCCCATTAGCAGGGACTTAGAGATGAGGACATTTAATGAGAATTTCTCTCTTCACCTTGTGTTTGTACCTGTTCTTGCCTGATCTAAAGCTGCAGAATGAGAGGTTTGTTGTTTCAAGGAATTTTTGCTTTTCCCAGATGATGATGCATAATGTCAGAGCAAATGCAGCATTGAAATGCAGATAAGTTCCAGGTTCTGGATGGGACTTGGAATTTAAATTACATGAGAGCTGTTTTATAATGGGTTTGGTATGAACATCACTTCAATGTAAATGCAAACTGGGCTCTCCCTCACCCAATCTTTATAGATTTTGAGCAGACTGAATGAGGAATATGCTACTGCTTCTAGGAATAATTGCTCAATGGACATTTTCTAGAAGAAAATGACTGTTTCAGGTTGAACAGTCCCTCAGTTCACTTTATTAGGTGGAATGACTGAGTCTAAATCTCTTAAATACTGGAGAGCTGAAATAAAGCCATAAAAACTTGGAGCAAGATAAACTGGAAGGGCTGCAGAACTTGATAAGTCAGAGTGGGTGAATTAATCTGCTTTCCATTTGGTCCCAAAAATACATTATCTGGAAATGACACTTGAAAGTGTAACTCAGTCTCTGATCACACCTTCAAATTAGAGCAATGAGGGGCTTTCTGCTTCCTGGGAAATTAAATAAGTAAGGATTCAAAAGGCTGGAAGTTTGTGAATGTGCATGAAGGAGCTGCTGGCCTTTCTTCTTGTAAATAAACCCAAATCTTTGTGATACTGGATGATTTCAAGTGAAAACTGACTCTGAGCTCCTGCCTGACTTTGGTGCTGCTTGTTTTGGGAACTGTCCCTGATTGGTGCTCTGCTTACACTTAGCTAGGAACAGAGACTTTTGAATTGTCTAACCCTCAATGTTTTCTTGGCTTTCACAGACAGGTGAGGAGAATTTGGGAATACTTGGTCGGAAAGGCTTTAAAATCATAGTCCAATAAAAGAGCTTTTCATCAGCTCTCCATTGGGAAGCTTAGCTGGAGTAGGGGTCTTGGGGTCTGATGATCCTTGTGGGTCCCCTCCAGCTCAGAATATTCTGTGATTCTCTCTGTGTAGTTTCTTACCCTTAACCCTTGAAGTAAATCAATTTCTGCAGAAGATACTGTTTTGAAAATTTTAATGCATCCCAATTCAGTATCAGTATCTATGGATTTTATTCTGGTATTTGTTCCCTGCTGGGCTGGAGGAATGTGGGCAAATGGGTTTGAGTATCAGAGATGTTCTCTGGATTCTGAAAAAGAGACTGGAAGAGGAATGAGGAAGAGCAGCAGGTGAGGAGAAAGGGAATGGGATGGAGTCTCCTTTCAGAAGAAGGAAAACAGAGTTGTGTGTGAAAAGCCTCTGCCAGAGCCTGCCAGGCAGCACCCAGTGCTATCACAGCCCTGCAGCTTTGGGGCAGGGAGCTGATAACCCACCCAGAGAGCTCAGGGGAGGGAGCAGCACTGCAGGCATGGGGGGTGGAACTGGAGCAGCACAGTGGGTTTGTGCCAAGCATGACACTGCACCTTCAGAGGCACCCCTGGGCTCTGCCCAGATTGTACAAATTGGGAGGGCTGGGAGAGAAATTGGTGGCTCTGCACAGGGAGGGGTGTTGTGGCTGTGAATGCTCCAAAAATCAATGTGTCCCTGTTTGCTGGGCCTTTATCTGCAGCTCTGTCAGCCTGCACAGACCTTGCAGCTCCTGCAGGTGCTTGTTTGGCTTCCAGAGGAAGGGGAGGGAGTCACCTGAGGGTTTCTCTCTCTGTGGAATTGAGGTTTGCTGCAGTACAGGCAGGCTGATGAATGAAACATACACTGGAAAACTCAGGTGAAGCTGTATTACACCCATCATTTCCCTCTCAGACTGTTCTGTCTGCTCCTAAAGAGGGACTGACACTGATTTCTGGGTGTGCAGTGCAAATCAGCTGCTAAAACCCCACTGTCAGTGCAGGCTGAAATCCTTGGCTGTACATCAATATTAGCACATCTTTCTGCTTCACCTTTGAGTGCTGAGATCCTGCTGCTGCTGGGTGATTTGGGCTCCTGATTGATGCAGGGGGTTCTGTTCCTCCTGATTCTACACCAGAAGTGTTTCCTGGGAGCCCTGAGCCCTGATCAGTCCACAGAGCTGGTTTGCATGGGATTCAAATTTCACTAAGGCTTTGGAGTTGCCTTCTTGGCTTCTCTTTAAAGACAAGACAATTCAAACATCATAACTTACTGGTAAAGTAAAAGACTTCTGCAATGTTTTCATTGTTTTTTTGGCATGCTGAGGAAAATACTACAAATCCAGTGAAAAGAAAGGCAGAAGAGAATTGGATATTTAAGTTTTTCCTTGAATTAGCTCTGAGAGTGGCATCCTTCCAGAGAAAGTGTTGCAAGGGGAATAGCAGAAGGCATCTTTTGAACAAAGGAAGGAAATGTTGGCTCTGCAGAGCCGGTGGTAACTGGTTTTAATGTTTCAAATCAGTAGTAAGGAGTTACAAAACAAATCAGAGTTTACTGTTGAAACCTTTAGGGTGAAACCTCAGTTTACTTTGACTTGATCAAAGCTTCAGTGAGTGCCATCAGCACCTTTGGCACGTAACACTGATTGGTTTAATGGCATTTCAGCTGCAGACTGGCGCTTAATTGCACATTTGTGCTCTTCACCAAAATCTGTTTGTGAAAACAAGCATGTTAGACATTGAAATTAATTAAACCCGGACTCTTAATTGCTCTGCTCTGGCACTTTTTTCTTTAACTCAGTTAGCAGCACACACTTGAGGAATTTGCCCCAGCTGAGTTTTTTGCAGAATGTGTATTTTTAATTTGCCTTAATATGAATTTCCATTGCATTGAGCTCCCCTTGAGATTTTTTTCCATTCATGAAAAATGATTTTTTTACCAGGCTTTAAAACAAGGTCTTTGATCCCCAACTCCTGAGCTTAGGAAACGTCACATTAAGCAGGTACAGAGGCAGTGGGGGCTAATTGAGTGTTACAGCCTCAGCCCCTTGTTTCACCAGGTCCCATTTGATCTTTAACTCGGGTTTTACCATGTAGAAAAGAGATTGATTAAAAATTTGGCCTTGTCAAGGTGTCATGTGAATTGCTCCTTCAGCAGCTCAGAGATAAGAGGCACCAGATAAGAGGGAAGCTGAGCCTGGGCAGTGTCTTGTCAGTTATTGCTCTGCCAGTCAGCACTTCCAGCAGCAGCTCATGCTTTACCTTCTACTTTATTAATCATCCTAATTGTCACATTTTTGTTTTGGAAACTGTTATTTTTTGAGGTTTTTACATTCATTCTCGAGTTTGTTGCTGATTAATTTTGGGAGAGGCTTTGTTGGGTTTTTAATTCCTGTCTCCTGTATGCCTGCCCTGCTGTTTGTTCCAGGAAAATTCTGGTCTGTGCCTTGAGGTACCATCCTGCTGCATTTAAACTTTGCCTGGATGCTCTTGAGACCACATTGTCTGGCTGGGAGTGCCTCTGTAGCTTGAATTTCTCCTGTCTTTGGTTTTTCTTTGAGTTGTAGAGGTTAAACAGGCAAAGTCTCACTTGTGACTTTGATTGTAAAATGAGAGAGGAATGCAGAGCAGTGGAGTTTCCTGTGCCCTGTGATATCCTGGATTTACTGGGAAACTCAGCAGTGGCTGCACACATCCTACTCAGACCTGCAGCACTTGCTGATAGTGGAGTTTTTGTTTTGACTTGGGTGTTTTTTCCATCTGTATCATTACAATAACAGCGCTTCTGAATGTTTATGTGGCTGTTTAAATAAGAAAATTAGTGGGTTGAGTAGATGAGTCTTGTTAAACTGGTATTTTATTCACAGTATCCAAAATGGCACAGTTGTGTGGAGTTTGCCTGGAGGAATTTAATAGAAATTAAGGAAGCACCCTTCTGAAAAACAGATTGCCTTCATCAGGTGCTGCCATCAGGCTCCTAATTCATATTTATCTAATCTCTCACTTGAGAGGAGCTCCCACCATTCCCAGAGATGCAGAAACAAATTTCAGTTTCCTAAAAGGCATAAACAGCCTCCACCTTGGGTTTGGTGTGAAATGTCCCAATCTGAGCAGAAATAAAACATGGAATTAATGATGTTTGGGGCAGGAGCAGCACTGGTTTATCTGAGCTGAGCCATGGGGTATTGATAAGGTAAATGCAGAGTTTACATCTTTAAAAATTCTTAAAAATATGCTCTTTAGCTGCTGCTTAACTCTGGGTTGTAGCCCTGTATTCCTGTTCAGTTTCAGATGACATTTGAACACATATATATAGTATATATTATAATAAAGTATATTTTAAAAGCTGTGTGTGTGAACATTTCATGGGATAGTGCTGGTAGTTATTAGAGAGACCAAGTACAGCGAATTTTTATCCAATACATGTGCAGAATTTCACTGTGAGATTGGGTAAAACAAGAATAATTGGCAGTATCAGCAGTCTCTTTTTAAAACATCTTCAGTGATTGTGTAAAAGCTGTTACATCAGTGACCAACTTCATATGTTGGGAATTCTTTTCATAATAGCTTTAAAGTTCATTTTATTTTTTTTTTTAGGCAGATTTTTAGATCTTGCCAGAAGTTAATTTAGGCCACGTTTTTCCTTATCTGGCACTGCCTGGTGGTTTGATTTCATCTTTTCTAAAGGCCTACAATGTTTGCTCCTTATTTTATCAGCAGAAAGATAATAGGAAATTCGGGATTGAAGACTTATTTATTTTAGGCTGATTTATTTATTTATGAGCTTATAACAAGCTTATTTGATTTTTTTTTAAAGTTCTATGTGTAGATCTGAGATCCAGTTGCTTACAAATACAAAAGCTTGGTGAATGGCTTTAGATATGTTTTTACAGCAATTGAAGTACTCTGGTATTATTCCTTTTTAAGTCTGGCTTGAATGAAACATGAATGAGTCAAAATAAATGTTTGTGATCTTTATTTTTTGATGTTTTTATAATTTTTATAAACAATAGAAGAACCTTACTGGTTATTTATTCTATTATGTTGTTGAGAACAAAAAATAGAGAGTTCCTGGATTTTTTTGTCTGATTTGGATAAGCTGCTGCTTGGAAAAACTGTCAGGAGAGGAGACCCCTCTGTTCATGGCACAGGAAATGGGAGCACAGAGCTGATGGATAATTGCTCTGGTGGTGTGTTGAGGAGTTGTGGAAATAGAAGAAATTTGGTTATTTGAAAGGCAAATTGCATTTTGCCCATTTAAGGAGTTGCTTTCCTGCCTTTTTTGATATTTGCACACCATTGTGGTGTGCAGTTGTGTGGGCTGGTTGGGAAAGAACTTTTTACAAGTCTTTGGTTTTCTAGAAGAATAGGGATCCTTGTGTTGTCTTTTTTTCTCTTTTTCTCTCCCAAATATACATGTAATTGTAGAAAACATTTTGAAATAACTGAAAATAATTCAATTTTCTGATATGGGAGAAGTTAGTCAGTCCTTTAACCTGGAGCAGGCACCTCTGCTGCCCAGCAGCTCCAAGGACAATGATGATACTGTGCCCGTGATTCAGCTGTGTTCAGGCTGTTCCTCAGCTCAAAACCAGTGTGCAAACTTACCCAAACTGCTCTCACTGGTCCCAACCCTCCCCACTCTGTTGCAGATGCTTTTACTGATTCAGCCATCAGTGCTAAAGTCAATGGAGAGCACAAGGAGAAGGATCTGGAACCTTGGGATGGAGGAGAGAACACGGCTTCCGAGGAGCTGGAGGCGCTGGAGACCGATGTCGTGAGTGATGCTTTGATCATCTCTGGCCATCAATAGAAAATGAGCTGTTTCCCTGGATATGCCTTGAAATAATTCCTTAATTTCAATCTGCTAATGAGCTTTGGAGGAGCAGAATTGCTGTCCTGCATTGTGCTGGTGGATGTTCAGTCTTTGCCAGCAGCTGCCACAGCCCTCTGGAACGATCTGGCTGAGAATAGCTGCCTTTCAAATGGCACTTTTGGCAAATTCTGAGTGATGGCAGCTGCTGTGGTAAGAGCTGTGCTGGATTCCAGGACCCAAAGAGCAGCTTTTGTTAAGGACTCCAAATCCAGCAATGGCCCAAAGTGATTTATGTTTAATCAGAGCATTCCTGTCTGACTGTCATTGCACTAGGAAATGATGGGGAGATTGTGCTCAGCTCAGTGTCCCTGGGCTGCAGATGGAGAGAATTGATGGAAGCCTGACCCAAGCACAGGGACAGTCTCAGATTATGAATCATTAGATGGAGAATATGGCCTCAAATGCCATGTCCTCATATATCACAGCAGTCAGCTTTTCCTCAAGCAGAAATTCTTGTAGCCAGGTGTCCAGCCTGCAGTGTGTTCAAGGAGATAATGTTACTGATTAGAGCATATTAACTTGGGGTAGAACAATTCTCCTGTCAGTTTTGGTGGCCATGCTGTAGAGCTGAGATTTATTGGAATACCCAGTACTCTCAGTGCTTTTATAAAATATTCAAAGCATTTATTGTTGTGCTTGAGTGCTGTGATAGCAGTTTTACTGAAGTGGGGGAGTTGTGCAGATCAACAGGAGTCTTCTGCCTGTGGTGCCTCTCAGGTAATTCCATCAGTGCTTTTGAAAAGTTTCAGAAGTGTTAATTTGCACTTTTTGGAAAAAGCAAAAAAGATGTTAATGTATGTCTGTCTTGCTAGCCAGTAGTCTTCTAATACAGAGTGAGCATGTACCTAGAAAAACCTCACAAAAACAATACAAAGACTCACAACAAACAAAAAAAAAAAAAGGAATTTTGAAGGTAGAATCCGTGCAGCTGATGAACAAAGCTCCCTGAAATAAACTGTGGCATTAATAACTTTGTTATCTGGACAGTGAATTCATAGGCCCAGGAAAAAAGGGCAGAAGGTTTAACTTCTGCCATCAGCCCTTCACTTGAAGGGAATGTGTTTCCAGTGTCATTTTGAAAAACAAGCATCATTTTCTTCTAGTCTAATGGATGGGATCCCAATGACATGTTTCGTTACAATGAAGAAAATTATGGTGTAGTGTCAACTTATGACAGCAGTTTATCTTCTTATACGTAAGTTCCAAAATATTTTGTTATTAGATTTGTATTGAATGTTCTCCCTGGTTTGACAAACTTTATATTCTGCAGCTCATTTTGCATAGTTTCTGAAGTTGTGGAATCGAATAACTGCAAAAGCAATGAATGAATGGTGCTTAAGAAACCTTGCCAGCTTTCTGTGAATAGTTAGATGTAGAAATCTTTATATATTCCCTTAAATGGGCACAGCTCATTCCCATTGCAGAGTTTTCTGAATTCAGCCATGCAATAAGGCTTGTTTCTTGCAGAAAATTCCAGGAACAGGGTGGAAAGCTGTGAATTAATCTGTATGTAGCTGCTATACCTACAGTTTTTTGTTTTTTGTTTAACCTAGCAGAGCAGTTTGGCTAAACCCTGATTTTATTGAGACAATTGATCTGGAAAATCCTGGAATGCTGAAAAGCTGCTGATAACCAGGGTGGGGGTTGTGTGCTTGTTTAGCAGACTTGTCCAGCTCTAAACTGAAGTTTTAGTTAAATATAATAACAACTGGAATATAGAAGTAGAATAAAGGCTGCTCTGGCTACTCTGGCAGTGATTTATTCCCCAGAGTCTGCAGCTCTAATGTTCACTGCAACTGCAACACAAATGGACTGCAGATGTTCACAGCCATTGTGAAATGGCTTCAGTATTTCCCCACTCTTTTAACCCCCAAAGCAGAAATCTATTTTTTCAATATCAAGGAGTAGCAGTGAATATTTTAAATTTTTTTCTGTGTGTGTGTGTGTGTGCACTTGTGTACAGGTCTGTGGTTCAACACTGTGATTTCTGTGTTTTGTGCAGATGGACCTGTAACAGGGTGATAATCAAAGTGTCCTAATCGGCTTAAGTTTGAATCCTGGGGAAGCTGTTCTTTCCTTCCCTTCACTGCTCTAAGTACTTTTTGTACTTTTGAACTTTAGTCTTCCATCTTTCTGCTTTCTGGATATTAATGGAAACAGATTAAAAACATGAAGGTGGCTTGAAATTAATTCCATGTTTTTCCCCCCTAGTCAAGCAACTTGCTTTGCATATCAGTCTGCTAAACTGGGAAGCTCTTTTGCTGATTTTCCATTAAATGCTTAGATGTGCATTAGCTGAAGGGTTTCTTGCTTGATTGTTTTCTCTTCTAGAGCTTAGCAGTGGCAGGTAGAGTTTGTCAAACTGCATCAAGGTACAAGTTTGTGTTCCAGCAAATGTATTGATCATCACCAGGGTTTTGAACAATGTCATCCTGTCCATCCCCTTTCTCTCATCTTTAATGGCCTGTTAGAAAACATGAAATCATTCCCTGCCTCTTTAGTTGCCATACATCCCTTCATTTTTTGCACTCACTTTAAATAAATGAGGATTATTGGCTGTTCTCCTTTATTGTCTTATCAACAGAGGGGCCTGGGACCAGGTTTGCATTCATGTACATCTTATTTGAACCAAAGCTCTCTGCTGAGGGGTTTTATGAAATATTCTTGCAGTTACCATTGATAAGGCCACTAAATGTTTTGACTGGCCAAAAATGTGGGGAAAAACCTGTGCTGCAGTAGCTGAGTGCTGGCTTGGAATTTGGCAAAGCCACTTGTTTTCCTCGTTCTGCCACCAACACTTGAGCAATTTTGCATGTATTATTCTATACCTGGCTTGTATCTCCACCCACTTTCTTTGTTTTTCTTCTCTGTATTATTCAAAATATGGGCAGTAGTGATTCTCTAATGCCCAGCAGAGAATGTGCCAAGTCTCAGCTCTGTTCTGTATTTTTATGTAGCTTATTCTGAAGTAAGGTTGGTGGAACAGCTTTGGCAATTTGAAGTTAAAATCAGAGAAAAAATTTGGTTTTTTTCAAACCTGACACAGACATTAGGACAGGTGAACCCCAAAAATGGGTGGCAGAAGGAGATGCCAGGTAAGATCCCATCCCTGGTTGGGTTTTTTTAGTGTTTCAATGCTCATGTAATTGAATTTTGACTTGGTGGCTTTCCTATGGGATGATTTTTATGATATTCCATTGCCTGCCATAGAGAGAGACCTGGAAAGAATGGGATTGAGGTCCTGGCACTCACAGATGAGTCAGGAATTTCTGGTCCTGTGCTCTGAAGTGTTGCATCCATCTTTTCTGCAGTTCTTCAGAACTGGGAGAGCTGAAATTCTATGGCTGGAATTACCAAAGGAGTAAGGATGTCACTCTCTAATTTCACTAGGATTGTGTCTGCTGGCAATGTGTAAATAGCTAAAAAAAAATTCAAATTTGGGCTCTTGGAGTAGCTTCCTACGTAAACAGCAGTCTGAGGCTTTTTATTCCTGATGTTCTCAACCATGTTAAAAGTTGGAGCCTTTGCACAGCTTTAGGGACTGGGGATTTTACAAATCCTGTGGAAAAGTTCTGCACCCTGTCCTCAGCTCTCTAGGCAGGTAAATGCCCCTGAATTTGTCCATAATATCAGGAATTTTCTATTTAAAAAAAGACAGCAAGTCTACTGGCTTAGGAGCAAGATTTTTTTTCCCCTCTGACTCGGTTAGAGCTAACACTGTGTGATTTTTGTAACTCCTTTGTGCTTTTGAATGCATTTCAGAGATTCTTTTCCTTTCCATTGTCTTTTTAGGGTGCCATTAGAAAGAGATAATTCAGAAGAGTTTTTAAAGCGGGAAGCCAGAGCAACTCAATTAGCAGAGGAAATTGAATCAAGTGCCCAATACAAAGCTCGGGTTGCCTTGGAAAATGATGAAAGGACAGAAGAAGAAAAATATACTGCTGTTCAGAGAAATGCTAATGAGAGAGAAGGACATGGTGTGAACACTAGGTACTTGAGTACACTATGAATAGTATTTTTATTTAAATTATGAAGGTATTTTGGTGCTGTAGCAGTTTGCTCATTGATACTGGGCTTTTTCAGCAGGCTTGATTAGGTTTGGAGCCTTGTGTAAACAATCCTGTGCTGGTTTTGGCACTCAGGCTGACTTGGACACCTCTGCCTGGCCCTGTATTATCTCTGTAGTGAAACAAACTTCCCCATTCTGACCTGTCACCGTGGTGAATTTGTCCCAAATTACAGGAAGGGGCAGTGGTTTCGGTGGGTCCTGGAGAATTTCAGGCATTGCTGCTAATCCTTCAGTGCCTGTGGGCTCATAAAGTGGACTGTGTGGCCACTATCAAAAGCCAATTCATGAGGTGAATGTTGGGTCAACATCTGATACTATTTAGACTTTTCTCCTTGGCTTGATGGGAGAAAAAAGAGAGAAAATGGGGAGCTTTTTGTTGCCTTTCAGTTATGTCTCAACCCTGATAGAAATTTGCTGTGTTTCAGAGAAAATAAATACATTCCACCTGGACAGAGGAACAGAGATGTGCTGTCCTGGGGAAGTGGAAGACAAAACTCACCGAGGATGGGCCAGTCTGGATCAGGCCCACCAATCTCAAGGTCTGGATCCCACACTTCAGAATTCAGCCCTAACTCTGGAGCAGATCAGAGAGTAGTTAACGGAGGCAAGTATCTGAAATCTGAGTGAATGGACCTCATAACACTGCAGAAAATGACCTCATTTTGTGTTGAAATGGTGTGGGATTTGTCTGTGTATTCCATAAATCAGGTTAGCATCCATCATTTAACACAGAGGTTGTGAGTTGGATTTGGGCTTAACTCACAGAGGAGCACTCGTTGCACTGCTCTGCCTGTGGCTTTGCAGAGCAGAAATGTCATTTATTTTCCTCAAACGCCTTTGTCTTAGATGATGGTGCACTGTGTGGTTTTAAAGATGAAAAACTGCATCAGCACTGCAAAGCTCTGGGTGGAGGAGCAGCAGTGCTGACACCTGGTGAAAGGCAGTGGCAGCAGGAAGCTTCTCTTCCTTTCTGGAAAAGAATAAAGCCACTTGATGAAAATGGGAGGGGAAAAACAAGAACAGTGTTAGAGAAAAGGAATCCAAAGCCTTCCCTCCAAATGGGTATTTGAGTATTTCCTGCTGGACACATGGGAGGTATTTCTAAGCAGACATCAGTAGGCACTGCAGGTGTCCCAGAAGCCAAACACCATTTCTGGAGATGGGTTTCAGCAGTGGCCCGTCCTCAAGGCATTATTTGTAGAATTTAAAAATGTAATTAAGTGCTGTGAATAAATGAAAAATGTGTAATACTCAAGTGATCTATCTGGAGAGGAAGTCTGAGAAGCATCTAAAGGTAAGTGAGACTTCCTTTCTAAAGCCAGAGTCAGCTCTGTAAAGGATGGACAACTGAGCCTTGCCCAAACAATGCTAACCTTGAAATTTGTCTGTAGTATTTGTGGTTTCTCTCACCCTATTACTCTGCTGAATCAGCATCATAAACCTAAAATATTCAGAATGGCTTGTAAATTCAATTAATTCTGCTTTGAAAACCATGAGCCCTCTATCCTAGATTAAAATCCTCCATGAATACCTCAGATAAGTGATAAAGGCATAAATGTCAGCATTCAGACACTGAACACCGCTGGTTTTTGTAAAGATCCAGCTCCTGGATGGATATTTACTCATCATTTGGTTTTTGTAAAGATCCAGCTCCTGGATGGATATTTACTCATCATTTGGTTTGAAAGTAGCAGTTTGTGTGGTCAGTACTGTTTGTGAACAGCTGTTTGAGAACCTCTGGTAGCTGTTAAGGACCTTGTGGAGTGCTGGGTGCTGTGGAGCATTGGTATGCCAGGCTAACAGATCAAACTTTACTGTCTGTTCCTTAGTAGTGTTTGTAGATCCTAATTAACCCTTTGGGGAGCCTGTGACATTCACAAGTTCAATTTGACCCCAAAACCGAGGCAAACCCAACCCTGCTGAGACTTTATCTCCTCAATTCCTCAATTACCATCTCGATCCATCCCCAAAGGGTTAAACCATGGAAAAAAACCCAAAAAAACCCCAAAAAAAATCATTTTGTCATATTTTACTTTTTTTTTCTTTTTTTTTTTTTTTTTTAAATTTCTGTTGCCCTCCCCTTCCCCCCTCCCTTCCCCCCCCCCACCCCCCAAACCCCCCCCATAATTTTTTTCTTTAGTTTTTATACTTTCCTTCATATCATTTGTTCTGTCAGGTGTTGCCTGGCCATCGCCTTGCCCATCTCCTTCCTCTCGCCCACCTTCTCGCTACCAGTCAGGTCCCAACTCTCTTCCACCTCGGGCAGCCACCCCTACACGGCCGCCCTCCAGGCCCCCCTCGCGGCCCTCCAGGCCCCCGTCTCACCCCTCTGCTCATGGTTCTCCAGCTCCTGTCTCTACTATGCCTAAACGCATGTCTTCAGAAGGTACAAATATACCACGATTTGTTCATGGTTTTTTTTTTTTTTTTAAATTTTTATTTTTGTTTTGTCTTTGTTTAACTCCTCCGTGAGTAGAGTTGTTTTCAGGTTTTTTTTTTTTTTGTTGTTGTTGTTAGTTTTTTTTTTTTTCCTCTTCATTACTTAACCTGTAATTTGTGTTTAACTTTAGTTTATCAGACTATTTCTATTAACCTTTTATTTTTGTTTTGTTGGTTTGGTTGGTGGTTTGTTGTTTTTTTTTTTTTTTTTTTTTTTTTTTTTTTCCTGTTTGTTTGATTTGAAGAGCTTTACAAAAACGAAAGAAAGCTGTGAAATTTCCCGAGTTTGGTATGAAATTAAACTCAGCTTTGTAAACGCTGCTCAGTGTCTTAAATTAACCAACAGCAACATGCAGGACCTGATAACTTGATAACCTGCTAACCTGCTAACCTGATAACTAGGGAGCATTTTTAGGACTATCAATTTATATAAAATACCAATCTATATAAAATACCAATCTATATAAAATATCAATTTTAACATAGTTATTCCACAAAAAGCATAACTAAATCATTGAATCACCTCTGTAAAGCAACCATGACAATCATGATAATAAAAATGCTGTATTCAGAGAAGTGAACTGTAGAATGGGGTAGGATGAGCTGCTTCAAAGGTGAATTTGTAGGAAATTTTTAATTCAGATCTGTAAATCAGCTCCCTAGCAGTCACTAATATGCAGAGAAAGGCTGACCTGTGAGTCTCTGGTAGCTGTATGCAGAATTATCCCAACTAAATTTGTCCTGGGAGGGTGCAGTAAGGAACTTGGTTTATAATTTTTATTTCAAGTGCATTTAAACCCTGCACAACAGGGTGTAGCAAGCCTAGAAAATGCAAAGTGGTTGTACTGAGCTCCCTGGAATCTTGCAGTGGGTGCTGTAGCTGGCTCCACTGGAGCCATGGGGGAGAGAGAGGAGTGGTCCCTGAGACTCAGCAGGAACACTGGGAAATGCTCCTGACCAAAAAGGAGGGGGGTAGCCACATCTGTCTGGCCTACTGTCCATTTATTGTGGGTTTTTTGTGGAGGAAGAAACTGAGAATCCACCTGTAAATTGAATTATTTCTTAGCACGTGTGGTTTGTCAGGCATGCAGTGAACTGCTGCTTACTGCAATGTTTAATTCTTACTGCTGCAAGATTATTCCTGGGAAATGTGTATTTAAAATACTCACCTGTGTGAAATTTGCATTGGAGTGGACTTGAGATTCATGGTTCAAATAGAGGCTGACATTTAAATATTTATGTAACCAGGAAAGGTACTTGGTATTTTAGAAGTTTTTCTGAAACCTAAAAGCCATTATCTGAACTTGACCCTGTTACTGACCTGTGTTAAAAATGAACTGCAATCAGCCACACTCTGTTCACACACAGTTCTTCCTCTTGAATATCAACATTTGAGTCTAATTCAGTCAAGAAAATGTTTATTAGGGTGCAAGAATTGTTTTGTGCTTAGATTTGAGCATAACCATGGTGTGGCAGCTGTACAGGCTGTGCAGAATTCCTGTATTCACTTATGACTTTGGCTTCTGGTGTTAAACATGCATGACTTGAACCTTGGGATAACAATCCCTTGTTTAATTGCAATTTTTGCTGACTTGTAAATGAATTGTGACCTGCTGCAGGCAATTGAGCCTCGCTGCAGAGAATGCTCTGCTGAAATTCCCCAAGAGCATTGGTCAGCCAGTGGTGGCTATAAATGGTTGGGATCACTGACCACCTGACAGAAGCACTGGGAATTCTTTATTTTCTGGAAAAATCTTTGATAGCCTGGAGCTGTGCTTATCCAGGGGCAGCTGCACCACTGACCTTTGTGGCTTGGCTTGCACTTGGCAGTGGTGGATGCTTGGATTGAAATGTTTGAAATCCAGGCCTTGCCCACCTGTTTCAGTGCTGATAAAGCCTCTGAACACGAGGTGATGAGTCTTGGCAGCCTGGCTGAACCAATGCCTTGTCCTTTTTAGGATATCAATGCCAATTTTATTGCTGCTTTATTGAGACTTTTAAGATGCAATGCAATTTTAAGAAGAGATACTTGAGTTTTCTCAAGCACTTATTGGGTGGGGTTGTTTTTTTTTCCCCTCAGGGCCTCCACGGATGTCTCCAAAGGCTCAACGGCACCCTCGAGGTCACAGAGTCTCTACTGGTAGGGGTACAATTTCAAGTGGCTTAGAATTTGTATCTCATAATGCACCTGGGGAAGCATCTACTGCTGCAGTGGCACGAGGCAGCCCTTCAGGTGGGACGTGGTCATCAGTTGTCAGTGGGGGTAGGTAAAGCTTGGCTTATTGCAGATGGCTTGCAGGGGGATCCTTAGAGTGGGAATGCTCAGCAGAATCCTGCCTTTTCCAGGCAATTCAGGCTCTGAATAATCATTTTCCAGGCAATTCAGGCTCTGAATAATCCAATACTGGGCTAAGGTTGGAGTGGGGAGAAGGATGTTCCCAGACAGCTGAGTGAGAGTTGGTGCAATATTGTCCTAACTCTAGAGTCAGGTGCTGTGTGGAGAGAAAGGAAGGAGAAGTGTGGGAATTAGTGGTTGAAAGGATTCATTTTTAGGGGGTTTATTGGAGGAATTAGAGATTTGCCACTGCATCCCTGAGTTTGGTTATGGCAGCGTGGCTGGATTGTGGTTTACAAATGAAGGAGCTGTTTGGGTAGAGGAAGGTTGGTGTTAAAAGATGAATTGATGCTCAAGTTAAGTTGGATGGACTTCTCCTTTAAAATTTCCATGGATTTTAAGTGGTGATGTTGTTCTTGGCTGCTGTAGGAGCAGTTATAGTGAGTGTCTTATTTTTAACCTGTTATTATATTTTTTTTAATATTTGACTTCAAGCTCAGTCTTGTGCCACAGGTCTAGTCTGGAGCTCTTGAGTTGAGGCCATGTTCTGGTGGGCTGTCAGGAGCTGGGTGTTTCCTTGAGGGCAAAAGAGCAGCAGTTTGGTCCTTTTTGGGGATTTTTTAGCAGTGCAGGATTCTAGAGGAGCATAGTGGGAAATATTTCTGAGAAAGAAGGTGTAAATTAGACCCACTTAGGCTTGTTGCCTTGTGGAAAAAACTTCAACTCTTCTATTGTGGCATTATTTGTGATTCACCTTCCCTATTTATATATTATTAACATGCAAGTAGGACTGTTAAACCACTTACCTGCCTTTCTGCTCACTCACTGGGAGTTAATATGTGACAAAAAGCACAAGTGGGATGAGCAGGAAGCAGGAGCTACAACTTAGTGTTCAAAGAATACACAACTTTCCTTGCTGCTTTAACACAGGGGCAAAAATATACCTAAAACCACTCTTTTTTCAATAGGCTGTGTTGTTTTTTTTCCAGCTGGCAAACCTCCAAAAGAGAACTCTGTAAAATGGATGTGTTTTTTCAGCCCTCTTAAAAAATATTTTACATCTCTTTGTGTGGAGACCTGACCACCTTTTGTGTTCTGCCTGAAACTGGGTTAATGTGAGCTGGTGTAGTTGTACTGTTGGGGATTTGGGGAAGCATTTTGCAGATTCTTGGTGGGATTAGGGGGCAGTGATAAATTTTGGGGGACAATCTGCAGAGAAATCACCCCATTCTCTATGAAATGCTGCATTGTAAAGAACTAGGAGATGTGCCTGAAAGGTAAACAGGTTTTCAGTTACCACATAATATCTCACCAAGTGTTTCCAAGCATGTTTGTAGCCATTTTAAAACTAAAACAAACTGCTGAGCAGATGGGGAAGCTCATCCTATAACTGCTTTTTCCTGTTTGTTTCTAGTTCCGAGATTATCCCCTAAAACACACAGGCCTAGGTCTCCAAGGCAGAGCAGCACTCCCATGGGACCAGCTCTGCCTTCTCCTCAGCCTGGTACTATTCCCACTGAATCTGTTGCCATGCCTGTTCCAGCTGCCTCTCCTACACCTGCCAGCCCTGCATCCAACAGAGCAGTCACCCCCTCCAATGAAGGTGAGTGGCCCTCACTGCCTTGCAAATGTTCCCTTTCCCTAATTCCTGACAAGGAATGTGCCCAGGCAGCAGCACAACTGCTCCCTGAATCACAGGAAAATTTGGGATACATTGAATTTTACTGTGAGTT